>NC_051158.1:152074555-152404978 GCF_013339745.2 Dermacentor silvarum | reverse complement strand
CCTCCCGAATATTCGTATTAGAGCACTTCATTTCAGGTGAGTCGAGCGGGCAGCTTTCATGAAGAGCATTGAGGCTCACTCTACAAATGATTGGCACTCCTAGGGCAGACGTTTCACATATGTGGAGTAATCGGCACTTCTAATAACGACTTCAATATTCTACCTGTAATGTGCAACTATAAAACGCGTTATTAACCGCCTCATTATAGAGTCACTGTCGCGCGTACAAACGCGGCTGTGGGAATGCTTCTCCGTGAACGGCTGTACCCGAGCTGTGGCGCCAGAGTGGGCACGAGGAGAACTAGGCCCGAGACGCCGTTTCAGCGCCACGCAACGGGCCTCACCTTTTTTTTTATCCAGGGGCCGTGCCAGTACAATGACGCTGCAATCTTCAATACATAGGTAACTATTTGTGCATAAACTCAAGGGACTCGGGTACAGTCAAACCTCGTTAATACGTACCCGCGTAATGTGTATTTGCGGTTTAAATGTAGTCGCGAAGCCCCACCCAGCCTGCATTGAACCCCATGCCTGACCACTTAAGCCGTAGTCGCTTATTTGTCATCAAATGGTTATTGCGTACGGTATTTTCTTTCTAGTTTTACAGGCACAGGCACAAAATCAACCAAATTTCATGTGCGGAGAAGTTCGGTTCGCGAGTTGCGACACCCGGACGACAGCCGCCAGCGATAGGGACCTTAAAACATGGTCATCATAAAGCATTTCCTGCTCATACAGCTGTTGCTGAATGATCGCACAGGAGCACGGCCTTCGAGATTGGCTTCCGGTAACACGAAAAAGCTGCCGATAGGAGGGGCGAATTCGCTGTCGCCGCCAAATTCAATCTAATTCAAGTAGTAACCGCGCAGAAGCACACTTGTCGCGATAGCAATCTTATGGACGCTCCATTTCTGCCGTGGTACTCGCTTTGAGGTTTCGTATAAAGTCCAAGCAAGGTAACATCGGTCACCGCGTGCCATACGCTGTATGTGCGAGTGAAGCTTGCAAGGGTCAGCCGACGTTTGCGGCTGTATACAATCTCACGCGCGAGGGAGAAAGGCGGGGCAGAAGCATGCTTCTGTCCGCGTTAGGCACAGCAGAGGAGGCGAGAAAGTGAGGGCGGGCGGCCGCGCGGGCGCTTATCTTGAAAGCAATCTACGACGTAGAGAAAGTGCGCGTCCGCACGGGCCTCGTCTTCAAAGCGATCTGCAATGTGAACAAAGTGCAACTAGTGCCGGTAGGTTCGTGTGCGCTGTGCTTTCAACCTTTAGTTCGCATTGACGCCACGAAGGTCAATTCACGGCTGCTCTTGCTGCGCCTACTCACTCCAGCGTTGTCACATCGAGTTTCCGCGGTCATCGAGAGAGATCTGTTCATATTTACCTGTGCACGCTTTACACCGTGCTTGTTAATTTAGTTGGTAAGCGAATGTTTACAACTTTTCTGACCAATAAAACTACTATCCTTAGTTCATATAGTTGTCTACTAATTTGCAATCGCAATTGATGCTTCGCCTATCGGGTGAAACTGACATTTTCTTTCTTCATTCCGCCAGTGTGCTTGCAGTCGTGGTGTTGCCGTAGTGTTGTTTGAAAGATGCCGTCGTCGCGGCAAGTGAAGATAACCAATTTCTTGCTGCCTACCCCAAAATAAAGTCAGTACGAGAGTGTATGTTTGAGAGCATCGCGACATAGTTCGTTTCCAAGCCGGTAAGTAGCTGCTGAAGTGACATTGGCTGCTAATCCGTACATCATTTAGCATACCTGAATACCGTTCACGGCCGACTACGTATTAACGAGGTTTGAGTGTATGAGTAGCAATCAGCAACGGCAATGACTGTGAAAAAACAATCTGTAAGTATAATGTTTCAACTGCCATACAAGCAGCCAAGCAGAACCACAGCATGTAACACAAATCAAGCAACGCTGTGGCTTGGCGTTGCTCAACCCTATTAACAAAATAATCTATAATATCTAGTGTGACGTTTCTTCCAAAAGTAAGGTGCTGTACACCAGGCACATGCCGCAACTGTGTCATGCACTGACAGCAAAGCCTAACGATGCGTGATCAAAAGGTTTCCGAGCTGTTCAATGCCAGGCATTCCATGAATGGCGCTTGACTGAATTTTATCAACAGTCAAGAGTATGAACTGCATTTCAAAAAGATCTCCCCAAAAATGTTTACTCCGTGCCATATAAATTTTCTACTAAAAGGCAAGATATGGTCCAAGATAAAAATTTGTAAAAAAGCTTTTCGCACTGAATTATTAATTGATCGATTTGATAAGTGTTTCTTGGATTTGTTTGTTCTGCAGTTTCAAAAATAGGTGCATTATGCTAAAATTTGAGTTATAAAATCGAATCCTTTTCTGGAATCAGTTTTCATGTTTTGTGCTGGTTCTACAGAATGCATAAAATCCATGCATAAAATCCAGTAAGAAAGGTTGGGAACTTATTACGTAATGTGAAATGTGCTAGAAAAAATTCTAATGTTGACAACACTAGTTTAGTTGTGTTCAGCCCCAAATTGCATATTGAGATCTCCGGACAAATGCTGCCGGTTATGCATTTCCCAGAAACACGCATTGACATTTCCTGTAGCAAGTGTAGCAGAATTTGTCTTAAGCAAAAAAAGTTAAGACAATGCTCTGTACTGTCTTGACTGCACTGCACACAACAGTATGCACAGAACTGGCGATACAGTGTCTGAGCTCTTTCGGTTGTGGACTCTGAATGTGGTACCTGGGCCTTCAGCAAGGCAATCCATTATGTTAGCTGCAGATAGGATCATGCATTCTCTACATGTGTATTCTTACTGGGTGCACATTGTATTTGGATGTATTGCACACTAAAGATATATGATTTCAGCATGTGTCACAAGTACTGCTTGTGCTCAAAAAAGCATTAAATATTTCAAACAGAGGTCCTCATCCCCCTGAGCAGAAAAGATGATGCAACATCTAAACCGCTGCGTGCAAGGCAGTGTTAATAGGGATGTCAGACTTCGTTCTATAGAAACGCGCATGCTTTGAGTGGTCAAAGTTTCAATATCAGCTTGTCCACGCAAATGTACTCAGCCAAACTAGCTCAGATCTGAAAGGGCATATTTTGTCAGAGGGACACTTCACTACTTTGAACCCTCACCACCATCTTATATTCTTGCTGGGCTCACATTCTACTCGCATATTCAACAGCTTCAACTGGCTAAGTACTCGTAACATTAATAGCCCGACTGTAAGCATGACATTCTGCCACAACTTATCCCTCTCACCACACGGGAAAGCACCGCAGCATTGTACTGTCAGTTCTGTGTGCAGCATCGCATGCATTGCAATGAGAAACATTAGTGGGACCATACACTACAATCAGAGGTGTGCAAATAGTGATTTTTGACACCAAGTTGTTTACGAATCGAAAAGTGCCAGAGCGAATCGAACTGAATAGTTTCGAATAGTTTGTGAATTGAACAGTCGTTATCACAATTAACGTAAAACGATGTTCACATTCTAGTATTTTTAAAGTTAGCACGTTTCTATCATTACATAGTACATTATAAAGCGTTTATTAAATGCACAACTACAGCATTAGTAGCAAACAAGCACTATCTTCACATGTACAGGACTCTGCAGAGTGCAAATCATCGCTGTATAGCCTGTAAAGCATGGCTTCCTAAGCGACGTAGCCTGCTCTACTATGCAATTTCTTATGCTTTGCATATACTATGACCGCGGGAGTGAAAATTGACCATACTTTCGCTCGAATTTGGGCATAGCTGTCGTTTTGACATACGTGAAAAGCATTAATAAAATAGTCGCATTTACGAATAGTGACCATGTCATTCGAAGATCGAAGCGAATAGGACACTATTTGATTCGTTATTTGAAAGTTGCGAATATTAGCACCCCCCTAACTACAATTAAAGTGAAACAAAACATTTCCTACCAAAGTCACTCGGCATCATGCTTTCGATAGGGCTACATTAGCCATCATCAGGCACTGAAAAATGAAAGTTGAAATCGGTTTTACAACATTGTAAAATGTAGCATTTCTCATATTTTAGAAGGCATTTTTTCTCTTAAAAAGGAAAACCATACGACCTATTTCCCTTATGTTTATATATACCATATAATAATAATTTCGTGTCATGTTCCGTTTATGTTGCTTCACAGATACTTTCAAATTTGAGAAAAAGCACTCCACATGAAAATGTAGCCAGTTGATCTTTGGTAGCTTTTTCTGGTAAACTACTAGGTTCTGTTAAAAACAAAATTCAGTTGCATGCTTTTGAATGGTGTGCCCACCATATCTATTTAGTCACGAAAAAAAGTTAAATATACAACCCGCTTCGATCTCGTGAAATTCCTACATGACCGGGCATGAATCAATGTTAGCATGAGTAGGCGTCAGTGACACCATAAGAGCAAACGTGAAAAAGTGCAAACGGTTGCAAATCTGATGATGAGTGCCTGTAGGCTGAAATGAATGTACCTTTTTCTAATTCAGCTATGTGCATGCGCGTATCCTCGCCCCTCCTGCATTCCACGCCGCGCCGCCAGTATCGCAGGGCAGGTGTGCGAAGTGAGTGCGTGAACCCTTGCATGATCCACGGCAATTTCCTGAGCTTGAGGGGCAGAACAATAATTTTTCTCGTGTTCTGGGCGAGAATATTGGTTAAAGGAACACTTAGCTGTTCGTGGGAAAGACTGCAAGCACTTTTGTCCGATGAAAAAGGCTCCGCGAACTAATGCTCGAGCGATAGGCGCAGCGTTTGCGACGAATCTAATGCAGGCACTTTCTGTACTTTCGATTGCACAAACCGGCGTGGAATGGTGAACGTATTGTACTGGAGTGGAGCGCACGGTCAAAAAAAATAAATAAATACCCCATGTTATCTGTGAGTTATCACGCGATTCTTGCTGAGGGAGGCAAGCATGCGTTCTACTGAGTGAGGCAAGCATGCCGTTCCACCACAGGTCGTAGGGGACAATTGGTTCGAAATCCACGACATTCTCTGGTTTAAGTTTTGCACTGCGGTGTGCCTGACAACTGCAGTGGTCATGTACACTTCATATTGAACGAATACAAGCATCTCGAGCTTAACACAGTGTAACGCAGTCATTCTCGCCAAGATGACAGCTGTGGCTTTGGCTGTGGACTCTATGGATGCGGATTGCCATGCGACTTCGACGGGACCACTGCATAACCCATACCAAAACAAAACAGAAAGGAAAAATAATACTAAAGCAATGCCGTACAACAGCAGTGGGTTGAAGAATTGGTGGAAGCAAGGAGGAATGAAAAAATCTTTTTTAAAGTTTTTTCGTCCCTCCAAGGGTGGAAGGCACTAAGATTTAAAGTTGTACAAAAGCCTAATGATGAAAAATTTTGAGGACTGCATTAGGCTTAAGCATTCTTAAAATGACCTCCCAACTCATATGAGAGTAATTATGAATTTGACATCGATCGTTTGTATGTTTTGTATATGTGGTCAATGAACCCGATTATTGCCTTTCATTCATTTTGCCCATCGCGTCATGTAGAGTGGCATGATCAGATTTCTCTAAGCGCAATAAATTTTCAGCGCACGCAAACTCGCACAACACAGACGTGCATGTCACAGATGCACATGCGCGCGGGCTGCGATTTTGTAGTGATTCCTTCTCCGATGATATTCATTTTCGCTCTTTTCGCGCCTTGTCAGTGGTAAGAGCGACGCCCCGCCCGCGTTATCAAAGCGATGAGCCGGCCGTGAACGGTGGATGATAAGAGGGGCATATAATCGAGCGGAATGAATCGCTAGAAAACCGCGACCCTGCAGTAATCAAAAAAGAGTTTTGGAAGTGAGCGTTTGCGTCATAACTCCTTTGCCTGCGTGCACGTTAAGTTCATCGCTCTGTCATGCATTGTCAAGCAGCTGACCACGTCTATTAGCCCGGAATATAATACCCAGATGAAGAATAAAAGCAGTGTTCGGGCGACCATGTTTGTTTCCGTCCGCAACCTCCTGCTCGCGTCACACAAGTCGGCAAAATAAAGACCTGGCAGCCACCGCATCGTGATCACATCATCATGCAAGAATTAAACACCACGCCGTGAACCCTATGCGCAGAGATCCACCACCTACACAGACCAGCATCATGACCGCACCATCGGAAGCCTTGGACGTCCCCAAGTACACTGGATCAGCGGTCGATGGACCCGTAGAAGACTGGTTTCGCTTCTTTGAGCTCCACGCAACCGCTGCATCATGGTCGGAACGGGAGATGGTCGCCAGCTTCGATGAATACCTGAACGGTGAGGCATTTCGCTTCTACCTGATCCACATATTTGAATATAAAGAATTATGGAAAGAAATCAAAGAAGAGATGTTCAGTCGATTTAAAGTATAGGCTGGCGACTCCCTCATTATCCAACAGCTGGAGAAATCGCAACTGGGTCGCCGTAGTCACCCGCAGTCTCCACGTAGCTATCATCATCAATGCCAACCAAAGCCACGCATGACTCGATCATCCACAATTTCCTCAAGTAGTGGTCCTCCCGAAAAGACGAAAGAAAATCGCAAGCCTACCATGATTTCACCACTCACAGTAGACGCCTCCGTCCGCTGAGCGATATACAAGTCGCTTCGCTTCAAGACCAAACCTTCCACCAGGTTTCAGTGCCGTGCAGGAGTCGCGAATATGTGCGTCTTCACTATGCTATCATACTCCTGCCATCGCGAATCCATCAGATGCGTTCGCTGCGTCTTATACGTGCGACCCGCCGCCTGGTTTCCAGTCACGCCAGTCCTCTATGGCGCTCATTCCGCAGCCCGTGCTTCACAGAATTGCTTCGTTCGCGCATGACACATCTAATTTTCCAGAGTCGGACCTATCACTGGAAGCGCGTGGTGAAGTCACGTCTACAGCCACATCATCCAATGATAGAGCATCCAGGATTCCAAGCTGCATCAATTCAGAATACGGTACCGTTCGCCCCAGTCAAGAAAAGAGCGCTGCTATAACTTCCAGCGGTGACATGAAGCATATCGCCTTCCCGCCGAGACAACAGAAGGAAACACAACCTCAAAAACTACAACCGCAACATCAAAAAGGTCAACATCAACTCTGTCAACAACTTCAACGACCACGACGACGGCTTCGACACAACCGACGACAAAGAGCATTGCCGAAAACACAGATGCGACAAGAAAGGCGTGAACGCGCCAACCTACTAAACCCAAGGTGAACCACGCAGGTCGTCTCCCAATAAAAGAACATCACCAAGAACATTTTCAACATCATCAGTCAAGACTGCGCCTATTGCGGGGACAACCTCGACGACACCGCATGCGATGGCGAAAAGGACGGGTGCCCTTGTCTTGCCTCAGAAACCTCGAACAACAAGGAGTTATTTCAGGAAACGCGCATCTCAAACAATCAGAACTGAGGAAGTTAACGCGCCAATGGTACCTCTCACGTGAGCGCACTATCCCAAAGAAAACTCGCAACGTGCATCCCTTCATCCGCACTAATTTCAAGAACAAACACCGCTCCTGCTGCATCAGTGCACTTAAACTGTACGCACTTAAATCAGGCGCTCAACGCATACTACGATCAGTGTTCAAAAGCTACGGCACATGCAGACGTCGTCGGGTACGAAACAGTCGGGCTCGTCCACCAGAGTTATGCGTCAAGTTACCGGATCGCTACACGTTTCTTTGAAGTTGTCAAGAGTTACAGAGCCATCTTGGACTAATGCACGTTCTTATGCTTTTCATTCATCCGCCCTTGCAAATAAAGCTCTCTCGAGGGGAGGGGGAAGCGTGTGACGTACCGCACAAGGACGGTGCGGTGCATTAGTGGTGAAGGAGGAAGACGAAAAATAAAGGCAGTGTACGGGCGACCATGTTTGTTTCCGTCCGCAACCTCCTGCTCGCGTCACACACACACACACACACACACACACACACACACACATATATATATATATATATATATATATGAAGACCAAGAGCGCGCGGCCAATGCAGCGTACAGTCAACCACAAAAGTTTGCAGACCACGCGAGCGCGTGGCCAAGAGGCTCTTCGCGACACTTCCGCTACGTCACCAGCGATCGACAGCAGCGCTACGTTGAAGACGCATCCCTCCTTAAATCTATGGCCTGTCTATTTTCGCAATGTGCGCAAATATTTTCTACCTATCTCTTTCAACGTGACGCGCTCTTTGTTAGCCAGGGCTACTTGCTTATATTTTGAGAGCAGAATATCAGTACAAGTAATCAGACAGCGTATTCTTCGGCTGTTATCAGTTCTATTTTCGCGTAGCCACGCTGGTTTTTTTTGTGAGTGCGTGAGTGAGCGGTGAGGCAGCCATGGGACACAGATGCTTAGTCAGTAGGCAGAATTTTTCCGTTCCTCCCCCATCGCTGAGTGACAGTAGCGGCCGGGATTTGATCGCCTGCGCCTAGGTTTTGCTGCGCAAAGCCCGAACCACCGCGCTGCTATAGTGGTTACATTTAGAAAAATAAGAAATAATCGGGTGCGATGACTCTTTTTATAACCCTTTGCGACCCGGCGTCCTCGTTTGGGGACTCGAACTTCGGAGGCGCGTCCCACGCCACGTGTTTCTTCAAATGACCTAAAACTCAGTGTGCACATTCATGTCCGCTTCCTGATGGGACAACTAGCGGTCAGTTAACTTCATTGTCCTGCGTATTGCTGCAGATGATCACTTTGCTGGAGACACTACCATGTTAGACAATCGTTCGACGTGCCGCGTTCCAAGACCAACGTCAAGAGTATTTTTTTTCTCCGGTCGACACGAATACAACCTAAAAAGCAAGTGTGCATGCGTTTCGGGCCTAATAGTTGATTCTTTTTATGCAAGCATTGAAGCTGACGGATTTCAGAATAATTAGATAATGAGTTATACGCTAATTAATTTTTTTTACTGAAACTCGCACAAAACAGCACATTGCTTCGTCTTCTTTCTTGGAATGCAATAGTGAGCGTCTTGAAATGATGCCATGCGCATTTGACGCATTTGCAGACAGTGCATCATAATTCGTGTCTGAAGGGGATGAATTTATTCACAAGACATTTACAGAAGTGTCATGAAACATAGGTCTCTCAATGATCTAGTAGGAAGTGAAATGTCCGCCGTTTTCTAGCACCTTATTGATGCGTGTGGGCATCGACTCGTACAAAGATTCAGTAATCTCCGGTCGACCGCGCAGGCTTTCCCATTCTTGTGTGATCGCTTGCCACAGCGTATCGGCCGTGCGGCCGCGGTTGGCTCGTGTGGACAGCCGTTTCTTCAACATGCCCCAGACATTTTCTATGGGATTCAAGTCGGCGCCACATGGAGGCCACTCAAGCTGGCAAACAGCATGTTCTTCTAGCAATGACTGGACGATACGTGCTTTATGATCGGGCTGCGGTCGTGCTGAAAAAAATAGCAGCCGTCGCTGAAGGGACCGTCCAGCGCATACGGAACGAGGTGTCTAGTGATGACGTCGCAGTACCGTGACGCAGTGAAGGGCCCTTCCAGACGCACAAGGGGACCAAGGCCATCTTTGCTGATTGCTCCCCACACGCTCACGGAACACCGTCCACTGGATAGAACACTCTGTGTGTAATTAGGCAGATATCTGCAAGAAATAGCATACAATTGGGTTCCAGCGGCGCGTCTAAAAATGTTGTGATTCCTCTTGCGTATGAACTTTATAATGCTGTTATAGAGTTGCAATAGAAAACGTGCAAACATCATTAGATAGTACTGAAAGACCCACTGGCAGCTTTTAATTAGCTTCAGAGTAAGTAGTACTATGAAACAATCGTTAATGTTTTCAACATAATACCACTACAGAAAAATCTCGTAATGTCCAAAAGCTCATTTTACGTGAAACATGTTGTGATGCAGAATTAGCTTCGTGAATTAACTGCCAATACACTGTAAACACACCTGCAGTTTAGTGGACGCCAAACCCGCTTCCGTTGGTCCCAGCGCGTGGAAAAAGTTGACTCGTCGCTAAAGATGACATCGCCCCATTTCTCTGTTGTCCAATCTTTCATTGCTGTAGCGAACATGAGTCGTTCTTGTAGCTGGCTGTCTGAGAGGCAGGGCTTCTGTGCTGCTACGAAAGACTGCAGGCCAAGCTCACTCAGCCTTCTTCTTACAGTCTCAGACGATACCGTGAGCGAGAGCGCTTCTCGGATATCCTCTGCACATTGAAAAGGATCAGCCACGATGGCGGCCGTAATCAGGCGGTCCTCTTCCTCAGTCGTGGCCCTTGGACGCCCACTGCGCTCCATATCTGTGAATCTGTCATCGTCGCGGAAAGCTTGAATAATCGTATTCACGGCAGTCCGGCTCCTGTTGGTTCGGCGGCAGATTTCGCGCTGAGGTATTCCCTCTATAAATAAACGCACAATGTGCCTTCTTTCGTCAAGTGGAACACGCAGCGGCATCTTGCCAAATAGGCAATCACCACGTGGCCTGAAGCAAGTCTTCTACGTTTTCAGCGACTGATGCGAAGATGCGCCTATGTGTGAAAGAAAATTTTCTATGCATCCGCTTTTTCTTTATTTTTGATGACAGTGAAACACCTCCCTACCCTTTCTCTCAAGACGCAGAAGCAGCAACGCTCATTGGACCAAGATGCTGCCAACCAAAGTGCGCCAGTAAACGTCGCGTAAAAAAATCGTCGCAGCGCTTCGTGAAACTTATCTACCCACTGGCACACCAGTCGACAAAGGTTGCAGTGATTGCTCCGATACTGCTATCACGCCAGATATGTGGCGGTCTTATCGCAGACAGCGCTCTGCGTCAACACAACGAACTAACAATGTCATGCACGGGAATAAAAAATTAACAGGCAGGCGAGTACCAAGAGGGCTCATATCCGGGAGAGCGCTGCCTGCTTTATAGCTTTATATATGGTCAGGTGTTCTGCTAGGGCCTCCGTTTGCCGTTTACATATATGCCCTCCTGGAGCAGTACTTGTAAAAAAATTGTTGCGACAAAAAGAGCACCCGGCAACGAAAAAAGCTGTCCACGACTTCTGCAACGCCACTCAGATCCTTTCCAAGTAATTATAGCATAGGTACGACGTGGTTTACTCAACATGTAGATCGTGCGAGCCGCTTTTACGAATGTGCTGCAACACGAAAATATGGTAGCATTGCCACTAAATATGCAATGACATCGGTCACGGTTGACTCTATGGTAGGATCAGTTCGCAAGGTACAAAAGTTCTAGCCATTTTCTGGTCTGGCCTGTGTGTGTGCTTCTTAATTCATGAGCAAGCATGAGTAAAATTAAGATGTAGTATCTTTCTCCATTGGAATATTCCAAAACCATCTTCTCCGCTGTCGTGTTGCTCTGGCTTGTTTAGATCGCATCTTGTGCTTGCAAAATAAAACTTACGAAGAAACAGAAACACACAGCACATTTTTCCCTTTCGCGAACCCATAAACAAAAAAAAAATTATAAATCAATAAGTAAATCTTTCGTATATGCGTGCATTCCTTGTTTCATGATGTGTATGCCTCCGCGCTCCACGTAAGTTTTCTAAATCCTTTATTTGTCAGGTTACTTAAAGTAAACAACTTATGAGTTCGTAATTTTTCTTAATTATTTCACGGCTTTCCGCAACTTTACAAGCTTTTACGACGACCGATGTACAATAACATCTTTGCGTATGAGTTGTTTGGCTGTAATCAAGGCAAACAAATAAATTACAACATTTCCTTTTGCATTTTTAGTCACATCATAATCTTTATAATCTAACCAGTTATAATTTGACATTGCCTTAGCATAGTGTGATATCGTCAGTAATACCGTGATTCTGAGCACTAACGTGAGGCGAAGCAAGGCTTACTAAAACTTACTAAAAGCTTGCAGTTGACGTGATCGCGACTAGGTATTGCTTACGCCTTTATATTTATGTAGTCCGTATAGTCAAATTGGACTGCCTCGCATTGTTCGCCCCAGCGAAAAATTTAGGCTTCGAACTTTGCAATGTCCCAAAATCAGCGGAAGCATTACAGGCAGTACCTGCAGCCGGACTCGAACGTTCAAGTTCCACAGCAAACTCGAGAGTACGTGCTGAAAAGACCAAGGTCATCCACTGCTGCTACTCAGGTACGTATCATTATTGTAAGTTTCACTATACTGCGAATAACAAAAAGCAGTTACGAGTCTTACTGCGTGAGGGGCAAACTATGACGCGTCAAAGACGGTCGAGCCAAGGAACGCGTAGCATAGAGAAAGGAATTCAACAAGAGGGGACACTCGGCAAAAACTGGCAACAGGAAACACGTCACCATACGTCACGCTATACTTTTGACACCGAACGTTAGCTGCCGCGAGCATCGAAAAAAAAGAAAGTGAACTTAAGTTAACAGGCATTAATTTATTTTTAAATTCTTTGCCGCGAAAACAAAAACGTTTTGCGTACAAATGAACGTAAGCTTTGCGACTTATTTTCCTTGCCTTGCCTAGCCACAGGTCAATGACGCGCCAGAGACATGCGTCATCCGCCAGACACTCCCCCGAAGCCAGCGAGGATGGCTGCGCGCGCGTTTGAGCGCTCGCGCGCGGCGACCCGTCTGTCCCCTTCTTTTTTTTTTAAATGTAACCTGGTTTATTGGGCTCTCGGCGTATTCTTGCGTTCCTTCTGCACTGGGACAAGACACCACTGCACTATTGGACTACGGCAAGGTAAGGAATCTTGTTTCACAGTCTACGAGGCAATTAGGGTTACGGCACGGGACCGAGACTTGAGAAGCAGTTAGCGAAAAACAGCTCGGCCATCCTGGCGCAGTTAATTTGAGTTAATGAATCGTGCGGAGGCATGATTCCGACGTTTCCTAGGGGATTATGGTAACTTATTTCGGTGTTTGAGCCACACTGGCCGCGCAGGGCGCCGTGTCGCAATTAGCGAGAACTAACTCGGCTGTGGTGCGTAGTCTAGTGCGTCTTGCTAGAAGTTTGTGCCCGCTTCTCTGACACCAAACATTACTGAAATGTATTTTCGTTACTTTATGAGGTACTTTTGAGGCACGCTGGCCGCACTGCGCGCGGTGACGCAGTTAGCGATAAACAGCTCGGCCGTGGTGTTAGTTATAGGCGGCGCCGACGGACGCTGGTCGCGTCGGTCGCGCTGTGCGTCAGAGTATAGAGTGCTCGCGTTTTCCTAGCGTAGCGTCGCTGTACCCAGCGTGCGCGCGCGTCGACGTTACGCCGGAGTATAACAGAGCCCTAACAGAGCCCTTATACTCCGACGTAACGTCGACGCGCGCGCACGCTGGGCGCGGCGACGCTACGCTAGCAAAACGCGAGCGCTCTATAGTCTGACGTGTGGCGCGACCGACGCAACTAGCGTCCGTCGGCGCGGCCCGGCGGCAGCCGGCGCGAAATGCAGCATCCTGCATTTCGCGCCGACGACGTTACCCAGACTGCACCGCGTCCGTGTTTCTTTCCACGCGGCGCTCACTTTCCGCGCGGCGCTCTGCTCTACTGAGCATGCGCTGCTTTGGCTAAGGCTGCTGCGTCGGGCCGCGTCGCGTTGGACGGCGGATTTGCGCCTGGCGGGGCATCGCCGACGTGACGCGACGAAACGAACCCCGGCGCGCGCGCGCGTTGTGAACGCCGGAGTATAACAGAGCCCTTAGTTTGGCGTGTAATGAATCTTACAGGGACAAGTCTGTGACGTTTTTTGTGGCTCCGCAACAACATATACCTTCTTTCGGTACTCACGCCTGTTGAAAACGCGATGGGCGATTGCCAAGAGTGATAACATGGGGTGTGCTGCTGGCGCCAGCAGAACGCGTGAAAGATACCGCCGACGAACATATCAAAAACTTGTAATGCGAAAGTTCCGTCTTCTAAAGGACTGAAAAAAAGGCATTGCACCTACGCATTCGTCTTGAGTGCCTGTTGCGTCCATCTTTATGTATGTAGCGTACCGTCGCGTCGCCCGAGGCCAAGTGTTGGAAACGCGAAGTCGCCCGTGTATTTCTGCTGCCAAAGTGCAGAAAATCATGCCCGGAAATGGGGAACGCTTGGAAATCAGATGTTTTCATATTTTATGGTATTGCTTGGGATGAGTCGGGTATTTTCTACGCCATGTATGTAAAAGCGAATTGCTTTTGTTTGTAATGCCGCCCATTCACCGCTTTCGCACGTTTCGCCTCTACACGCAGTATTCCTATGTCTAAACACCAAAATGACCCATGCTTGTAACATGCTGTTACGTGCTTGTAAATGTAACATGCTTGAAATTTACTTTTTTTTTCAGCTGGTGCCGTCCGGTGGAGCTTCATACCGGAACTGCCTTACCTGCTGGGGTCACAACGTTGGATGAACGCACAAAAAGCGCGGAACGAGCTTTTATATAGAGCAAAATAAATATTTCCTCATTGCACAAAAGGTCTTGCTTCTACTTTGTGAAATTGCACGTGGCACAGATTCGATGGGACTTTACGAGATCGTTCGCAATCATTTTTACTAAATAATAAACCGAATCTGCACGAAGAGCAAAAAAAAAGGGGGGGGGCGCAGCCGCCGTGCTAGTTTGCGTTAAAAATACGCGCGCCCGAAACCGGAAGTTATTGACGCGGACCGCTTGGCACGCTGCAGTCACTTCGGCCACTGGGCCCTATGGGAGTGTCCCCTCTTGTTGAATTCCTTTCTCTATGCGCGTAGTCTTGAGTGCTGCCTCGCGTATCGATCGGTCACGACGCGGGGAAAGCGGGAATTGTTTCGTGCTAGCACTCGATAGTCACGCGCACGTTTCTTTCGAGAGCAGTTACAACCAACGTGGCTTGCAACCAAGGATCACGAGGGTTGCAATGTGGGCTTGTTGGTAACGGATCTTGTAGGGTTTATGGTAGCGCTATTTATTTTGTAAGGTAGTGCCGTGTGTGTCCCGGTGTGTCTTCTTTTGTCCAGTCTTTTAAATTGCGCTACCACAAACCATCCAAGATGCATCCAAGGAGGTTTGATACCAAGTGCCTCGATCAGTTCACGGTTACCGCCGCGCATTACTTTAGCAATCACAGTTTTCTCGCGGAACGAAGTGCAAGAGATGTGGTAATTGTGTAGCTACTGTATTGTTTCTAAATTTCTAATTATAACCAACTGTCCAAGCCTCAAAATTTGTTCAATTTTTTTAAAATCAGTTATTACTGATATAGAATTATTATGCAATTTTGCTGACTGACTTGTTCAATTTTACTGACTTGTTTGTTTGTTTACTGACTTGTTTTCTTTTGTTTGAAGGTTTGGAGCCATTTGCGACAGTGAAACATGAACACCCTTGAGCATTCGATAACGGTATTTGAATTTTATCAATTGATTCATACACATCTTAGTGTATTGTGCTGCATATGGTAAATGTTTTATGAAACTACTGGCAGCATCTTTTTCTTTTACTTTTTCTCATGTAGTATTAGGCGTCCATAAAGTCTTGAAGTTTATTTTTATGAGGTGAAGCATGTACACATATTGTGACACTTGTGTTTCAATAATCCAGTGAAAGACTGGTTCATTAAGGAGCCTTGTTGTTCACTGTCAGCAGGAGAAACAGCGTGCAGAGTTCACCACTTGGTCACCTGGATACTGCATCTGCATGGGTAATTTTTTTTTTCACATGCAACAATAGCTGGTCACATATAGGCAGTCATGTTAGTTCATTTCCCCTTGGCGACTGTGTTTGCTGCTGCACTGCAGGAAGGGTGTGATGGCGCTTGTGGAACAAAGTGAGATAGACAGCAAGGGATATTCTACAAAAATACAATACTTGGTTACATTGGCAGCAGTTCTCGACATGGCAGAGGTTGTCAGCATTACATCTGGCGCCTGCCGTAATGCTGAGGGTCTCACTGTTTTTTTCATCTGTGCCCCTGACGAAATGTCATCTGACCAGGCCTTATGTCATTCTTGAGCGTCTTTAACTTTGATCCAAAATGATGAAGAACTGTGTTTGAGAGTTTTACCACATGGTAATGCAGTGACCAATTGGCCACCATCTCTGAGAGCTAGTGCTTCACTTGCACACCCTCTCTTCCATTATGTAGCACAGACTCTGACACATAACACAACATTTGTTTCTTATTTGCGTCAGACTGAAAAGTTGGCTCTGGCTTGATAGAAGACACGTTTATTCATTAGTACCTAAAACGTCTTGTTTAAGAACCATGCACCCATTGCAAAAGAAGTTGGTCTGCATTAGGTCATTTGTTTGATATTGCTGCCCAAGTTGGCAGGATAGCAGTTCACTAGCTGTCAGGCGAAATCTTTTTCCAGTTCTTCAACATTGCCTTATCAAAAAAGAGAACGAGGTTGACCTTAGTTGCGTGCTTGAGGTGTTTGGACAGCTCATTAGATAATTTGTGTGACAGCAAGGATGTACGGTTAGCAGAACTTATGATAGATTTAGTGTGCTGTTGGTAATACTTTGTTGACTTGACAAGGTTGGTACAGGATCTATAAGTTGTACTCTGGAATAAAAAGCAATATGAGTAAATATACAGGGTAACTCAGTTCACTCACTTATATTGGTTCACGACCGAATTGGTCGTGAATCAAAACAAAGCTCATTGCAGCAAACATATGAAAAACAGTTTGTGCAGGCGGAGGATTATAAAACATACTTTTAAAACTGAGAAATGGTAAACGAAGTCTTCAGTTCAATAGTGTACAGTCCTATGAATGTGATATTATAGTTGTGCGTCTTCTGACTGCAAAGATTGTAGGTGCTCTGGTAGCTGGGTCCTGCAGAAATGCACCACTTGCATCTCTGCAGTTTCCTAAGATTATTGATTGGGTATTACTAGTAGTAGTGGGTCTAAAGATGATGTGAAATTGTGGTATTGTTGTTTGGATGATGAAGACCCCACAAACGAAGCACGTACCAATAAATTATTTGAATCATTCATGTGTAACAGCAATGATCTTAGCCTGGAACAATGCAGCGTTCAGGATCGACCATTGTTAGAGGGAACAAGCGAGCATGTGACCAATACTCTATGAGGTGCCTTTTATTGGTTCTTGGCACCCGATTTGTGCAGAAAGCCACTGGCGCTCTGTGCACCGTGTGTCGTCTGCTACTACCAAGCACTGGGCGGTGCAGTTGCAGACAATGCACGGACCGTACTGCCTCAGCAGCACTCTGTGCCTGTGCCGAGCGGGCGCCAGCAGATGGGACATTGCAGAACAACAGCCACACGCGTGCGTGTTCCCTCTAATAGTGGTATCTAAGCTGACTTAAGTCCTCGTGCCAACACTGCTTCTATGCACAAGACAAGGTATTTGCAAAAGGACACAGCCGGAGGTGGCTGATGGCAGAATAATAGCCGACTCCCTAGGGAGCACATTTTATCAGAGTCCAGTTCATTACCCGAGACAAAGTTGGTAAACCTGTACCTTCCTGCACCATTATGAAGTTAGCATGTGGGACATACACTCTCACACCCATAATTCAATTTAATATATATAGAGAGCAACACAGTCCTTTTTTTGCGCTACATCTTAATCAGTGAACTGGCTTTGCATAAGAGTGGTAATGTCACCGTTGCCTTCCAATGCCCTATGTATGTTTCTTGTGAATGTGACACTTGTTTTGTCTTGGTATCTCTAGAAGATAAAATTTCCTATTTGTTTACTCTTTCAGATGAACCTGGAAAACCTGAAAAGCCCTTCCACGAATGTCAGTAGTGTTGTATCGAGAGAGAATGAAGCTGAGAATTCTAGGCACATCCACTCTAACCTTGCTTCAGAAATGTATGCTTTTGCAAGCACGACTGCACATGTCAGCGACGTAGAAGACACTAACCAAGCTGCAAGTGAAATAGGCACTGCGTATGAAGATACAGTGAACATCCGTTGCGATGAATTCAGTTCTGCCTTTGAGTTGAACGATGATGGTTCGAAAGTTGATGAAGGGCACAAGGTTGATGCAGACAGTGAACCAGAGAGTGGTACTGAAGAAAGTGAGCATGCCGCCTTTGAAGATGATGTCTTTGACATGTACTTCACAATGCTCTCGGAGGAGTACCTTCCAAACCAAAAAACAACATGGGCACAGGCTCTGCTGCTCATACTGGCATATGTTGTTACTTCAGGTCTTACATGGGCACAACTACAAGGACTTCTCACTTTAATAAATACCTCTGTTTGGGGAGAAAGTTGTGCCATGCACTACATATGCTGTGAGGAGGCTGTGGAAAAACAGAAAAGAAGCACTGAGGATCCATCTATACAGCCAGACCTGCCATCAATATCTGGGAAGATACAATGATGCCAAAGACGAAGACACCACCAATTGTGCTTCTTGCGGCAGTGAGAAGAAGCTGCAACACTTAATTAATACTGCAAGTTTTTTTTCTGATATTTAACATTAGGCAGCAGCTTCTGGTACTGCTAAACAGCTTGGCAGTACCTTGCTTTCTTATTTGCAGAAGATTGCACTGCTCCTCGAGTGTCAGGTGTTTTTGCGGACATCACGGATGGCATTCTCTACCGCAGTATTAGAAAGCAGAGGAACATGACATGGAGCGACACCACTTTGAACATGTACACACCTGGAGCACCTGTGTTCAATGCGAGTAAAAACTCAATATGGCCAATTCAAGTGATGATTAATGAACTTCCAGTTTTAAATCTCGCAAAATGTGCTAGTTTCAGGTGTGTGGTATTCAAATGTTCTCCCTGAAGCAGTTTGTCGAAGAGATCAACAGCGTTGGAAAGGTGGTGTGGTCACACATGGGAAGAACTGTTCAGTCAGCAGTGCATGTTGTCTGTTGTGTTGACTCACCAGCAAGATCAGCTATCGTAAACAGAAAGCAGTGTAATGGCTACTTTAGGTGCAGCTGGTCCTTTGTGCAAGGTATTACTATACATGGTAAGTGAGCTCAGTTAAACAGTATTTGGCCAATAATTGTAATGGCTATTGTCAAGTCAATATCAGGGAAGGAATGTGGGCTCTTTGCTTATGCAACCTGTTTTTCTTTGAATGTGATGTGCACACACTAAAGCACAGGCTGTCAAAAAAGCTTTATGTCTCATGTATCTCTGATCCCTGTTTCAGTGTATGCGCTGCAGATTTGAAGAATACCAAATAACTAGTCAAACCTATTTACTGGATTTAACATACACAGGAAAGTTTGTAGTGATTAACAATTATTGCTACCCACTTAATGCTTTTTGTTTTAATTGTTTGGTGCATCAGCAGCTTTACTTGACCATGACTGATCTATTTTTATATTGACTTGATACTTTTCACACTATTTCATGATACAATTATGTCATCACTTTCAGTGGCCTGCTGATTATTTGTTTTAACGTTTGTTGCAAATCTGACAAAACATGTTATACCTTAATGATATCCTGTTTGTTTTTGGTAGACGGCAGCCTATGATCGCAGTTAAGCGTTGTGCCTGGATGTAACGACACAGATTTGTGCGGAAAGTGCCCTTAGCTAGCAGTTGATACTGTAGATGTAGCGCAGAATTAGCTTTTGCACTTTTCAGTTCGGCCGACTGCTGTATTTCTAGATCTAGGAAACAGCAATACAAAGCTGAAAACCAGCAAAACTATTTGAAGCACTATTAATTTACCAGTTTAGCTCACGCGCATCACTTTTCAGTGTAATCTTTTCTATCGTTGAAAAACTTGCAAGAAAAGTTTATGCTGTATGGTGGCAAGAAATAAATGGAAGCAGTGATTTTAGTGTCGCCATGAGGTGAGTGATGTTTCTCATCCAGGGCCAGTAGCATAAAAACGTATGAATTCAGCACACAGTACACACAGCAGCTGCATTGCACTAGCTTGTTTTGTCCATTTTTCTTGGAATTTGACAGTTTGCATTTTTTACCATTCAGACGTGTGGTTTCTAAGTAGCATTTGGCCCAAGGCACAGCTGACCTCTTAGTTGGTCGTCTAACAGAAACTCCATGGCAATGCCGATATAGACCTTACGCAAAATGCGTGCACCATATTATAGGACTGCACCCGTCACAAACCTGAAAGAACCTGAGTAGGACCATCCAAGACGTGCACTATTCGCGAGCCCTGCGACATTGCCTTAACACCACTTGCACTGGAGTGATTGTGTTTGTTGAAAATAGAAATAATTTTAATCAATGCTCACGGGTCACTCGAAACATTACAGTCCACTGATTTTGACATTGTAATTCCCGCCTCAATTAAGATTAGTACAGGATGTCGTGCAACTGTAAGTTTCAAAGAAACTTGTCACAATCACAAATGTCAAAAAATAGCAAGCGTTAACTTCCTTGCAAAAAATGCATAATGTAGTTCAATCAATCATATTTTACTTAAACAGTAACTATACTTCTCGAAAATCTGGCAAAATAGGTGGTGATAAAATGCTGCTCATGCTGGTTGTTTTGTGGTATATATGCGCAAGAAAAAATACTTGTCATTAGTTTCTAGCTGGTATGTGAAATTTCAATTTCGTTGCCCTTTTCGTCGCGGTAACAGATGAACCCGGAGAATGTTAGGAATATTTTGCATCGCTCATGCAAACTGAAGGTCTTGTACGGTCCTAAGCAGGTTCTTTCTCTTTGCGGTGGGCGCAGTCATGCAACATGACGCCTTTTCCCCACTTGTGCTGTGCCGTCGAGAGATGCCATCAATTTTGCATGAGGGCCATCTGTGAAATGTTTGACTACTGGAGAAATGTTTCAAAATCTTGCATATTTTCACTGCAGTGTCCATCTGAACATTCTAAATGCAGATATCATTCTGATGTTTAGTACAATTGATGCTTTGCCTGCAGGCACAATGCAGTACCCTTTCAACAGCCAGAATGCACCTGACAGGACTCACAGGGGTGGGCTCAAAGGAATGGTTCAAGGAGCTCAGCTTAAGGAACCTGTCTGTGGCATCAATGAACCATCAATTCTTATCATGTTGCAAGGCGTTGATCTTGTTTGCAGGCTGTCACCTGACTTTATGCATTGTGTTTGGGAAGGCATTACCAAGTGACTGAATTGCGGCTATAATGTACTGGTTCTTTGTGGTACATAGGCAAACACTTGAAGCTTGCGGATGCAAGATTACGTTCAGTAAGGCCACCCATTATTTTGTCAAGGTCGGGACGGCCCTTGTCAGATCGATGATATTAGAAGACTGCTGATTGGCGCTCTCGGCATTCATTTTATTGTCTGCCATGTGTGTCCAGCATACTTCCCCGAGCACACGTGGCACATATTGTGCTACTCAAACAAGCAGTCTTTTTTTTTTGTTGAAATATATTGTCAGAGAAGCTCAAATCTGGACCGCTGCAAAGTTGCTCTTAGCATTTGTTTAGCAGCTTCCAAAGCTGTACGGAGAAAGTGCAATGACATTTAACATGCATCAGTTGTTGCATCTTTCAAAGTCAGCGCGGATGTTTTATCCCCATTCGGGGTTCCTCAACATTTCCATTTGAAGATGGCATTTCTAAGGCACTCCAGCTTGTAACAGCTGCCATGCGTGTACCTGTTGAAATTGCTGAATGGTGCATCATGCACCAGGTCTACCGGACTGCTTTAGCAGAAGTGAAACTTTCGTCTTGTTTTGTTTGCAAAGAAAGAGCTGGAGCACACGTATAAGAGGTTCTTTCAAACATATGCTCTTGGACAAGCACGACCAATTCATGATATTCCAGAAAATGTGAAAAAGCTTTTCGTATTACGATTTGGTACCCTCCAACAAATGTGCAAGTATTTGAGGTGCAAGTATTTGAGGTTGAGGTGCCAGGATAGCCCGATTGTCTTCCCAGTTCTGAGTACTCTGTTCCAAGAAAAACGTGCTCTTCCTATGTAAAAAATGTCCGATGGCATGTACTGTTGTATCTTAGCCATTTATGTTGTTTCCGGCACTATGTACCTTCACTGCCAGCAGCTGTTCACTGCATCCAGTGCACTTGATGTGCCGCCGTCATCCACCTACATCTGAGAACCACTTCTTGTATTGTACTGGCGTCGTAACATTGCAGTGTGTTTTCTTAAATGTTGGTAACCTATCATATTTGTATGAGTTACCTAACAAGGTGGAAAAGAACTAATCGTAATTAGAATGTTTATTTCATTTTTCAATATTGCAGGTACAATTGACTTTGGAAAGAGAGTTATAGAGTTAATATTAGGGTAGAGTAGTTGTATTTATGAATTCCGAATTGTGTCATCCGTCGAACTGCAGCAGGCTGCTACAATTTAACCATATGTACTTCCATCAAAATATAGGCTTGTAACTGAAAAATTATGATCCATCTTTCAGGGGCAACTACTTTATATATGAGCGAAGTGCATGGCTATCACCAAAAGGTTTGCAGTGGACTGAAGCTCAAACTCATTGATCAAGTCAGAGGGACTAATGCATCAAATGATCTAATTCTGTTGTTCAGCGCATGAATGGTGCTCAAGTTAAGCTTGGACTTTTTACTTTTTTAGGACTATGAAACAAGTTTACGTGCATGGAAGTGATCTCATTTTTCCAGGTAAT
Organism: Dermacentor silvarum; assembly: GCF_013339745.2. Lineage (NCBI taxonomy): Eukaryota > Metazoa > Arthropoda > Arachnida > Ixodida > Ixodidae > Dermacentor > Dermacentor silvarum. The sequence goes on along the minus strand of NC_051158.1, from coordinate 152,382,481 downwards.
CCCTTTTAATTTTGGCACTACAAAGATGCCAGTAGCGTAGAAAGATCTCTTTTATGTTGCAACCATGCATGGACAGCCAACTGTATTTCGTTATCCTAGTGGCCCAAAGAAATGAGTCTTGGAGTGAAGTTGGGCTTTATGGCAGATGCGGAAGCACCCCTCATCCAAGATTATGTGTAAAGTGCCCGTATGTGTCCACTGTACGTGACACAAATTTTCTTGCATGAAGAGAACCCCCATGGTATTTAAGCAGGGCCTTTTCTTCTTAAGTGCACTTTGTACACGTTGGAGAACCTCACAACTGTACTCGCTCACAACTAGTGTACTTGCTCAGCTACTCTCACTACTAGGGAGGAAATCAAAATGATACTGCGTCTATCCGCGCAAGAACCCATCACCATGAGTTCACCTCCCGACTGAGTTGATCGAAACTTCTTGTGTTGGGAAGCTTCCATATGTGTTTATTGTTCAGGCGAGTGTATATTTTATAAGTGATTCACCCACATCTTGTCATAGGTGATGACCTGGCAAAGAAACCTGTCACAAACATTTCCTGTCATAACATTCTTCAAGCTTTATTGTAGATTGCAGTGTACTGTGCCAATAAAATACTGCCAGTTGTCTTGAAATCCAGTGTGCACTGACATTGTGGAACATCAGGTGTTTGTGAATGATAGTATTCAGCGTCCCTTAAGAGAGATACATCTGTTCCACAGTTGACGCATCAGTTGGCGGTTTTCAAGGATTTGACACTTCACAGATCCTCACAGGATTCTTGGAACTTGACTCGGGCTGGGGTCGCTTCCAGTTTCTGCCGCACTGGTGAAGCTTCCTCCAGCTGAGGAGCAGCGGTGCGTTGCTTGTACACACTTCCCTCCCTTTTCGGATGGAGTCGCCGTAGTGATTTCGACGGCGTCATTCCCACTGTGGTCATGACGCTGCAGTCGTGTTCCGCTCTGTATCCACAATTGCAGGATAAGGGACAGTACCGATGTCTAGCTCGGTCTCTGGTGTTGCAGCTTCCTGAGAGGCTCCAGTGTTCCTTAGTGGCTTCCAATGACGTGGGGTTATCTGCTCGTATCGCAAATGTAGATGGGAGTGGCACGCTGCTCATGGTTAGCGTACAGCTGTCATCCTATATCGCTGAATCTTCTATCTTGTGTCTGAAAGTGCTGGGCTTAATGTGATTGCAATGTTGTCGTACTAACCTGTTACGACCTTTAATGAGCCACAATTTGTGCCCTAGCTTTTTCAAAACTGTTCTCTCCGTCTAGATAGGGTCCCTGCTGTACGACAGTGAGTGCTTTCTACATTGTATCCCTGTTGCAGTTTGTATGGGTTTTGTTCTTGCTTTGGGCTGAATGTGCAGCTGGCGTTTGACCGCAGTAAAGGAACGGTGTGAAAGGCTTAAGTGGCCTTAGCTCTTGCTTTATGTCCACTGGTTCTTCGACTCATTATTGCTAACCACGTACCACTTGTGCTCTCAGCCTTGGCAAAGACAGCATAGCTTTGCTGCATTGGTGGACAAAAGCAGCTGCTTGAAACAAAATTCAAGATGCCTTTTGTCAGTTTTGCTGCTGTCGTGGTATGAAAGTTTAATAGGCCATGACTTGTATTGTAAAGTGCCTTTTATTGCCTATTAGAACGTTGCAAGGCGGCTGCGTGGTCACGAGCTCAGTGTCCTTGGGTGCGCCACTTCGCTCTCCTTGTCTTCGCTCGCTCGTCCAAACGCTGATATACAACACTTCCCCCCTCTAGTGAAACCCAACATATCTTAGTCAATTTTATCTTGACATGTTGAAATGCCTAGCCGCTCTGGCGCCTTCAGAACACGGCCATAGCGACTGCGTGGTATACAATCGGGAACGGCTTGCGACTGTTCGGATCGCTGCGTTCCTTCGGGCGTCCCTGCTTCAGTGGGCAAATCCGGGTACGCATCAGGAGACGAGTCAGAAGCCCTGGGTGCATCTTCTTTCGGACGCTCGGCCCCTGAACTGAGGAATTTCATTTTTTCATTTTCATTTTATTACCTTAAAGACCCCGTTCGGGGTATTACATAAGGGGTGGTTAACATGTTTATACAAAAATTCAGGTGTTACGGTGAAATACAAGTTTGAACAGTTTCCAAGAATTCTGAATGGTATGTGATTGCAGCGGCATTGAAGGGTAGGTCGTTCCAGTCTCTGGCAGCCCGAGGAAAAAATGAAGTCTGAAATGTGACAGTTCGTGTGCGAGGACGAGCAACTTGCAGTCGATGGCTGGTGCGCTGTGACATGCGTGAGGATGATGGCGTGATGTAAGGTGGGCGGCTTAGCGAGCTGTAAGAGAACTTGTGATAAAGAGAGAGCGTGGCGATACGACGACGAAAAGCAAGAGATGTCAAACTAGATTCTGTCCTTAAGCTTGAAATGCTAATGTTATATGAATATGAAGAATGGATGAATCTAGTCGCACAATTCTGAACTGATTCGAGTGCATTGATGATATATGTTTGGTGAGGGTTCCAGATGGCAGCGGCATATTCCAGTTGTGGTCTGAGAAATGGTCAGTTGTAGTGAAACGATTGTCTTCGGGTGAGTCATTTCCTGGACAAGAATGATAGGGTGATTCTTGAACTGCGTTTTCAATCAACGTATATCTTCTATTCATATTGTTACGGGGAGAATATATATACAATGGATGTATTTACAAGGTGCACAACACTACAGAAATCGTTCAAGAGAGTGCGTGCACACCAGAAAGCCACGCCGTCGTCGTCGTCATCGTCCAAGAACCAACCACATTATCGCCGCTCGTGACATTACCCGCCGGCGGCAGAAGCACCGTCCCGGTGCAATTAGGACCCGGGCCGAGAGTGGTACGGTTTAAGGCGCGAGACATGGACTATGTCACTAGCGATTGTTGCAGAGGCCGACTTAGGATTGAGCGGAGCGATTTCATAGGTCACATTAGTGACTTTGCGTACGACGCGGTAAGGGCCAGCATAACGGGAGAGGAGTTTTTCGCATAGGCCAACGCGACGTGACGGGAACCACAGCAAGACGAGCGATTTTGGAGGGAAGTTCACCTCCCGGTGTCGGCGGTCATAGAGACATTTTTGATTGACCTGTGAAGCCGACAATCGATCGCGGGCAACCTGACGGGCGATGTCAGCACGGGCAAGAGCATCACGAGCATAGGCAGAGGATGTGTCTGCGTGAGGATGAAGTATGGTGTCCATAGGCAATGGTTGGTCGTAGCCAAACAGTAGATAAAAGGGTGAGTAGCCAGCTGTGTCGTGACGAGGAGAGTTGTAGGCGAAGGTCACAAAAGGCAAGTTAATGTCCCAGTCTCGGTGGTCCTCAGACACGTACATAGAAAGCATATCTGTCAGAGTACGGTTGAGGCGTTCTGTAAGGCCGTTTGTCTGTGGATGGTACGCAGTGGTGAACTTCTGATTGGTCGAGCAAGAACGAAGAATGTCGTCGACTACTTTAGACAGGAAGCAGCGGCCGCGGTCCGTGATTAACTGACGAGGAGCACCGTGGCGCAGGATGACGTCGTGAAGAAGGAAATCGGCTACATCAGTAGCACAGCTGGTGGGAAGTGCTCGTGTAACAGCGTACCGCGTTGCGTAGTCAGTAGCGACTGCAACTCATCTATTGCCAGTGGTTGACATGGGAAAACGCCCTAGAAGATCGAGTCCCACCCGGAAAAATGGTTCATCAGGGATATGGAGGGGCTGAAGACTGCCAGCAGGCAGTAGGGCAGGAGTCATGCGTCGCTGGCAGAGGTCACAAGCATTTACTTTGGCGACCATCCTTTGGGCCAGACTTCCGTCGTCACCCATCGCATCCATACCGGCGATGCGAGTCCTATTCACCGAAGCCTTACCGTGTGTCAGCTCCGGAGCGTGCTGTCATCCAACTGGAAGTGGAGAACATGCTGGGCAAAGGCATAATTGAACCCTCATGCAGTCCTTGGGCCTCTCCCGTCGTACTTGTGAAGAAGAAGGGCAGTATCTGGAGATTCTGTGTAGACTACCGCCACCTCAACCAGATTACCAAGAAGGATGTGTATCCTCTCCCGCGTATTGATAACGCACTGGACTGCTTGGACGGCGCCAGATATTTCTCGTCCATCGACCTGCGCTCAGGATACTGGCAAATCGCTGTGGACGACTAAGACCGCGAGAAGACCGCCTTCGTGACTCCTGGTGGCCTCTATCAATTTAATGTGATGCCTTTTGGCCTATGTAATGCCCCTGCTACTTTCGAGCGCAAGATGGACTCTCTTCTTCGAGGCATCAAGTGGTCCTTTGCTACCTGGACGATGTTATCGTTTTTTCGACTACGTTTGTAAACCATTTCACTCGCCTGTCCACCGTCCTTGATGTTTTTCGCCGTGCTCGTCTTCAGCTTAACTCGTCGAAATGTCGCTCTGGGCACCGTCAAATCTGCGTATTCGGCCACCTTGTTGACGCTGCAGGCGTGCAGCCAGACCCAGCCAGGCCCGCCCTCTAACTGGCCTACTCAAGAAGGACGTCGTTTTCACTTGGGGTAGTGACCAAGCGGACGCCTTTTCATCGCTCGTTGCCATCCTAACGAACCCACCTGTTCTAGCACATTTCGACGCGTCAGACAGCACGGACGTTCGTACCGACGCCAGTGGCCACGGTATAGGCGCCGTCCTTGCACAACAGCTGCACAGCCTCCACCGCGTGGCCGCCTATGCAAGCCGCCTTCTGTCGCTGTCGGAGCAAAATTACTTGATCACAGAACGCGAGTGGTTAGCTCTCATCTGGGCCATCGCAAAATTCCGCCCGTACCTGTATGGCAGGCACTTTTCAGTTATTACAGACCACCATGTGCTTTGGTGGCTTTCCTCGCTCAAGGACCCCACTGGTCGCCTTGGCCGTTGGGCACCCCGCTTGCAAGAGTACTCATTTTCTGTTTTCTACAAATCTGGACGGCTTCACCAAGATGCTGACTGCTTGTCACGATACCCGGTCGATCCCCCTGATACACTGGAAGATGAACCTGACACCTTTGTTCTGGCCATTACAGACTTAGTCCACATAGCTGACGAACAGCGCCGTGACTCATCTTTGCGGCCTTTTATAGACGGTGTCAACTCACCACACCCTGATCTTTCCCTACGGATGTTTGTGCTCCACAACGACACCTTACACCGCTACAACGCCCGGCCTGACGGCGCTGAGCTCTTGCTTGTTGTTTCCGCGTATCTATGCTGTACTGTTTTGCGCCAGTTTCACGATGCACTGACGGCCGGACACCTAGGCGTGTCACGCCCGTATTATCGCATCCGCAGGCGCTTCTTTTGACCTGGTCTTTACCGTTCTGTGCGACAGTAGTTTGCAGCTTGTGACCTCTGCCAGCGACGCATGACTCCTGCCCTACTGCCTGCTGGCGGTCTTCAGCCCCTCCATATCCCTGATGAACCATTTTTCCGGGTGGGACTCGATCTTCTAGGGCGTTTTCCCATGTCAACCACTGGCAATAGATGAGTTGCAGTCGCTACTGACTACGCAACGCGGTACGCTGTTACACGAGCACTTCCCACCAGCTGTGCTACTGATGTAGCCGATTTCCTTCTTCACGACGTCATCCTGCGCCACGGTGCTCCTCGTCAGTTAATCACGGACCGCGGCCGCTGCTTCCTGTCTAAAGTAGTCGACGACATTCTTCGTTCTTGCTCGACCAATCAGAAGTTCACCACTGCGTACCATCCACAGACAAACGGCCTTACAGAACGCCTCAACCGTACTCTGACAGATATGCTTTCTATGTACGTGTCTGAGGACCACCGAGACTGGGACATTAACTTGCCTTTTGTGACCTTCGTCTACAACTCTCCTCGTCACGACACAGCTGGCTACTCACCCTTTTATCTACTGTTTGGCTACGACCAACCATTGCCTATGGACACCATACTTCATCCTCACGCAGACACATCCTCTGCCTATGCTCGTGATGCTCTTGCCCGTGCTGACATCGCCCGTCAGGTTGCCCGCGATCGATTGTCGGCTTCACAGGTCAATCAAAAATGTCTCTATGACCGCCGACACCGGGAGGTGAACTTCCCTCCAAAATCGCTCGTCTTGCTGTGGTTCCCGTCACGTCGCGTTGGCCTATGCGAAAAACTCCTCTCCCGTTATGCTGGCCCTTACCGCGTCGTACGCAAAGTCACTAATGTGACCTATGAAATCGCTCCGCTCAATCCTAAGTCGGCCTCTGCAACAATCGCTAGTGACATAGTCCATGTCTCGCGCCTTAAACCGTACCACTCTCGGCCCGGGTCCTAATTGCACCGGGACGGTGCTTCTGCCGCCGGCGGGTAATGTCACGAGCGGCGATAATGTGGTTGGTTCTTGGACGATGACGACGACGACGGCGTGGCTTTCTGGTGTGCACGCACTCTCTTGAACGATTTCTGTAGTGTTGTGCACCTTGTAAATACATCCATTGTATATATATTCTCCCCGTAACAATATGAATAGAAGATATACGTTGATTGAAAACGCAGTTCAAGAATCACCCTATCATTCTTGTCCAGGAAATGACTCACCCGAAGACAATCGTTTCACTACAACTGACCATTTCTCAGACCACAACTGGAATATGCCGCTGCCATCTGGAACCCTCACCAAACATATATCATCAATGCACTCGAATCAGTTCAGAATTGTGCGACTAGATTCATCCATTCTTCATATTCATATAACATTAGCATTTCAAGCTTAAGGACAGAATCTAGTTTGACATCTCTTGCTTTTCGTCGTCGTATCGCCACGCTCTCTCTTTATCACAAATTCTCTTACAGCTCGCTAAGCCGCCCACCTTACATCACGCCATCATCCTCACGCATGTCACAGCGCACCAGCCATCGACTGCAAGTTGCTCGTCCTCGCACACGAACTGTCACATTTCAGACTTCATTTTTTCCTCGGGCTGCCAGAGACTGGAACGACCTACCCTTCAATGCCGCTGCAATCACATACCATTCAGAATTCTTGGAAACTGTTCAAACTTGTATTTCACCGTAACACCTGAATTTTTGTATAAACATGTTAACCACCCCTTATGTAATACCCCGAACGGGGTCTTTAAGGTAATAAAATGAAAATGAAAAAATGAAATTCCTCAGTTCAGGGGCCGAGCGTCCGAAAGAAGATGCACCCAGGGCTTCTGACTCGTCTCCTGATGCGTACCCGGATTTGCCCACTGAAGCAGGGACGCCCGAAGGAACGCAGCGATCCGAACAGTCGCAAGCCGTTCCCGATTGTATACCACGCAGTCGCTATGGCCGTGTTCTGAAGGCGCCAGAGCGGCTAGGCATTTCAACATGTGAACATAAAATTGACTAAGATATGTTGGGTTTCACTAGAGGGGGGAAGTGTTGTATATCAGCGTTTGGACGAGCGAGCGAAGACAAGGAGAGCGAAGTGGCGCACCCAAGGACACTGAGCTCGTGACCACGCAGCCGCCTTGCAACGTTCTAATAGGCAATAAAAGGCACTTTACAATACAAGTCATGGCCTATTAAACTTTCATACCACGACAGCAGCAAAACTGACAAAAGGCATGTTGAATTTTGTTTCAAGCAGCTGCTTTTGTCCACCAATGCAGCAAAGCTATGCTGTCTTTGCCAAGGCTGAGAGCACAAGTGGTACGTGGTTAGCAATAATGAGTCGAAGAACCAGTGGACATAAAGCAAGAGCTAAGGCCACTGAAGCCTTTCACACCGTTCCTTTACTGCGGTCAAACGCCAGCTGCACATTCAGCCCAAAGCAAGAACAAAACCCATACAAACTGCAACAGGGATACAATGTAGAAAGCACTCACTGTCGGACAGCAGGGACCCTATCTAGACGGAGAGAACAGTTTTGAAAAAGCTAAGGCACAAATTGTGGCTCATTAAAGGTCGTAACAGGTTAGTACGACAACATTGCAATCACATTAAGCCCAGCACTTTCAGACACAAGATAGAAGATTCAGCGATATAGGATGACAGCTGTACGCTAACCATGAGCAGCGTGCCACTCCCATCTGCATTTGCGATACGAGCAGATAACCCCACGTCATTGGAAGCCACTAAGGAACACTGGAGCCTCTCAGGAAGCTGCAACACCAGAGACCGAGCTAGACATCGGTACTGTCCCTTATCCTGCAATTGTGGATACAGAGCGGAACACGACTGCAGCGTCATGACCACAGTGGGAATGACGCCGTCGAAATCACTACGGCGACTCCATCCGAAAAGGGAGGGAAGTGTGTACAAGCAACGCACCGCTGCTCCTCAGCTGGAGGAAGCTTCAGCAGTGCGGCAGAAACTGGAAGCGACCCCAGCCCGAGTCAAGTTCCAAGAATCCTGTGAGGATCTGTGAAGTGTCAAATCCTTGAAAACCGCCAACTGATGCGTCAACTGTGGAACAGATGTATCTCTCTTAAGGGACGCTGAATACTATCATTCACAAACACCTGATGTTCCACAATGTCAGTGCACAATGGATTTCAAGACAACTGGCAGTATTTTATTGGCACAGTACACTGCAATCTACAATAAAGCTTGAAGAATGTTATGACAGGAAATGTTTGTGACAGGTTTCTTTGCCAGGTCATCACCTATGACAAGATGTGGGTGAATCACTTATAAAATATACACTCGCCTGAACAATAAACACATATGGAAGCTTCCCAACACAAGAAGTTTCGATCAACTCAGTCGGGAGGTGAACTCATGGTGATGGGTTCTTGCGCGGATAGACGCAGTATCATTTTGATTTCCTCCCTAGTAGTGAGAGTAGCTGAGCAAGTACACTAGTTGTGAGCGAGTACAGTTGTGAGGTTCTCCAACGTGTACAAAGTGCACTTAAGAAGAAAAGGCCCTGCTTAAATACCATGGGGGTTCTCTTCATGCAAGAAAATTTGTGTCACGTACAGTGGACACATACGGGCACTTTACACATAATCTTGGATGAGGGGTGCTTCCGCATCTGCCATAAAGCCCAACTTCACTCCAAGACTCATTTCTTTGGGCCACTAGGATAACGAAATACAGTTGGCTGTCCATGCATGGTTGCAACATAAAAGAGATCTTTCTACGCTACTGGCATCTTTGTAGTGCCAAAATTAAAAGGGATTACCTGGAAAAATGAGATCACTTCCATGCACGTAAACTTGTTTCATAGTCCTAAAAAAGTAAAAAGTCCAAGCTTAACTTGAGCACCATTCATGCGCTGAACAACAGAATTAGATCATTTGATGCATTAGTCCCTCTGACTTGATCAATGAGTTTGAGCTTCAGTCCACTGCAAACCTTTTGGTGATAGCCATGCACTTCGCTCATATATAAAGTAGTTTCCCCTGAAAGATGGATCATAATTTTTCAGTTACAAGCCTATATTTTGATGGAAGTACATATGGTTAAATTGTAGCAGCCTGCTGCAGTTCGACGGATGACACAATTCGGAATTCATAAATACAACTACTCTACCCTAATATTAACTCTATAACTCTCTTTCCAAAGTCAATTGTACCTGCAATATTGAAAAATGAAATAAACATTCTAATTACGATTAGTTCTTTTCCACCTTGTTAGGTAACTCATACAAATATGATAGGTTACCAACATTTAAGAAAACACACTGCAATGTTACGACGCCAGTACAATACAAGAAGTGGTTCTCAGATGTAGGTGGATGACGGCGGCACATCAAGTGCACTGGATGCAGTGAACAGCTGCTGGCAGTGAAGGTACATAGTGCCGGAAACAACATAAATGGCTAAGATACAACAGTACATGCCATCGGACATTTTTTACATAGGAAGAGCACGTTTTTCTTGGAACAGAGTACTCAGAACTGGGAAGACAATCGGGCTATCCTGGCACCTCAACCTCAAATACTTGCACCTCAAATACTTGCACATTTGTTGGAGGGTACCAAATCGTAATACGAAAAGCTTTTTCACATTTTCTGGAATATCATGAATTGGTCGTGCTTGTCCAAGAGCATATGTTTGAAAGAACCTCTTATACGTGTGCTCCAGCTCTTTCTTTGCAAACAAAACAAGACGAAAGTTTCACTTCTGCTAAAGCAGTCCGGTAGACCTGGTGCATGATGCACCATTCAGCAATTTCAACAGGTACACGCATGGCAGCTGTTACAAGCTGGAGTGCCTTAGAAATGCCATCTTCAAATGGAAATGTTGAGGAACCCCGAATGGGGATAAAACATCCGCGCTGACTTTGAAAGATGCAACAACTGATGCATGTTAAATGTCATTGCACTTTCTCCGTACAGCTTTGGAAGCTGCTAAACAAATGCTAAGAGCAACTTTGCAGCGGTCCAGATTTGAGCTTCTCTGACAATATATTTCAACAAAAAAAAAGACTGCTTGTTTGAGTAGCACAATATGTGCCACGTGTGCTCGGGGAAGTATGCTGGACACACATGGCAGACAATAAAATGAATGCCGAGAGCGCCAATCAGCAGTCTTCTAATATCATCGATCTGACAAGGGCCGTCCCGACCTTGACAAAATAATGGGTGGCCTTACTGAACGTAATCTTGCATCCGCAAGCTTCAAGTGTTTGCCTATGTACCACAAAGAACCAGTACATTATAGCCGCAATTCAGTCACTTGGTAATGCCTTCCCAAACACAATGCATAAAGTCAGGTGACAGCCTGCAAACAAGATCAACGCCTTGCAACATGATAAGAGTTGATGGTTCATTGATGCCACAGACAGGTTCCTTAAGCTGAGCTCCTTGAACCATTCCTTTGAGCCCACCCCTGTGAGTCCTGTCAGGTGCATTCTGGCTGTTGAAAGGGTACTGCATTGTGCCTGCAGGCAAAGCATCAATTGTACTAAACATCAGAATGATATCTGCATTTAGAATGTTCAGATGGACACTGCAGTGAAAATATGCAAGATTTTGAAACATTTCTCCAGTAGTCAAACATTTCACAGATGGCCCTCATGCAAAATTGATGGCATCTCTCGACGGCACAGCACAAGTGGGGAAAAGGCGTCATGTTGCATGACTGCGCCCACCGCAAAGAGAAAGAACCTGCTTAGGACCGTACAAGACCTTCAGTTTGCATGAGCGATGCAAAATATTCCTAACATTCTCCGGGTTCATCTGTTACCGCGACGAAAAGGGCAACGAAATTGAAATTTCACATACCAGCTAGAAACTAATGACAAGTATTTTTTCTTGCGCATATATACCACAAAACAACCAGCATGAGCAGCATTTTATCACCACCTATTTTGCCAGATTTTCGAGAAGTATAGTTACTGTTTAAGTAAAATATGATTGATTGAACTACATTATGCATTTTTTGCAAGGAAGTTAACGCTTGCTATTTTTTGACATTTGTGATTGTGACAAGTTTCTTTGAAACTTACAGTTGCACGACATCCTGTACTAATCTTAATTGAGGCGGGAATTACAATGTCAAAATCAGTGGACTGTAATGTTTCGAGTGACCCGTGAGCATTGATTAAAATTATTTCTATTTTCAACAAACACAATCACTCCAGTGCAAGTGGTGTTAAGGCAATGTCGCAGGGCTCGCGAATAGTGCACGTCTTGGATGGTCCTACTCAGGTTCTTTCAGGTTTGTGACGGGTGCAGTCCTATAATATGGTGCACGCATTTTGCGTAAGGTCTATATCGGCATTGCCATGGAGTTTCTGTTAGACGACCAACTAAGAGGTCAGCTGTGCCTTGGGCCAAATGCTACTTAGAAACCACACGTCTGAATGGTAAAAAATGCAAACTGTCAAATTCCAAGAAAAATGGACAAAACAAGCTAGTGCAATGCAGCTGCTGTGTGTACTGTGTGCTGAATTCATACGTTTTTATGCTACTGGCCCTGGATGAGAAACATCACTCACCTCATGGCGACACTAAAATCACTGCTTCCATTTATTTCTTGCCACCATACAGCATAAACTTTTCTTGCAAGTTTTTCAACGATAGAAAAGATTACACTGAAAAGTGATGCGCGTGAGCTAAACTGGTAAATTAATAGTGCTTCAAATAGTTTTGCTGGTTTTCAGCTTTGTATTGCTGTTTCCTAGATCTAGAAATACAGCAGTCGGCCGAACTGAAAAGTGCAAAAGCTAATTCTGCGCTACATCTACAGTATCAACTGCTAGCTAAGGGCACTTTCCGCACAAATCTGTGTCGTTACATCCAGGCACAACGCTTAACTGCGATCATAGGCTGCCGTCTACCAAAAACAAACAGGATATCATTAAGGTATAACATGTTTTGTCAGATTTGCAACAAACGTTAAAACAAATAATCAGCAGGCCACTGAAAGTGATGACATAATTGTATCATGAAATAGTGTGAAAAGTATCAAGTCAATATAAAAATAGATCAGTCATGGTCAAGTAAAGCTGCTGATGCACCAAACAATTAAAACAAAAAGCATTAAGTGGGTAGCAATAATTGTTAATCACTACAAACTTTCCTGTGTATGTTAAATCCAGTAAATAGGTTTGACTAGTTATTTGGTATTCTTCAAATCTGCAGCGCATACACTGAAACAGGGATCAGAGATACATGAGACATAAAGCTTTTTTGACAGCCTGTGCTTTAGTGTGTGCACATCACATTCAAAGAAAAACAGGTTGCATAAGCAAAGAGCCCACATTCCTTCCCTGATATTGACTTGACAATAGCCATTACAATTATTGGCCAAATACTGTTTAACTGAGCTCACTTACCATGTATAGTAATACCTTGCACAAAGGACCAGCTGCACCTAAAGTAGCCATTACACTGCTTTCTGTTTACGATAGCTGATCTTGCTGGTGAGTCAACACAACAGACAACATGCACTGCTGACTGAACAGTTCTTCCCATGTGTGACCACACCACCTTTCCAACGCTGTTGATCTCTTCGACAAACTGCTTCAGGGAGAACATTTGAATACCACACACCTGAAACTAGCACATTTTGCGAGATTTAAAACTGGAAGTTCATTAATCATCACTTGAATTGGCCATATTGAGTTTTTACTCGCATTGAACACAGGTGCTCCAGGTGTGTACATGTTCAAAGTGGTGTCGCTCCATGTCATGTTCCTCTGCTTTCTAATACTGCGGTAGAGAATGCCATCCGTGATGTCCGCAAAAACACCTGACACTCGAGGAGCAGTGCAATCTTCTGCAAATAAGAAAGCAAGGTACTGCCAAGCTGTTTAGCAGTACCAGAAGCTGCTGCCTAATGTTAAATATCAGAAAAAAAACTTGCAGTATTAATTAAGTGTTGCAGCTTCTTCTCACTGCCGCAAGAAGCACAATTGGTGGTGTCTTCGTCTTTGGCATCATTGTATCTTCCCAGATATTGATGGCAGGTCTGGCTGTATAGATGGATCCTCAGTGCTTCTTTTCTGTTTTTCCACAGCCTCCTCACAGCATATGTAGTGCATGGCACAACTTTCTCCCCAAACAGAGGTATTTATTAAAGTGAGAAGTCCTTGTAGTTGTGCCCATGTAAGACCTGAAGTAACAACATATGCCAGTATGAGCAGCAGAGCCTGTGCCCATGTTGTTTTTTGGTTTGGAAGGTACTCCTCCGAGAGCATTGTGAAGTACATGTCAAAGACATCATCTTCAAAGGCGGCATGCTCACTTTCTTCAGTACCACTCTCTGGTTCACTGTCTGCATCAACCTTGTGCCCTTCATCAACTTTCGAACCATCATCGTTCAACTCAAAGGCAGAACTGAATTCATCGCAACGGATGTTCACTGTATCTTCATACGCAGTGCCTATTTCACTTGCAGCTTGGTTAGTGTCTTCTACGTCGCTGACATGTGCAGTCGTGCTTGCAAAAGCATACATTTCTGAAGCAAGGTTAGAGTGGATGTGCCTAGAATTCTCAGCTTCATTCTCTCTCGATACAACACTACTGACATTCGTGGAAGGGCTTTTCAGGTTTTCCAGGTTCATCTGAAAGAGTAAACAAATAGGAAATTTTATCTTCTAGAGATACCAAGACAAAACAAGTGTCACATTCACAAGAAACATACATAGGGCATTGGAAGGCAACGGTGACATTACCACTCTTATGCAAAGCCAGTTCACTGATTAAGATGTAGCGCAAAAAAAGGACTGTGTTGCTCTCTATATATATTAAATTGAATTATGGGTGTGAGAGTGTATGTCCCACATGCTAACTTCATAATGGTGCAGGAAGGTACAGGTTTACCAACTTTGTCTCGGGTAATGAACTGGACTCTGATAAAATGTGCTCCCTAGGGAGTCGGCTATTATTCTGCCATCAGCCACCTCCGGCTGTGTCCTTTTGCAAATACCTTGTCTTGTGCATAGAAGCAGTGTTGGCACGAGGACTTAAGTCAGCTTAGATACCACTATTAGAGGGAACACGCACGCGTGTGGCTGTTGTTCTGCAATGTCCCATCTGCTGGCGCCCGCTCGGCACAGGCACAGAGTGCTGCTGAGGCAGTACGGTCCGTGCATTGTCTGCAACTGCACCGCCCAGTGCTTGGTAGTAGCAGACGACACACGGTGCACAGAGCGCCAGTGGCTTTCTGCACAAATCGGGTGCCAAGAACCAATAAAAGGCACCTCATAGAGTATTGGTCACATGCTCGCTTGTTCCCTCTAACAATGGTCGATCCTGAACGCTGCATTGTTCCAGGCTAAGATCATTGCTGTTACACATGAATGATTCAAATAATTTATTGGTACGTGCTTCGTTTGTGGGGTCTTCATCATCCAAACAACAATACCACAATTTCACATCATCTTTAGACCCACTACTACTAGTAATACCCAATCAATAATCTTAGGAAACTGCAGAGATGCAAGTGGTGCATTTCTGCAGGACCCAGCTACCAGAGCACCTACAATCTTTGCAGTCAGAAGACGCACAACTATAATATCACATTCATAGGACTGTACACTATTGAACTGAAGACTTCGTTTACCATTTCTCAGTTTTAAAAGTATGTTTTATAATCCTCCGCCTGCACAAACTGTTTTTCATATGTTTGCTGCAATGAGCTTTGTTTTGATTCACGACCAATTCGGTCGTGAACCAATATAAGTGAGTGAACTGAGTTACCCTGTATATTTACTCATATTGCTTTTTATTCCAGAGTACAACTTATAGATCCTGTACCAACCTTGTCAAGTCAACAAAGTATTACCAACAGCACACTAAATCTATCATAAGTTCTGCTAACCGTACATCCTTGCTGTCACACAAATTATCTAATGAGCTGTCCAAACACCTCAAGCACGCAACTAAGGTCAACCTCGTTCTCTTTTTTGATAAGGCAATGTTGAAGAACTGGAAAAAGATTTCGCCTGACAGCTAGTGAACTGCTATCCTGCCAACTTGGGCAGCAATATCAAACAAATGACCTAATGCAGACCAACTTCTTTTGCAATGGGTGCATGGTTCTTAAACAAGACGTTTTAGGTACTAATGAATAAACGTGTCTTCTATCAAGCCAGAGCCAACTTTTCAGTCTGACGCAAATAAGAAACAAATGTTGTGTTATGTGTCAGAGTCTGTGCTACATAATGGAAGAGAGGGTGTGCAAGTGAAGCACTAGCTCTCAGAGATGGTGGCCAATTGGTCACTGCATTACCATGTGGTAAAACTCTCAAACACAGTTCTTCATCATTTTGGATCAAAGTTAAAGACGCTCAAGAATGACATAAGGCCTGGTCAGATGACATTTCGTCAGGGGCACAGATGAAAAAAACAGTGAGACCCTCAGCATTACGGCAGGCGCCAGATGTAATGCTGACAACCTCTGCCATGTCGAGAACTGCTGCCAATGTAACCAAGTATTGTATTTTTGTAGAATATCCCTTGCTGTCTATCTCACTTTGTTCCACAAGCGCCATCACACCCTTCCTGCAGTGCAGCAGCAAACACAGTCGCCAAGGGGAAATGAACTAACATGACTGCCTATATGTGACCAGCTATTGTTGCATGTGAAAAAAAAAATTACCCATGCAGATGCAGTATCCAGGTGACCAAGTGGTGAACTCTGCACGCTGTTTCTCCTGCTGACAGTGAACAACAAGGCTCCTTAATGAACCAGTCTTTCACTGGATTATTGAAACACAAGTGTCACAATATGTGTACATGCTTCACCTCATAAAAATAAACTTCAAGACTTTATGGACGCCTAATACTACATGAGAAAAAGTAAAAGAAAAAGATGCTGCCAGTAGTTTCATAAAACATTTACCATATGCAGCACAATACACTAAGATGTGTATGAATCAATTGATAAAATTCAAATACCGTTATCGAATGCTCAAGGGTGTTCATGTTTCACTGTCGCAAATGGCTCCAAACCTTCAAACAAAAGAAAACAAGTCAGTAAACAAACAAACAAGTCAGTAAAATTGAACAAGTCAGTCAGCAAAATTGCATAATAATTCTATATCAGTAATAACTGATTTTAAAAAAATTGAACAAATTTTGAGGCTTGGACAGTTGGTTATAATTAGAAATTTAGAAACAATACAGTAGCTACACAATTACCACATCTCTTGCACTTCGTTCCGCGAGAAAACTGTGATTGCTAAAGTAATGCGCGGCGGTAACCGTGAACTGATCGAGGCACTTGGTATCAAACCTCCTTGGATGCATCTTGGATGGTTTGTGGTAGCGCAATTTAAAAGACTGGACAAAAGAAGACACACCGGGACACACACGGCACTACCTTACAAAATAAATAGCGCTACCATAAACCCTACAAGATCCGTTACCAACAAGCCCACATTGCAACCCTCGTGATCCTTGGTTGCAAGCCACGTTGGTTGTAACTGCTCTCGAAAGAAACGTGCGCGTGACTATCGAGTGCTAGCACGAAACAATTCCCGCTTTCCCCGCGTCGTGACCGATCGATACGCGAGGCAGCACTCAAGACTACGCGCATAGAGAAAGGAATTCAACAAGAGGGGACACTCCCATAGGGCCCAGTGGCCGAAGTGACTGCAGCGTGCCAAGCGGTCCGCGTCAATCACTTCCGGTTTCGGGCGCGCGTATTTTTAACGCAAACTAGCACGCCGGCTGCGCCCCCCCCCCCTTTTTTTTGCTCTTCGTGCAGATTCGGTTTATTATTTAGTAAAAATGATTGCGAACGATCTCGTAAAGTCCCATCGAATTTGTGCCACGTGCAATTTCACAATGTAGACGCAAGACCTTTTGTGCAATGAGGAAATATTTATTTTGCTCTATATAAAAGCTGGTTCCGCGCTTTTTGTGCGTTCATCCAACGTTGTGACCCCAGCAGGTAAGGCAGTTCCGGTATGAAGCTCCACCGGACGGCACCAGCTGAAAAAAAAGTAAATTTCAAGCATGTTACATTTACAAGCACGTAAGAGCATGTTACAAGCATGGGTCATTTTGGTGTTTAGACATAGGAATACTGCGTGTAGAGGCGAAACGTGCGAAAGCGGTGAATGGGCGGCATTACAAACAAAAGCAATTCGCTTTTACATACATGGCGTAGAAAATACCCGACTCATCCCAAACAATACCATAAAATATGAAAACATCTGATTTCCAAGCGTTCCCCATTTCCGGGCATGATTTTCTGCACTTTGGCAGCAGAAATACACGGGCGACTTCGCGTTTCCAACACTTGGCCTCGGGCGACGCGACGGTACGCTACATACATAGAGATGGACGCAACAGGCACTCAAGACGAATGCGTAGGTGCAATGCCTTTTTTTCAGTCCTTTAGAAGACGGAACTTTCGCATTACAAGTTTTTGATATGTTCGTCGGCGGTATCTTTTGCGCGTTCTGCTGGCGCCAGCAGCACACCCCATGTTATCACTCTTGGCAATCGCCCATCGCGTTTTCAACAGGCGTGAGTACCGAAAGAAGGTATATGTTGTTGCGGAGCCACAAAAAACGTCACAGACTTGTCCCTGTAAGATTCATTACACGCCAAACTAAGGGCTCTGTTATACTCCGGCGTTCACAACGCGCGCGCGCGCCGGGGTTCGTTTCGTCGCGTCACGTCGGCGATGCCCCGCCAGGCGCAAATCCGCCGTCCAACGCGACGCGGCCCGACGCAGCAGCCTTAGCCAAAGCAGCGCATGCTCAGTAGAGCAGAGCGCCGCGCGGAAAGTGAGCGCCGCGTGGAAAGAAACACGGACGCGGTGCAGTCTGGGTAACGTCGTCGGCGCGAAATGCAGCATGCTGCATTTCGCGCCGGCTGCCGCCGGGCCGCGCCGACGGACGCTAGTTGCGTCGGTCGCGCCACACGTCAGACTATAGAGCGCTCGCGTTTTGCTAGCGTAGCGTCGCCGCGCCCAGCGTGCGCGCGCGTCGACGTTACGTCGGAGTATAAGGGCTCTGTTAGGGCTCTGTTATACTCCGGCGTAACGTCGACGCGCGCGCACGCTGGGTACAGCGACGCTACGCTAGGAAAACGCGAGCACTCTATACTCTGACGCACAGCGCGACCGACGCGACCAGCGTCCGTCGGCGCCGCCTATAACTAACACCACGGCCGAGCTGTTTATCGCTAACTGCGTCACCGCGCGCAGTGCGGCCAGCGTGCCTCAAAAGTACCTCAGAAAGTAACGAAAATACATTTCAGTAATGTTTGGTGTCAGAGAAGCGGGCACAAACTTCTAGCAAGACGCACTAGACTACGCACCACAGCCGAGTTAGTTCTCGCTAATTGCGACACGGCGCCCTGCGCGGCCAGTGTGGCTCAAACACCGAAATAAGTTACCATAATCCCCTAGGAAACGTCGGAATCATGCCTCCGCACGATTCATTAACTCAAATTAACTGCGCCAGGATGGCCGAGCTGTTTTTCGCTAACTGCTTCTCAAGTCTCGGTCCCGTGCCGTAACCCTAATTGCCTCGTAGACTGTGAAACAAGATTCCTTAACTTGCCGTAGTCCAATAGTGCAGTGGTGTCTTGTCCCAGTGCAGAAGGAACGCAAGAATACGCCGAGAGCCCAATAAACCAGGTTACATTTAAAAAAAAAGAAGGGGACAGACGGGTCGCCGCGCGCGAGCGCTCAAACGCGCGCGCAGCCATCCTCGCTGGCTTCGGGGGAGTGTCTGGCGGATGACGCATGTCTCTGGCGCGTCATTGACCTGTGGCTAGGTAAGGCAAGGAAAATAAGTCGCAAAGCTTACGTTCATTTGTACGCAAAACGTTTTTGTTTTCGCGGCAAAGAATTTAAAAATAAATCAATGCCTGTTAACTTAAGTTCACTTTCTTTTTTTTCGATGCTCGCGGCAGCTAACGTTCGGTGTCAAAAGTATAGCGTGACGTATGGTGACGTGTTTCCTGTTGCCAGTTTTTGCCGAGTGTCCCCTCTTGTTGAATTCCTTTCTCTATGCTACGCGTTCCTTGGCTCGACCGTCTTTGACGCGTCATAGTTTGCCCCTCACGCAGTAAGACTCGTAACTGCTTTTTGTTATTCGCAGTATAGTGAAACTTACAATAATGATACTTACCTGAGTAGCAGCAGTGGATGACCTTGGTCTTTTCAGCACGTACTCTCGAGTTTGCTGTGGAACTTGAACGTTCGAGTCCGGCTGCAGGTACTGCCTGTAATGCTTCCGCTGATTTTGGGACATTGCAAAGTTCGAAGCCTAAATTTTTCGCTGGGGCGAACAATGCGAGGCAGTCCAATTTGACTATACGGACTACATAAATATAAAGGCGTAAGCAATACCTAGTCGCGATCACGTCAACTGCAAGCTTTTAGTAAGTTTTAGTAAGCCTTGCTTCGCCTCACGTTAGTGCTCAGAATCACGGTATTACTGACGATATCACACTATGCTAAGGCAATGTCAAATTATAACTGGTTAGATTATAAAGATTATGATGTGACTAAAAATGCAAAAGGAAATGTTGTAATTTATTTGTTTGCCTTGATTACAGCCAAACAACTCATACGCAAAGATGTTATTGTACATCGGTCGTCGTAAAAGCTTGTAAAGTTGCGGAAAGCCGTGAAATAATTAAGAAAAATTACGAACTCATAAGTTGTTTACTTTAAGTAACCTGACAAATAAAGGATTTAGAAAACTTACGTGGAGCGCGGAGGCATACACATCATGAAACAAGGAATGCACGCATATACGAAAGATTTACTCATTGATTTATAATTTTTTTTTGTTTATGGGTTCGCGAAAGGGAAAAATGTGCTGTGTGTTTCTGTTTCTTCGTAAGTTTTATTTTGCAAGCACAAGATGCGATCTAAACAAGCCAGAGCAACACGACAGCGGAGAAGATGGTTTTGGAATATTCCAATGGAGAAAGATACTACATCTTAATTTTACTCATGCTTGCTCATGAATTAAGAAGCACACACACAGGCCAGACCAGAAAATGGCTAGAACTTTTGTACCTTGCGAACTGATCCTACCATAGAGTCAACCGTGACCGATGTCATTGCATATTTAGTGGCAATGCTACCATATTTTCGTGTTGCAGCACATTCGTAAAAGCGGCTCGCACGATCTACATGTTGAGTAAACCACGTCGTACCTATGCTATAATTACTTGGAAAGGATCTGAGTGGCGTTGCAGAAGTCGTGGACAGCTTTTTTCGTTGCCGGGTGCTCTTTTTGTCGCAACAATTTTTTTACAAGTACTGCTCCAGGAGGGCACATATGTAAACGGCAAACGGAGGCCCTAGCAGAACACCTGACCATATATAAAGCTATAAAGCAGGCAGCGCTCTCCCGGATATGAGCCCTCTTGGTACTCGCCTGCCTGTTAATTTTTTATTCCCGTGCATGACATTGTTAGTTCGTTGTGTTGACGCAGAGCGCTGTCTGCGATAAGACCGCCACATATCTGGCGTGATAGCAGTATCGGAGCAATCACTGCAACCTTTGTCGACTGGTGTGCCAGTGGGTAGATAAGTTTCACGAAGCGCTGCGACGATTTTTTTACGCGACGTTTACTGGCGCACTTTGGTTGGCAGCATCTTGGTCCAATGAGCGTTGCTGCTTCTGCGTCTTGAGAGAAAGGGTAGGGAGGTGTTTCACTGTCATCAAAAATAAAGAAAAAGCGGATGCATAGAAAATTTTCTTTCACACATACGCGCATCTTCGCATCAGTCGCTGAAAACGTAGAAGACTTGCTTCAGGCCACGTGGTGATTGCCTATTTGGCAAGATGCCGCTGCGTGTTCCACTTGACGAAACAAGGCACATTGTGCGTTTATTTATAGAGGGAATACCTCAGCGCGAAATCTGCCGCCGAACCAACAGGAGCCGGACTGCCGTGAATAGGATTATTCAAGCTTTCCGCGACGATGACAGATTCACAGATATGGAGCGCAGTGGGCGTCCAAGGGCCACGACTGAGGAAGAGGACCGCCTGATTACGGCCGCCATCGTGGCTGATCCTTTTCAAAGTGCAGAGGATATCCGAGAAGCGCTCTCGCTCACGGTATCGTCTGAGACTGTAAGAAGAAGGCTGAGTGAGCTTGGCCTGCAGTCTTTCGTAGCAGCACAGAAGCCCTGCCTCTCAGACAGCCAGCTACAAGAACGACTCATGTTCGCTACAGCAATGAAAGATTGGACAACAGAGAAATGGGGCGATGTCATCTTTAGCGACGAGTCAACTTTTTCCACGCGCTGGGACCAACGGAAGCGGGTTTGGCGTCCACTAAACTGCAGGTGTGTTTACAGTGTATTGGCAGTTAATTCACGAAGCTAATTCTGCATCACAACATGTTTCACGTAAAATGAGCTTTTGGACATTACGAGATTTTTCTGTAGTGGTATTATGTTGAAAACATTAACGATTGTTTCATAGTACTACTTACTCTGAAGCTAATTAAAAGCTGCCAGTGGGTCTTTCAGTACTATCTAATGATGTTTGCACGTTTTCTATTGCAACTCTATAACAGCATTATAAAGTTCATACGCAAGAGGAATC
Organism: Dermacentor silvarum; assembly: GCF_013339745.2. NCBI lineage: Eukaryota > Metazoa > Arthropoda > Arachnida > Ixodida > Ixodidae > Dermacentor > Dermacentor silvarum. The sequence goes on along the minus strand of NC_051158.1, from coordinate 152,360,530 downwards.
ACAACATTTTTAGACGCGCCGCTGGAACCCAATTGTATGCTATTTCTTGCAGATATCTGCCTAATTACACACAGAGTGTTCTATCCAGTGGACGGTGTTCCGTGAGCGTGTGGGGAGCAATCAGCAAAGATGGCCTTGGTCCCCTTGTGCGTCTGGAAGGGCCCTTCACTGCGTCACGGTACTGCGACGTCATCACTAGACACCTCGTTCCGTATGCGCTGGACGGTTCCTTCAGCGACGGCTGCTATTTTTTTCAACACGACCGCAGCCCGATCCATAAAGCACGTATCGTCCAGTCATTGCTAGAAGAACATGCTGTTTGCCAGCTTGAGTGGCCTCCATGTGGCGCCGACTTGAATCCCATAGAAAATGTCTGGGGCATGTTGAAGAAACGGCTGTCCACACGAGCCAACCGCGGCCGCACGGCCGATACGCTGTGGCAAGCGATCACACAAGAATGGGAAAGCCTGCGCGGTCGACCGGAGATTACTGAATCTTTGTACGAGTCGATGCCCACACGCATCAATAAGGTGCTAGAAAACGGCGGACATTTCACTTCCTACTAGATCATTGAGAGACCTATGTTTCATGACACTTCTGTAAATGTCTTGTGAATAAATTCATTCCCCTTCAGACACGAATTATGATGCACTGTCTGCAAATGCGTCAAATGCGCATGGCATCATTTCAAGACGCTCACTATTGCATTCCAAGAAAGAAGACGAAGCAATGTGCTGTTTTGTGCGAGTTTCAGTAAAAAAAAATTCATTAGCGTATAACTCATTATCTAATTATTCTGAAATCCGTCAGCTTCAATGCTTGCATAAAAAGAATCAACTATTAGGCCCGAAACGCATGCACACTTGCTTTTTAGGTTGTATTCGTGTCGACCGGAGAAAAAAAATACTCTTGACGTTGGTCTTGGAACGCGGCACGTCGAACGATTGTCTAACATGGTAGTGTCTCCAGCAAAGTGATCATCTGCAGCAATACGCAGGACAATGAAGTTAACTGACCGCTAGTTGTCCCATCAGGAAGCGGACATGAATGTGCACACTGAGTTTTAGGTCATTTGAAGAAACACGTGGCGTGGGACGCGCCTCCGAAGTTCGAGTCCCCAAACGAGGACGCCGGGTCGCAAAGGGTTATAAAAAGAGTCATCGCACCCGATTATTTCTTATTTTTCTAAATGTAACCACTATAGCAGCGCGGTGGTTCGGGTTTGCGCAGCAAAACCTGGGCGCAGGCGATCAAATCCCGGCCGCTACTGTCACTCAGCGATGGGGGAGGAACGGAAAAATTCTGCCTACTGACTAAGCATCTGTGTCCCATGGCTGCCTCACCGCTCACTCACGCACTCACAAAAAAAAAACCAGCGTGGCTACGCGAAAATAGAACTGATAACAGCCGAAGAATACGCTGTCTGATTACTTGTACTGATATTCTGCTCTCAAAATATAAGCAAGTAGCCCTGGCTAACAAAGAGCGCGTCACGTTGAAAGAGATAGGTAGAAAATATTTGCGCACATTGCGAAAATAGACAGGCCATAGATTTAAGGAGGGATGCGTCTTCAACGTAGCGCTGCTGTCGATCGCTGGTGACGTAGCGGAAGTGTCGCGAAGAGCCTCTTGGCCACGCGCTCGCGTGGTCCTGCAAACTTTTGTGGTTGACTGTACGCTGCATTGGCCGCGCGCTCTTGGTCTTCATATATATATATATATATATATATATATGTGTGTGTGTGTGTGTGTGTGTGTGTGTGTGTGTGACGCGAGCAGGAGGTTGCGGACGGAAACAAACATGGTCGCCCGTACACTGCCTTTATTTTTCGTCTTCCTCCTTCACCACTAATGCACCGCACCGTCCTTGTGCGGTACGTCACACGCTTCCCCCTCCCCTCGAGAGAGCTTTATTTGCAAGGGCGGATGAATGAAAAGCATAAGAACGTGCATTAGTCCAAGATGGCTCTGTAACTCTTGACAACTTCAAAGAAACGTGTAGCGATCCGGTAACTTGACGCATAACTCTGGTGGACGAGCCCGACTGTTTCGTACCCGACGACGTCTGCATGTGCCGTAGCTTTTGAACACTGATCGTAGTATGCGTTGAGCGCCTGATTTAAGTGCGTACAGTTTAAGTGCACTGATGCAGCAGGAGCGGTGTTTGTTCTTGAAATTAGTGCGGATGAAGGGATGCACGTTGCGAGTTTTCTTTGGGATAGTGCGCTCACGTGAGAGGTACCATTGGCGCGTTAACTTCCTCAGTTCTGATTGTTTGAGATGCGCGTTTCCTGAAATAACTCCTTGTTGTTCGAGGTTTCTGAGGCAAGACAAGGGCACCCGTCCTTTTCGCCATCGCATGCGGTGTCGTCGAGGTTGTCCCCGCAATAGGCGCAGTCTTGACTGATGATGTTGAAAATGTTCTTGGTGATGTTCTTTTATTGGGAGACGACCTGCGTGGTTTCACCTTGGGTTTAGTAGGTTGGCGCGTTCACGCCTTTCTTGTCGCATCTGTGTTTTCGGCAATGCTCTTTGTCGTCGGTTGTGTCGAAGCCGTCGTCGTGGTCGTTGAAGTTGTTGACAGAGTTGATGTTGACCTTTTTGATGTTGCGGTTGTAGTTTTTGAGGTTGTGTTTCCTTCTGTTGTCTCGGCGGGAAGGCGATATGCTTCATGTCACCGCTGGAAGTTATAGCAGCGCTCTTTTCTTGACTGGGGCGAACGGTACCGTATTCTGAATTGATGCAGCTTGGAATCCTGGATGCTCTATCATTGGATGATGTGGCTGTAGACGTGACTTCACCACGCGCTTCCAGTGATAGGTCCGACTCTGGAAAATTAGATGTGTCATGCGCGAACGAAGCAATTCTGTGAAGCACGGGCTGCGGAATGAGCGCCATAGAGGACTGGCGTGACTGGAAACCAGGCGGCGGGTCGCACGTATAAGACGCAGCGAACGCATCTGATGGATTCGCGATGGCAGGAGTATGATAGCATAGTGAAGACGCACATATTCGCGACTCCTGCACGGCACTGAAACCTGGTGGAAGGTTTGGTCTTGAAGCGAAGCGACTTGTATATCGCTCAGCGGACGGAGGCGTCTACTGTGAGTGGTGAAATCATGGTAGGCTTGCGATTTTCTTTCGTCTTTTCGGGAGGACCACTACTTGAGGAAATTGTGGATGATCGAGTCATGCGTGGCTTTGGTTGGCATTGATGATGATAGCTACGTGGAGACTGCGGGTGACTACGGCGACCCAGTTGCGATTTCTCCAGCTGTTGGATAATGAGGGAGTCGCCAGCCTATACTTTAAATCGACTGAACATCTCTTCTTTGATTTCTTTCCATAATTCTTTATATTCAAATATGTGGATCAGGTAGAAGCGAAATGCCTCACCGTTCAGGTATTCATCGAAGCTGGCGACCATCTCCCGTTCCGACCATGATGCAGCGGTTGCGTGGAGCTCAAAGAAGCGAAACCAGTCTTCTACGGGTCCATCGACCGCTGATCCAGTGTACTTGGGGACGTCCAAGGCTTCCGATGGTGCGGTCATGATGCTGGTCTGTGTAGGTGGTGGATCTCTGCGCATAGGGTTCACGGCGTGGTGTTTAATTCTTGCATGATGATGTGATCACGATGCGGTGGCTGCCAGGTCTTTATTTTGCCGACTTGTGTGACGCGAGCAGGAGGTTGCGGACGGAAACAAACATGGTCGCCCGAACACTGCTTTTATTCTTCATCTGGGTATTATATTCCGGGCTAATAGACGTGGTCAGCTGCTTGACAATGCATGACAGAGCGATGAACTTAACGTGCACGCAGGCAAAGGAGTTATGACGCAAACGCTCACTTCCAAAACTCTTTTTTGATTACTGCAGGGTCGCGGTTTTCTAGCGATTCATTCCGCTCGATTATATGCCCCTCTTATCATCCACCGTTCACGGCCGGCTCATCGCTTTGATAACGCGGGCGGGGCGTCGCTCTTACCACTGACAAGGCGCGAAAAGAGCGAAAATGAATATCATCGGAGAAGGAATCACTACAAAATCGCAGCCCGCGCGCATGTGCATCTGTGACATGCACGTCTGTGTTGTGCGAGTTTGCGTGCGCTGAAAATTTATTGCGCTTAGAGAAATCTGATCATGCCACTCTACATGACGCGATGGGCAAAATGAATGAAAGGCAATAATCGGGTTCATTGACCACATATACAAAACATACAAACGATCGATGTCAAATTCATAATTACTCTCATATGAGTTGGGAGGTCATTTTAAGAATGCTTAAGCCTAATGCAGTCCTCAAAATTTTTCATCATTAGGCTTTTGTACAACTTTAAATCTTAGTGCCTTCCACCCTTGGAGGGACGAAAAAACTTTAAAAAAGATTTTTTCATTCCTCCTTGCTTCCACCAATTCTTCAACCCACTGCTGTTGTACGGCATTGCTTTAGTATTATTTTTCCTTTCTGTTTTGTTTTGGTATGGGTTATGCAGTGGTCCCGTCGAAGTCGCATGGCAATCCGCATCCATAGAGTCCACAGCCAAAGCCACAGCTGTCATCTTGGCGAGAATGACTGCGTTACACTGTGTTAAGCTCGAGATGCTTGTATTCGTTCAATATGAAGTGTACATGACCACTGCAGTTGTCAGGCACACCGCAGTGCAAAACTTAAACCAGAGAATGTCGTGGATTTCGAACCAATTGTCCCCTACGACCTGTGGTGGAACGGCATGCTTGCCTCACTCAGTAGAACGCATGCTTGCCTCCCTCAGCAAGAATCGCGTGATAACTCACAGATAACATGGGGTATTTATTTATTTTTTTGACCGTGCGCTCCACTCCAGTACAATACGTTCACCATTCCACGCCGGTTTGTGCAATCGAAAGTACAGAAAGTGCCTGCATTAGATTCGTCGCAAACGCTGCGCCTATCGCTCGAGCATTAGTTCGCGGAGCCTTTTTCATCGACAAAAGTGCTTGCAGTCTTTCCCACGAACAGCTAAGTGTTTCCTTTAACCAATATTCTCGCCCAGAACACGAGAAAAATTATTGTTCTGCCCCTCAAGCTCAGGAAATTGCCGTGGATCATGCAAGGGTTCACGCACTCACTTCGCACACCTGCCCTGCGATACTGGCGGCGCGGCGTGGAATGCAGGAGGGGCGAGGATACGCGCATGCACATAGCTGAATTAGAAAAAGGTACATTCATTTCAGCCTACAGGCACTCATCATCAGATTTGCAACCGTTTGCACTTTTTCACGTTTGCTCTTATGGTGTCACTGACGCCTACTCATGCTAACATTGATTCATGCCCGGTCATGTAGGAAATTTCACGAGATCGAAGCGGGTTGTATATTTAACTTTTTTTCGTGACTAAATAGATATGGTGGGCACACCATTCAAAAGCATGCAACTGAATTTTGTTTTTAACAGAACCTAGTAGTTTACCAGAAAAAGCTACCAAAGATCAACTGGCTACATTTTCATGTGGAGTGCTTTTTCTCAAATTTGAAAGTATCTGTGAAGCAACATAAACGGAACATGACACGAAATTATTATTATATGGTATATATAAACATAAGGGAAATAGGTCGTATGGTTTTCCTTTTTAAGAGAAAAAATGCCTTCTAAAATATGAGAAATGCTACATTTTACAATGTTGTAAAACCGATTTCAACTTTCATTTTTCAGTGCCTGATGATGGCTAATGTAGCCCTATCGAAAGCATGATGCCGAGTGACTTTGGTAGGAAATGTTTTGTTTCACTTTAATTGTAGTTAGGGGGGTGCTAATATTCGCAACTTTCAAATAACGAATCAAATAGTGTCCTATTCGCTTCGATCTTCGAATGACATGGTCACTATTCGTAAATGCGACTATTTTATTAATGCTTTTCACGTATGTCAAAACGACAGCTATGCCCAAATTCGAGCGAAAGTATGGTCAATTTTCACTCCCGCGGTCATAGTATATGCAAAGCATAAGAAATTGCATAGTAGAGCAGGCTACGTCGCTTAGGAAGCCATGCTTTACAGGCTATACAGCGATGATTTGCACTCTGCAGAGTCCTGTACATGTGAAGATAGTGCTTGTTTGCTACTAATGCTGTAGTTGTGCATTTAATAAACGCTTTATAATGTACTATGTAATGATAGAAACGTGCTAACTTTAAAAATACTAGAATGTGAACATCGTTTTACGTTAATTGTGATAACGACTGTTCAATTCACAAACTATTCGAAACTATTCAGTTCGATTCGCTCTGGCACTTTTCGATTCGTAAACAACTTGGTGTCAAAAATCACTATTTGCACACCTCTGATTGTAGTGTATGGTCCCACTAATGTTTCTCATTGCAATGCATGCGATGCTGCACACAGAACTGACAGTACAATGCTGCGGTGCTTTCCCGTGTGGTGAGAGGGATAAGTTGTGGCAGAATGTCATGCTTACAGTCGGGCTATTAATGTTACGAGTACTTAGCCAGTTGAAGCTGTTGAATATGCGAGTAGAATGTGAGCCCAGCAAGAATATAAGATGGTGGTGAGGGTTCAAAGTAGTGAAGTGTCCCTCTGACAAAATATGCCCTTTCAGATCTGAGCTAGTTTGGCTGAGTACATTTGCGTGGACAAGCTGATATTGAAACTTTGACCACTCAAAGCATGCGCGTTTCTATAGAACGAAGTCTGACATCCCTATTAACACTGCCTTGCACGCAGCGGTTTAGATGTTGCATCATCTTTTCTGCTCAGGGGGATGAGGACCTCTGTTTGAAATATTTAATGCTTTTTTGAGCACAAGCAGTACTTGTGACACATGCTGAAATCATATATCTTTAGTGTGCAATACATCCAAATACAATGTGCACCCAGTAAGAATACACATGTAGAGAATGCATGATCCTATCTGCAGCTAACATAATGGATTGCCTTGCTGAAGGCCCAGGTACCACATTCAGAGTCCACAACCGAAAGAGCTCAGACACTGTATCGCCAGTTCTGTGCATACTGTTGTGTGCAGTGCAGTCAAGACAGTACAGAGCATTGTCTTAACTTTTTTTGCTTAAGACAAATTCTGCTACACTTGCTACAGGAAATGTCAATGCGTGTTTCTGGGAAATGCATAACCGGCAGCATTTGTCCGGAGATCTCAATATGCAATTTGGGGCTGAACACAACTAAACTAGTGTTGTCAACATTAGAATTTTTTCTAGCACATTTCACATTACGTAATAAGTTCCCAACCTTTCTTACTGGATTTTATGCATGGATTTTATGCATTCTGTAGAACCAGCACAAAACATGAAAACTGATTCCAGAAAAGGATTCGATTTTATAACTCAAATTTTTAGCATAATGCACCTATTTTTGAAACTGCAGAACAAACAAATCCAAGAAACACTTATCAAATCGATCAATTAATAATTCAGTGCGAAAAGCTTTTTTACAAATTTTTATCTTGGACCATATCTTGCCTTTTAGTAGAAAATTTATATGGCACGGAGTAAACATTTTTGGGGAGATCTTTTTGAAATGCAGTTCATACTCTTGACTGTTGATAAAATTCAGTCAAGCGCCATTCATGGAATGCCTGGCATTGAACAGCTCGGAAACCTTTTGATCACGCATCGTTAGGCTTTGCTGTCAGTGCATGACACAGTTGCGGCATGTGCCTGGTGTACAGCACCTTACTTTTGGAAGAAACGTCACACTATGATATTATAGATTATTTTGTTAATAGGGTTGAGCAACGCCAAGCCACAGCGTTGCTTGATTTGTGTTACATGCTGTGGTTCTGCTTGGCTGCTTGTATGGCAGTTGAAACATTATACTTACAGATTGTTTTTTCACAGTCATTGCCGTTGCTGATTGCTACTCATACACTCAAACCTCGTTAATACGTAGTCGGCCGTGAACGGTATTCAGGTATGCTAAATGATGTACGGATTAGCAGCCAATGTCACTTCAGCAGCTACTTACCGGCTGGAAACGAACTATGTCGCGATGCTCTCAAACATACACTCTCGTACTGACTTTATTTTGGGGTAGGCAGCAAGAAATTGGTTATCTTCACTTGCCGCGACGACGGCATCTTTCAAACAACACTACGGCAACACCACGACTGCAAGCACACTGGCGGAATGAAGAAAGAAAATGTCAGTTTCACCCGATAGGCGAAGCATCAATTGCGATTGCAAATTAGTAGACAACTATATGAACTAAGGATAGTAGTTTTATTGGTCATAAAAGTTGTAAACATTCGCTTACCAACTAAATTAACAAGCACGGTGTAAAGCGTGCACAGGTAAATATGAACAGATCTCTCTCGATGACCGCGGAAACTCGATGTGACAACGCTGGAGTGAGTAGGCGCAGCAAGAGCAGCCAGTGAATTGACCTTCGTGGCGTCAATGCGAACTAAAGGTTGAAAGCACAGCGCACACGAACCTACCGGCACTAGTTGCACTTTGTTCACATTGCAGATCGCTTTGAAGACGAGGCCCGTGCGGACGCGCACTTTCTCTACGTCGTAGATTGCTTTCAAGATAAGCGCCCGCGCGGCCGCCGCCCTCACTTTCTCGCCTCCTCTGCTGTGCCTAACGCGCGACAGAAGCATGCTTCTGCCCCGCCTTTCTCCCTCGCGCGTGAGATTGTATACAGCCGCAAACGTCGGCTGACCCTTGCAAGCTTTCACTCGCACATACAGCGTATGGCACGCGGTGACGATGTTACCTTGCTTGGACTTTATACGAAACCTCAAAGCGAGTACCACGGCAGAAATGGAGCGTCCATAAGATTGCTATCGCTACAAAGTGTGCTTCTGCGCGGTTACTACTTGAATTAGATTGAATTTGGCGGCGACAGCGAATTCGCCCCTCCTATCGGCAGCTTTTTCGTGTTACCGGAAGCCAATCTCGAAGGCCGTGCTCCTGTGCGATGCATTCAGCAACAGCTGTATGAGCAGGAAATGCTTTATGATGACCATGTTTTAAGGTCCCTATCGCTGGCGGCTGTCGTCCGGGTGTCGCAACTCGCGAACCGAACTTCTCCGCACATGAAATTTGGTTGATTTTGTGCCTGTGCCTGTAAAACTAGAAAGAAAATACCGTACGCAATAACCATTTGATGACAAATAAGCGACTACGGCTTAAGTGGTCAGGCATGGGGTTCAATGCAGGCTGGGTGGGGCTTCGCGACTACATTTAAACCGCAAATACACATTACGCGGGTACGTATTAACGAGGTTTGACTGTACCCGAGTCCCTTGAGTTTATGCACAAATAGTTACCTATGTATTGAAGATTGCAGCGTCATTGTACTGGCACGGCCCCTGGATAAAAAAAAAAGGTGAGGCCCGTTGCGTGGCGCTGAAACGGCGTCTCGGGCCTAGTTCTCCTCGTGCCCACTCTGGCGCCACAGCTCGGGTACAGCCGTTCACGGAGAAGCATTCCCACAGCCGCGTTTGTACGCGCGACAGTGACTCTATAATGAGGCGGTTAATAACGCGTTTTATAGTTGCACATTACAGGTAGAATATTGAAGTCGTTATTAGAAGTGCCGATTACTCCACATATGTGAAACGTCTGCCCTAGGAGTGCCAATCATTTGTAGAGTGAGCCTCAATGCTCTTCATGAAAGCTGCCCGCTCGACTCACCTGAAATGAAGTGCTCTAATACGAATATTCGGGAGTGGAATTACGTGTTTCAAAAATCAATCTTGTCTGGGTCCCTGCTCACTCGGGAAATCCCGGTAACGAGGAAGCGCATAGAGTGGCCCGAGGGTTAACAAACCGGGTCGCGCTCTCCTTGGAACCGGACCCCCCGATGGGAGAGGTTGTGACTTCCTACAACGAACTCACCAACCTATACAAAGAGAACAGGAGAATATACCCAATGCCACACAGCAACCTTACAAGAGCGCAGGCCACTGTCCTCCGCCGAATTCAAACTAACAGCCTTATCACTCCTCATCGCTTAGCGATCTTCACAGATGGGGAGTTTGACCCAATATGCCAAAACTGCGACAAAAATGCCATAGCAAACCAAAGACACATCCTCTAGGAATGCGAGGGTCTTTCCCCACCCAGAGAGCTTCTGCCAGCTCCCTCTGAAACGACATGGGAGACCCTAATACGGTCTCCTGAAGAAAAGCTACAAAAAGGAATCGTTGCCTGGGCGGAAGAGGTCGCCGCAGACAACCGGCCACCTACAACGCCCTGAAAAATTTTTTTATAAAGTTGTTTCCTCCTCCTCTTCAAGACGACTTCAAGACGATGGATCACATTTGTTTGCAAGATGATGAATGCGAAGGTATCGTTCAGCGAAAACAGTCCACGGTGCCACACCCGATGCAGCCTAGCTTCGTTCTTCTCTTCAACTGAACTCCCCTGGCCCGTTTCAATTTTCTCTCTGCGCTGGCAGTGGCACGGCCGCTAGGTAGGTAGGTAGTAAAACTTATTGAGGTCCGGAAGAATCTTCACCCCGTTTTCATAGGGGCAAGACGGCGAGCTACTCCCGCGTTGGGATGGGAAGGCCGAGCCTCACCGCCACATCGTGGGCCTTCTGAACAGCCCGAAGTAGATCAATGTATTCGTGGCTCTTTTTACATAAAAAGGTGCGGCCTGCTGCGTCGCGTCGCCGCCAGTGGGAGAGCACGTCTCGGCTTAGCTGACAGTTGCGGCCGCTGTTTTTCCTGGGCTCGAAAAAAAAAGTTTCCTGGGCTGCGCTTTCTTTTTTTGCATGTACGACGAATAGACGTCAGACTCTGGAGTTTTGCAAGCCGCATAGCGCCACCTGCCGGTGCGAAGAGGTAATAATTGAGTAGTGCAAAGTCCGACTCCCTTGCTAAGTTGCATATGCAGCTAGCGAGTGCGAAACAACGATTTAATTTAAATTTGGTTCATATTGCGAATTTTTTGTGCATTTAACACCCAGAAAGAGAGCTATGAATTTCTCCTGTAGTCAGACGCGCCGCCGAATTGCCATAAAGCCATGAAGTGCTTGTTGGCTCACTCGTCAGAACGATGGCGAGCACGTCGGCAACCGCGACAGCTCCGCGCGCTACGAAGAAACGCCGCAATCGACGCTACTGTTGCGTTGTAAATTGCCATGAACGTGATAGCTGTCTCGAGCTAGAGTCATGTTCCCACTTACTACGAAGCTCAGCAGTCTCTTATGGTGTGCGTGCGCCGTGTAACACGGAGTGAGCAGCTAGAGTCAGACTCAAGACGCACACACACGATAAACATCATAATCCACGCAGCATCGCGCACGTACGTTCTGAAGGCTCAATGTTCCGGTTTTAACTAGCAAACGCTAACACGTGTTCAAACGAATAAATGCCACAATATCGTTCGCGACCACCTTTAGGTTTGTTTTGCCTTCGATTGTGCCCCGCGAAAGCGGACACGCACGTATCTCCACTTGCAGTAAATACAAACGGAAAACAACCGTGAAGAGAACATTCGAAGATGCGCGATAACACGCTCGAACGCCCAGAAATCGAGAGCTGAAGCAAGAACGCAACTGAAAAGGCGAAGGTCGCCAGGGCCATTCGCTCCTGATAAAGCGAGCTTTGAACCGTTGACCGTAAGCTACATAGCTAACTGAATTAATCATATACGTACTTCATGGCTTTGACATTATGTATGTACCCAAATTTATCACATTTAGGCGCTATAGAATTAACGTCGGAGTGCTTGCCTCGAACTCGATGTCGTACGATGCTCGCTCTGCTTGCGAGTTGCAGCGCGCCGAAATAACACCTGAAACTCCTTTTACATTGTACACGTACTTCACTCTGCTGAGCTTCCTCCCTTTCCGAAGCGTGGATGGGCGGAAGAAGCTTTCCAGGTCTTTGATTTTTAGAAAACTGTGCCTCAACACAACCGAAAGAGGGGGCTCCATTGTGGCCTATGCAGCTACGCTTGCGAACAGCTCCCTTTGCACTACCCAGTCTGCGCCAAGGCTGCGATGGGGGCGCTGGTGGCGGGTTTTTCCGCAGCGCCGCCTGGGCCGAGTCTGAAGTCTATAACCGGAAAACACAGTAGGGACCGCAGTCGGCAGCAAGAGCCTAATCTTCGTGTTTGTTATAGTCATTCTCAGTAAAATATAATGAACATACCAGTGACCTCTCGCTTCGCTCCCACTTGCTTCCTTTCCCTGACGGCCCTTGTCGAGAAATATTCTTCAGCCACGCTTCCCGACGCTGTAGATCGCAGGGGAATTCGTGGTACTTCACAGTTGCGTCTCTTCTCGCCTCCGAGCTGCACAGCGGCCCACAACAGCTTCGTGGTATCACCCGCTAGAAAAAACCGTCTGCCCCACACGCGCACACCAAGGAACCGCACTCAAGCACAGGAAACATGAGGCAAGGTACTCACACACACGATCACACAAAAAAAGCACACGAGAATGCGCGCGAAAAAGCACACCAACACGCATAGATAATGAGGCAACCACATTGTAGCACGAACCAATCTCTGCCTTGCGTACCGTTGCAGTGGCGTCCTCACCAAAAACAGCGGCCGCAACTGTCAACGTAGCCGAGACGCACTCTTCAATTCGCGGCGACGTGACTCAGCAAGCCGCACCTATTTTTTTTATCCAGCGGCCGTGGTAATGGTCATGTTTGCAAGGTACCAGTGTGTGGCATGTCCCACACAATATTTCTCACAGACATTTCTGGTTTATTGGCGCTCTTTGGCCACATCTGGCCCTTGCGCCAAGAAACCGCATTAATCTACCAGTTTGGGGTTTATATGCCCTGGCAATGTGTAATGGTTACATTATGCTTTTTCGATAGCATGGGACTCCTATACTGCTTTTGAAGTCTTAAATACTGAACTTTTATGAAACCTGGCAATTCAAGGGAAAAGTTGTACATTTTCTTTTGCAGCTGACATCGACATATTTACTGGCGAGGCCATCGATGTTGTCTTCGAATCCTCAAGAGATGAAGGAAATATAATTTTAAAATCGTAGAACTGTTCTTTAAGGATCCGTATTACATTTACGTGCTGAAAGTGCTCATAGATTTCAAAATGGGGCAAGAAATTGAGTTATGTCCCTTTTGTTCTTCCTGTATGGATGTAAGTAGCTGTGTACGAACCATGAACTTTATTTATGGCCGAGTACCATATTTATTCAAATCTACGCCGGGTTTACTCCTAAGCCAGCACCTGAAGGTCTCAAGCCAGTTAAAAAAAAGTGCTTTTCTTGAATGTAAGCCGGCCAAGTTAGGCAACAGGCACAAAACGCAAACAGCATTTATTAGTCACGAACCGTCCCAGCCCATGCAGTACTGTCGTTGCTGCTAGCCTTGTCGCTTACCTACTTATCATTGTCAGCATAAAAGAGCACGCAATCTTTGGTGCCATCTAGTGCACTTCAGCTGCTGCTCTCCTTGAAAGCATGCAATCAAGCTTCCTGTCGTGTCCCGTGCTGCAGTGACCCAGCTCGCCATTTTCGTTAGTTATGGGCATTTAGTACAACCTGTTGCTGCTAATTTACACCCTTTATTACTCGGCCAGATGCCGAAATATTTCCGCGGGCAATTCTCAAAACGCTTGTTGATACAGACGTCAAGTGGCTGAGGCTAATTCGTCATGTCACCTAGTATAATAGCGATGTCCATTCAAGCGTGGGAGAGCACAGCCTTCATGCTGTCAGTAAGGCGCCCACAGTACGTATCAAGGACAAGATGACAGTTTTTGGACAGCATTACCACGTGATCCTAATCCACTAGTGAAACGTGGCACTCGGCATCCGCCTGTTCACATTTGCCTACACGCCAACATTTCTGGGAAAGGCTTCCTAAGCAGGCTGTGGCTTCCTCTTATAAATGATGTATGCAGGCGGCTTATGTCAATCAGCTGTGCCGTGCAACACTATGATCGCATGTCGCTTTCCGCAAGTGGCCGAGTTCATGGCACCCCTTTGGTGCTGTTCTCATTGGCTTGCTTCACCACAGGCATACCAAAATAAATGAAAAGGGGTCAGTTTACAGCACTCTACTGCAGCCACTTTTGTTTGGCTGGAATGGCCAAGTAGAAAATCTGACCGTGGTAATATGCTTGCTTCCGTATTTTTGTCTCATATAAATGTTTTATTTTAGTTGGGTTTATTATTGCTTAACACTATTCACACAATTTCCTGTGTAGAACAGTGTCCCATGAAAGCACAACTATGCTTGCTCTCAATGCATACAAATGTACGAGAAGTGTTTGCAGATCATCTGCATTTCCTGGTGGTAGTAAAATTTAGAGTGTGCAGAAATGACAACAATGGGAAAGCGGGCATAAAGAAACAGCTGTTTGCAAGACTATCTCGATGGCTCCTTTAACTGAGCCGCCATATAGCAGTCTCGATGCTTGTGGAGATGGCCCTTTTCGCTTTCAAACTCCTGCGTCTTCCAAGCCCATAAAAAATTGCCGCCACACAGAAAAAGTAACTATAAAAACGAAATTGTACTTCTACTATAAGTTAGATGGTGCACTGTGCTCGTGAGTGCGTAGGTCTCCAAAACGGCGCTAGAAAGCATAATTGGTGGACTAATATTTTTTTTACGTTAAGGTCACTGGTGTGACATTTTGTTTGTTTACATTAATGCCTATGGTATAATTATTTAATCATGCAATTCTTGGAACGCAATGATTGTGCACATTTCTATATTGCATCTAGTGACCGCACAGATCAACCTGAGAAAAAATAGTCCTACAGACAACACAACTATTTGAAGTTCGGCTGCATAATGTCAAGGTATATTTTAGTGAGTTCATCAAGCTATAGATAGCAGTGAATATTCTTGCACATCATTGTGAATTTAACAAATTTAATGATTGTTATTCATGATTGGGAGATTTTTATTTAGGATTGTCTAAAAGATTTGTTAAAATTTTACTGTAAAATTTAGTTCTGCTCATGCAGGTCAGCCCACTACAAGTAATAAATGTGCCAGAATGCCAGAAAACAGTAGAGTTGAGAAAATGCATAGTGTGTATCGACCAGTATAAAACCTGTTAGCTACAAGATATGTATCTGGTATTATATATTACTGATGTATGCTGGATCCGAGCAATGGATAGAAAAGGCGGCTCGGGGGACATTTTTGCGGTCTACGTCTGACTCTATGCTCTGCCGTATGGCGCCCACAATGTATTGGACCCCGGATGAGCTTAAGAACAGAAGCGTGACCGAGACTTTGTCCAACAAGTCGCCATCCAAGGGAATGACTGAGGCCAGACCAGCCCTGACACCACACAAGTTATCATCCTTGAAAACTCTATAAACATACTGTTCCAATGAAAATGCAGCAGCACTTCTTTTATTGCAAACAGTGAAGGTGCTGCTACGCTCGACAAAAAAGTGCACTTAACCTGTGTTGATGTGCCACCCTTATATGATAACTCCTCAGAGTAGTGGGATTTTTACTATTGAATGTAATATTCCTACAGAAAACGGACAAACTAGTGGCTCATATCAACTAAATTTCACATAAAGGAGACATATCAAAACATGTCTGCTCTTATTCTACATGCAGTTGTGGTCTGTTTCATTCTGAAGAAATTACAATTTTATGCTGTCTTGATGTACTGTGAGCGCAAGCATAAGCAGCACTATCCAGTGTGTCTGAGAATCCCTTCACAACGGTAAGTGCAGTGAAATTACATCAGCAAAGAAGAATGCGTATGTGTAGGAGCTGTACGTCTGTATAATTTCGCTTCACACACTTTCTGGAAGATGATAAACAAGCAAGCCTAAGTGTTAACAGTTGAGAGCCCTAGTGCTGATCAGAATGCTTTATTCTATCATTACCTTTTATTCTTACTGGTTCTCATAGGTGCTACCTGTGTGCATTAACTGATCTGCTCATGTATGGATGGCACATGCAAATAGCCACAGTAACAGCGAAGCTAGTGCTAAAGCACTGTGTTGCGATCATCAGCTACTGAAATATTTCACGTTGAAGGTGTAGAAAGAATTTGAGGCATGCGAGTGAACATGCAAAAAGTAACCTTCAGTTTGGTTATTGAAAATGCAGCTTTGCTAAAATATTTCATTGAACCTTGGGCATATTGTTGGGAACTTGCACTGTGCATGCTGGAAATAATTTTTTAGATGCTTTCATTACTTTTATACTCGTTATTGCTTTACTTGCGCAGGCCTCCTCCGGATCTTCTTGGGCAACAGTGTCACGCCGGAAGACGAGAAAAAAAGATTGAACGATGTGCGCAGGCACTTGGCGCAGAAACTCGCCGACGCGCAAAGAAGGTAGTGTCACTGGTACTGATAGCTACGGGGTCCTGTCCCAAAAGTTTGTGCAGTGAGTCAGCAAAAACGCGGCACAGAGTGTAGTGGCATAAACTGCTCAAACTTGTATACAGACCTTGTATATTGACCTTACCAGCTTAGCACTTCTACCTTTCTTTGTGGAGTTAGTACTTACCGTATTTACGAAATGATTGATCCAGCATAAGTATAAGTCGACCACTATATATTAAATTAGTTGAGCAATTTAGAAAAAGTTTTGTTTGAATTAAGTCGACCAATATCTTTTTTTAGCGGTAGTAGTGTAAACTTAAATTATTTCTCTTAAGGGTCTTGGATGGTAGGTGGGTGCCTCAGTTCAGAGCACCATTGGTCTCTGCGGCTCACTGGGCTTGATCGCGAAGAGCTCTCTGGCTCTCTATATTTTCGATAGCAAGCCACACGTCCCGATGCCTGTTACTTCGAATTGGCGCGGTTAGGGGGCGAATTTAGAATTTGGAAGTCGTTGTGTACATATCCCCGTTACGTGAACGAGACTTGGCCACTCCCTACACCAAGGGAAGTGGCAAAGTGCATAATGTATGCATCTTAGGAAGTATTTGGAGGTATGGATATGTGTGGAGCACCCCACAAATAGCAATGGAAAAAATTGTTAGGTATATCTTTAAGTGATAGCAAGAAAGTGTGCATAAGCGAGCAAATGGGGATAGCCGATGCTCGTGGTAACATTAAGAGGGGAAAATAGAGCTGGACAGGCCATGTAATGCGTAGGATGGATAACCGGTGGACCATTAGTTACAGAATGGATACCAAGAAAGGGAAGCGCAGTCGAGGACGGCAGAAAACTAGGGGGGGGGGGTGATGAAGTTAGGAAATTTGCAGGCTGTGATGATGTGGATAGTGGCGTGCGGTGGCGAGAAGACCTGCTTCGAATGATGATTGTGTTGTGGCTACTAGAAGAGGATTGGTGATGATGGTAATGGAAGATGACGACACGTGCCACGAACAAAGAAGTGGACGAGAGCACGCAGAGCGTGAGAGCGAGCGGCAGCCTCGAACGCAAGCTTGAAAAACAGCGGCTCCAAGCTCGGGTACCGGCGACCGGGTGTCCAGCTACCGTGCGGAGTTTCCTCTCCCCCTTTCTCAGGGTACAATCCCCTTTTGTGTGTGAGTGAATATAAAATAGAAGGAGAAGAGAAAAGTGCAGCACCGTAACTGCCTCTCGTGAGAGGGCACCTCAACAGCGCTGTACGGGGGAGGGGGTAAGGACAAACAGAGTAGTGAAGAGAGGAGAGAGAAAGAGAAAAAAAAAAGGAAAGCGCAGCCGAACACAGCCGAGCGGTAAGTCATGAAGAGGCGCGGTTTAGAGCCGCTGACACAGGTTTGTATCCTCCAGATACTCCAGGAGGGCCGCGTAGGCCCGCTTGGCGATGGAGGGATGCGTCGCAGGAAACAGGAGCCCCCGTGCGCTGTCGGACGGGATCCCGAGGCGACGGTAGGCGGCAAGAAGAGGGCCACGCTACGCTGCGTACGCGGGGCACTGCAGGAGAACATGGTCCAAGGATTCGACACCGGAGCAGCTGTCGCAGTAGGGCGAGCCGAGTCCCGACAACCGGTGCACGCGCTCAGCCGTCCGACAGCACCCGATGCGGAGACGCAGGAGCAGAGCGCGATCACGGCGGCCCAAGCCCCTGCGCGGCAGCAACGGTGTGACGGGCGACGTCGAAAGGCGTCACCAGTAGAGACCGGGGCACTGGCAAGGTGTGGGCCTCCTTTGCGAGCCGGTCCGCTTCCTCGTTCCCGGGCAATCCAACGTGCGAGGGCACCCATTGGAAGACGAGGTCGCAGCCCAGCTCGCAGACGGCGTGCAGCTTACGGTGGAGCCGCTGGATCAGCGTGGGGCCATGGTCCTCCCTGGCCAGCAAGCAGAGCGCCGCCCGTGAGTAGGTCAGGATGGCCGCGCGTGCAACCTGCCGCTGGTATAGCAGTTTGGCCGCCAGGTCGATGGCCGCCAGCTCGGCATGCGTGGAGGACACCGCGTGCAGGACACGGCATTGGCTCTGCGCCGAGAGCTCAGGGGCGAAGCAGGCAGCCGAAGCCGCGCCATCCCGGAGCACAGAGCCGTCCGTGTAAACAAGCACGCGGCCGGCGAGCTGCTCCTCGATGACCGCAGCCGTCTCCTGCCGCAGGGCGCAGGCAGCGGTGTTGCGCTTCCCTCTCACCCCAGGCACGGTGGTGCGGATGACGAGCCGGCGGCGACGATGCGGGGGGGGAGGGAGCCACGCACATGAGGGGCCGGAGTTGACCAAGCCGGCGAACTCGGCGACGCGGCGGCCCATGCAGGAGTTGGGGAGGGAGAAAAACCGGTCCACCAGCCGATGACCGTGCGGCGATCGGTGCAGGCGTTCGATGGTGTTGAGCGCCCTGCCAACAGCGCGGAGAGAGACGGGAGTCTCGCCAGCCTCAGCGAGAGTGGCGCCCACTTGCGACGACTGCGGGAGGCACAGGAGTTGACGAACAACGGCTCGGTGATCCGCGTCCAGTGCCTCCCACTTTGATGGATGGACATCAGCAAGCGGCAGGCCGTACAGTACCCTCGCGGAGGCCACCGAGTTGTAGACCCGTAGGGCAAGGGTGGGTGAGCAGCCCTGGCCGCGGGCCATGAGGGAACGTGCTGCCCCCGCCACCCGTCTGGTCCCCTTGCGAAGGGCCGCCACGGCCGGTTGCCAGTTGAGCCGGTGGTCCACCAGGAGGCCGAGGTACCGTACTCTCCGTCGCCACGGGAGGCTCGCCCCACGAAGGGTGAGACACGGGGTGTAAAAGCGGCCGTCGTAGCGAGGGTGAACCAGCAGCGCCTCGGTCTTTGCCGCCGAGAGGGTGAGGCCGATGCCGGAGATGTACGCGTCGACCGCATCCAGCGCAGACTGCACACACCCGCGCACCACCTTGCCCCGCCCGGTTGGGCCAGCGGCGAACAGGGCAATGTCATCCGCGTACACCGCGACACGAACCTCGTACTCCGGCAGCTGGGGGATGTAGTCGCCGATGCGCGCAAGCGCGAGGTTGAAGAGGAAAGGGCTCAGCACACTGCCCTGCGGCACACCAGTCGAGACGGCGCGCGGCTGGCTGAGCACTCCCCCCACGCGCACACGCATCGAACGGCCACTCAGGAACTCCCCCACGTAGCGGAGCATCCTCCCGGCGATCCCCATGGCACGGAGCGCGTCGAGGATGGTGGCGTGCGGCAGCTGGTCGAAGGCGCTCACCACGTCGAGGAGAACGAGGTAGCTCGCGTCACCGCGGTGCTTGGCATCCTCGAGTTTAGCGACGACATCGGCCAGGGAGTCTGCGGTGGCTCGAAGTCGGCGGAATCCGCTCTGCTCTGCCGCGAAGGTGTCGAGCGCCTCGGCAATCCATTCGAGGCGCCGAAGCGCCATGGCCTCGAGCACCTTGCCCGCAGCAGACGTGAGGGAGACTGGCCTGTACGAGGCAGGGTTGCTGGGTGGTTTGCCGGCTTTCAGCAGCGGCACCACCACTGCCTCGCTCCACTGGCTCGGAATGGTGCCAGTCCGCCAGACCTCGTTGAAGGCATCCAGCAGGAGTTGAAGTTGGCCGCTGTCGAAGTTCCGCAGCATCTGGTAGGTGATGCCGTCGGAACCGGGAGCAGAGCGGCGCTTCCGTGCTGACAGCACCGCGCGCAGCTCACCGAGGGGGCGCTGCGAGCGCGCGACGGAGTTAGACGTGTGGCGTATCGGCTCCGTCGATTTTCGGCTGGAGCCACGGCTTAACTCTCTCTACCCCAACAAGACCGACGTCAATCGACGCAGCAAAGCATCTGGACCACGAGGATACTAAATTTCACCAGGTGGGCCCACTTTTCAAGATTTTACGGCCGAAGTGCACCCGATCACGGAGGAGACGCCGTTACGGCGTTACGCCTAACGGCGTCGAACACCGACGCCCGGCGGCGTTGAACCGGTCTCCTGAGGCAAAATGGCGGCCGCCGCGTCATTCCAGAGGGGTTACGATCCCGACGGCATGGCCTGGACGACGGTTCCAACATCGGAAGCCCAAAATTCTGCTGTTCCGAAATTTCGGCACGAATCTCTCAATGAAGCGGTCGCGCGCCGCTCGCTTGTTCAATCCAAGGCCGCCATGACATCCGGCACACCGGCCGACAAAACGCAGCCTCCTGTCTCGCGCGCTGCAGGAAGCAAAGGCAAGGCCCTTACTAACTGGAAGCCTCGCCCTTTCCCAAAACCGGGCCCGGACGACTTCGTGGTCGTGCTCAAGCCACGCGAACATATGTCGCTGCACCAAGCATTTTCGCAAAACCGCTACGGCGCCGCTTTTACAGCCTACCTCGGGCCCGAGGTGGCAAGGTCGGTTACGGTTATGCCGTCCCGTGAACAAAACCTCATCGTCATCCACACCCCGAACCCTGCGGCGGCAGATCGGCTCCTCGGGGAATTGTCCATACAAACCGAGAGTGGGGCGATTCCGCTCCACGGATACCTTCGACAAGACGGAAGCGATGTCTGCCACGGCGTCATCGCCGTCAGCAACACGGACACCACTGAATCGCTTCGGCAGCAGGTGCAATGGAGAGCAGGCACCATCGTCGAGGTGAGGAAATTCGGCGCTTCAAACAAAGCTCGGGTCACCTTCGCCGGGAGGGAGAAACCGCGTTTTGTGCACTATGAGAACATGCTCATCACAGTGCAAAACTACTACCGGACGATCCCGGCCTGCGGCCTGTGTGGGGCCGTCGGCCATAGAGCGGATGCCTGTCCCAACACGCAGCCGAGCATATGCGGACTCTGCGGGCAAGAAGCCCCGCTTGTGGAGGGGGTGCGGGCCCCTCACGAGTGTGTTCCGCGGTGCTCGGTTTGTGGCGGTGGACACGCCACAAATTCGCGGGAGTGTGCGGCAAAATTCCGCACACACAAGACGGCCGCCCCAAAGGGTGGGACAAATAATCAAATCGCGGCCAAGAAGAAGAGCCGTCATCTTGGCCCTCCCGGCGAGTCACGGGATGACAGCAATACCGAGAAGCCGGCGCCATCTACCGGAGGAGCCGGCAAACGAACGTCGATGCAGCCGCCACCACACGGCGACACTGGAAAACTGTCGACCGCGCCACCACGCGGCGAAGCCAGGGCCTGGGCTAACGCCGTGAAACACGGAACGCAGGTGAGCGGTACGGGCAGGACTGCCTCCTCCTCCCCTTCCTCCTCCCCCCCTGCAGCACGCAGTGCCGAGCAAACCAAAATAGCAGCTCTCGAGGGCCAAATTCAGATGCTGCTCAAGAAAATTACGCTCCTAGAATCGCAATCAAAACAGCTTACCACTCCCCCCTCTCCCCCCGCACCCGAGGCTATGGAGAGTGAGCCCGCGGCACCGAAGGCAGCACTGAGCGCGGAAGCTGCACTTGAGGCCCGTCTAGAGGCCCGCATGGACGCCCGTTTCAATGCCCTAGAAACTCAAATTTCCGCGGCCATCACCTCCGCGATCGCCAAAATGACCGAAACATTACCCACAATTGTCGCACAGCACATCGCACAATCCTCGCGTGGCGTCCGACGAACCGGCGGTCTTATCAAAGACGTGTCTGGCCGCTATCCCAAAACGTCGCGTCGCGTCACTGAAACTGAGCTAGACGACGAGGACAGCTGCTCGCTCTCCGGAATTGAGGATGCCCCCCTCCCCGCGAGTGCTGGCTCCGTAGCTGCGTCCCTACAACCGCTCTTTCACTTCAATGACCATGGCGGGCAGCCCTCAAGTTAGGCGCTCTCCCCGTATCAATTCGGCCACCCCCATCCAAATTACCCAATGGAACTGCCGGGGATTCCGCTCCCGCGTAAAGCGGGCGAACCTCCGGCTTTTCCTCTCAACATTCGCTTCACTCCCCGCGGTGGTTGCCCTCCAGGAGCCAGGGAGCGGCGCCACCCTTACAAACTATGTCACATTCCAACAGGACCCTTCTTCCTGTATATGCGTGCACAAAAATTACACAGCCAACCAGGTTGATTTGGAGCTGAATACTGAATATTCTTATGCGATGGTCACCCTTCTTCCGCTTAAGAAACAAAACGCACCATTACATATACTCAACATCTATTGTTCTCCCAAGTTAAAAAATGTAACTTTCGCAGCCCTCTTCAGTCGTGCCCTGAAGGCTGCGGGCAGGGACCCCCTGGTGATCGTGGGCGATTTCAACGCTCACAGCACACTCTGGGGGTACGTGCGTGAAGAGAAGCGCGGGCGCAAGTTGGCGGAACTTGCGTCCACGCTGGGCCTTACTCTTCACACCGACCCTGCACATCCAACGCGGGTGGGTAACTCCGTAACTCGGGACACGTGTCCGGACCTTACCTTCACCAAAAACATTAGACACGCAGAATGGGCCAACACCGAGGAAACCCTCGGCAGTGACCACTGCATACTCAACACCACCGTCCGAACCAAACCATTGGCAAGATCCCACGCCCAAGCCCGCTTACCCGACTGGACAAAGTTCCGGCAAAACTACACTAATTCGACCCCTATCCGCGAACAAGGTTACCACGCGTGGTCACAAGAATTGGTTACACACCTTCGTTGGACGGAGACTCAAGTTCAACTATCGGAGGCCACGCCGGAGGTGGACAACCACCTCCTGCACCTCTGGGAGGCGCGGCACTGCCTCGTCCGCAGATGGCGCCGCCAAAAACACAATCGGAAGCTTAAAATTCGCATCGCCGAGCTCACCCAACGAGCGGCAGAGTACGCGGCCCAGCTCGCCGACTCGAATTGGGTGGACCGATGCAACACGGCCGCTAGACAAATGTCTAGCCGGAGCACTTGGCGTCTCTTTCGCGCCTTGATCGACCCGAGTCAAACCAGAGCCGAGACACAAAAACATCTCCAACGGGCTATCCATGGCTTCGACGGAGACACCTCAAAATTAGCATGCAAACTACGCGATCAATACCTCTGTATCCAACATGACCCCCGAGGGCCAGCGTTCTCGTATGCAGGTTCCGAGAACGCGGAGCTCGATCAACCGTTCCGGCTCCATGACCTGAAGGCGGCCCTGACTAAAATGAAGCGAGGAACGGCGCCGGGAAGAGACAAAATAACAGTGAAATTACTTGCCAATCTTCCCGACCCAGCCTACGACGCACTCCTCGCATACATAAACTCAATCTGGCTTGGTGAGGCACCCCTCCCGATCGAATGGAAGACCGCTCTGGTCACTTTCATTCCGAAAGCCGGCAAAGCCATAAACACGGACAACCTCCGCCCCATCTCCCTCACGTCTTGTGCGGGAAAGCTGATGGAGGCCATGGTGCGAGATAGGCTGTCCGAGTTTTTGGAAAACCAAAACGTATTCGCAGACACCATGTTCGGGTTCCGCCCGCACCGGTCCGCGCATGATGTCCTCCTTCAACTAGACCGCGAAATTCTAAATCCCGTCGAATACCCCCTCAATGACAAGGCAGTACTCGCCCTCGATTTGAAGGGGGCTTTCGACAATGTCACACACGACATAATACTGACGCACCTCTCCCAAACCAACTGTGGACACAACACGTTTCAGTACGTTAGGCAATTTCTCGCCGACCGGCAATCGTATATCCGGATACAAGATGAAGAGCACGGCCCCTACCAATTAGGCACGAGAGGTACCCCGCAGGGCGCGGTCCTCTCACCTCTACTATTTAATTTGGCAATGATGAAACTCCCGGCTCAGCTGGAGAATGTAGGAGGCATACAGCACGCGCTGTATGCCGACGACGTTACCATCTGGGCTAAACACGGATCGGTAGGAGACATTGAAGCCAACCTGCAGCAAGCGGCGGAGATCGTGGACGCCTACGCCCGCCGCTGTGGCCTTCAATGCTCCCCTGCCAAATCGGAATTCGTGCACATTCACCCCTCGCCAAAGTGCACTACCAAAATTGAACTGTCCCTAGCAAACGGACCCATCCCAGAACACGATGAGATCAGAGTACTGGGTCTCGTTATTCATAAACACCGCCGAGTCGACACAACACTGGCCAAACTGCGCAGGGTGGGGGACCAGGTGGGCCGCATGGTCCGCCGGGTCTCCAATAAACGCGGGGGGTTACGGTGCAAAGACGCCTTGCGGCTGGCGCACGCATTCGTAACCAGTCGAGTCTTGTACTCAACTCCTTACCTCCACCTTCGCAAGTTTGATGTGAACGCCCTCGAGGTGGTTCTCCGCAAAATTTACAAGCGTGCTCTCGACCTCCCGGTCAACACGTCCAACCAGCGCCTCCTGGGCCTCGGAATGGTCAACACCTTCACGGAGCTCCGAGAAGCACACTTGATGAACCACTACACAAGACTCTCAAAGACGCCGTCGGGTCGCCGCCTTCTTGCCCGATTACACATACAACATCCAACACTAACGGAAGAGCGCGTGCGCATCCCCGAAATCTGGAGATGCGCCCTGCACGTGCGCCCTCTTCCGGCCAACATGACACGAGACGACCACAGTGGCCGGCGCCTCGCGCGGGCAGAAGCCTTGGCACGTCACTATGGGAACAAACATGGAGTATTCTACGTGGACGCCTCCGGCCCACACCATGGGGGTTGGTACACGGCCGCAGTCGTCCATCAAAAGACCGCGGTGAACGGCCTTACGTTCAAAGCACAAGACATAACACATGCGGAAGAGGTGGCCATCGCGCTCGCCGCCGCACATCAGGACTCGCGGGTGATCATCACCGACTCGCAAGGGGCCTGCAGGAACATCGAAAAGGGCTTTATACCTTATTTTGCATACCGCATACTTCAAAGCAGCGATTATCTCGGGGCCCCCGCGTCCCGCACGATAATATGGACTCCCGCGCACACGGGTCTCGAGGGCAACGAAGCAGCTGACGCCGCTGCCCGCGCGCTTACTCTCCGGGCATCGCCCTCGCCTCCCCTCAATGCGGACTCCGAACCCAATCCGGCTTTTACCTTTAAGGAAATCACCCAACATTACCAATTCGGCCACGCAATCTTTCCTAAGCCCTGTAAGGGCCTCACGAAGGCGGAGGAGCGTTTACTCCTTCGCCTCTATACTAAAACACTGCTGTGCCCGGCAGTCCTAAAACATTTCGACCCTGCTTGCACAGGGGAGTGTCCACACTGTGGGGAAAAGTCTTCGGACATTTTCCACATGGTGTGGGCATGCCAATCCACCCCGCACCTTCCCCCTATACCCAACCCTATCCGGGAGGACTGGGAGGCGGCCCTGCTCGGCTGCTCCGACCTGGCGAGCCAGAAGGCCCTGGTCGTGCGTGCCCAAGCCGCGGCTATAGCCAATGGGCTTCTGTAATGAGGAGCCCACCTAGTATTTATAAGGAACGTCCCTTAAGGATCGGTCCACACCCTCCCTGTCAATACTTTGGCCAATAAAGTTTTTCAGTCAGTCAGTCAGTCACCGATAGTGAAGTCAGTCAGTCACAGCGCGTCAATCTCCGCCAGGATGCCCGCCGTTGGGAAGTAGCGCTGCGGGGCCATCAGCTCGCGCCTGGGGTGGGGCTGGGGCTGCAGGATCGCCGTCGGCCTCGACGATACCGTGGGTGGTGGGCAGAATGTGGCGGCCAGCAGCTCTGCGAGCTGCGCACTGGTGATACCGCGTGCCACCGCGATGGAGAATGCGGGGCAGCGCGGCACACGGGGCCGCAGGATCCCGCCGAGGATGCGCCAGGGACGCGAGCGAGCTACGCGCATCGTCAAGGGAGAAGCACAGACTGGCCCAGCTCGCATTGCGACGCTGCCGCGCATGGCGACGACAGACAGCGTCCAATCGATTGTACAGGGTCCAGTGCTCCCTCCTGTCCGTGCGGATCGCTTTGCGCTCCGCTCTGCGACGCGCAGCTCGCAGGTTGAGCTGCTTTATGTCCGGCACAGGGGTTCCAGCCGGCACCACACAACGGGTCGTTGCCGCACGCGCACAGACGGCGATGTGCCGGAAGAGGCCGCCCTCCGAGACTGGCACTGCAGCACACAGTTCCCGGAAACGCGGCCAGTTCACTACACTGTAGCTCCTCGTGGGCAGGTGGGCGGCAGCGTGAGGCACGAGGAAAATCGGGAAGTGGTCCGACCCCCGCGTGTCGGGGCTGCGACGCCAGACGTAGTGGCACCGCTCCGACACGAGCGAGAGATCGATCGCACTCCCCGCACAGCCGCGTCGAACGAACGTGACACTGCCGGTGTTGGCCACGAACAGGCCGGCCCGCAGCACGGACTCCAACAGACTCCGACCGTTCGCGTCGTCGCGTGCACAGCCCCACGCAGAGTGATGGGAATTGAAGTCCCCACACACCACGAGGTCCCCCCCAACACGATCGCACAGGCGCCCAATGAACTCCGTGTCCCAGCGCTTACAAGCACGAACGTAAACACTGGCGACACATGTGTCTGTGGATCCGACACGCACGGTCACTGCCACGCACTCGGCATTCGCGCACGGCAAATCGTCGACGCGCACTACGGCCTGGGCAAGGCCAGCACGCACGTAAACTGATGCGCGCGACCGACCAGCCGGGTGGGAGGGGTCGGCGCACGGACTGGCCGTGCATGACGCCAGCTGGCAGGTGGTGGCACTATGGTACGCCACGAAGCCGCGCAGATTGAGCTCCCCCGCAAGCACGTACGTTTCCTGCAGAGCAAGAACGTCGCACTCGCCGAGAAGAGTCCCATCCGCGAACTCAGGATGACGGCGGCGCATGGAGCGCACGTTCCATTGAACGATGCGCGGCCGCTGTACCCCGGGCGTACTAGCCATGATGAGCCAGGGCGTCATGCATTGCCAGTGCCGCCACACACATGTGACGCACCGGCGAGTCGGCTGGTACCGAGTGAAGGGCCGCACGAAGTGCCGACGCGAGAGCCGTTGCGACCAGCGCGCGCGTGTCCTGCGTTGGGGTGCTGGGGGGCCGCGCCGGAGCACTGTTGTTGGTGGTCGTGGTGGTCGTTGCGACTAGCCCGCGCGCGTCCTGCGTTGTGGTGCTGGGGGGCTGCGCCGGGCCGCTGTTGTTGGCGGTCGTAGGTGCTCCAGTGTCACCGGTCAGGGCGTCCCGGAACGAGCGACCAGGTTGCACCGGGGCGGAGGGGCGCCGCTCGGGAACCCGTGATTCGGCGGGCCGCCGCTGCGAGGGGGGGGCCGGAGGTGGGGCAGCATTCCGGGCGATGGTGAGCGCCTGCCGACGCGTGATGCGTGGCTGAGTGCTGTCCAGGATGCAGGCCACCCTTCGTTCGAACTGCCAGTTGGGGCAGCTCGGCTCCGTGGCAGCATGTGGGCCGCCGCAGTGGAGACAGCGAGCCCGCTCAGCCGTGCAGGCACCCGCGGGGTGCCGCCCGGCACATCGCAGGCAGCGCTCGTCCCGATGGCACGTCACGGTGGCGTGGCCGAAAAGGCCGCAGCGACCACACTGCAGGGGACGAGGCAGCCGTGGATAGACGACCCGCCGCTGTCGGAAGAGGTGAACCGCCGCAGGCACCATGGTACCGGCGAAGCGCAGGACGACGGCGTCGCCGTTCCTCGTGGCCGAGAGTACCGGCGCGGACGACTCCAGGCCCTCGACGATGGTGGACTCGTAGAATGCCGGGTCCACGGCGAAAAGCGTGCCACAGCACGTGTTGAGGGCCAGGGCTTTCGCCCTCACGTGCACGTCGCTGATCACCCGGACAGCCAGCAGGGCCGTGAGGTCCGCGCCCGCAAGCGCGTCGACGGCCACCACGTTCCGGCGGATGTTGGCTCGCACCCGGTGCGCTCCCGGGACCCCGGACAGGAAGGCGGCGATCGCATCGCGCGATGTTGCCAGGAAATGCGCCTTCCTGCTCGTAGGTCTGTACAGGACCGTTTGGCAGCTGGCCGGATCCTCTGGTGTGGGAGACACGGTGGCGGGCACCCTCGAGGGTGCGGAGGGCTTTGGGCGCGGCCCCAGTAGATGGGTCTGGTTGCCTCCGGCAGAGCCTTTCGGCAGCGACCCCGGGGGGCACGCCTTCATGGCCCGCAGCAGAAGCGCCCGAGCGCGCGCGGCTGTTGCGGTTTTTCCCCTTCTTTTTCTTTTTTTTTCTGCTTTGCAGCGCGCGGGGGAGATGACGCGCTGAGCCGCTGCGAGGGAGCGAGCGGAGAGGGGCCCCCGTTTGCTCCGTCGTCTGCTACAGGCCGCAGGTGGGAGGGGCTTGTCGGCGCATGCGCCGTGGTGCCAGAAGCCGGCGCAGCCGCTGGGCCGGCGCCCGACACGATGGCGCACGGGGGTCGGCTCTCCTCTGGTTCAACGACCTCGGGGATGGGTGGCAGGAATGCAGAGAAGCCGCGCTGTTGCTGCCCTGCGGCGCCGTCCGCCCCGGCGATCCGCGAGGAGGACGAGGCAGCCGGCGATCGGGGGGTGCTGCTCTCGTTGTCGGGGGCAGGTACGCCATGACACCCGCCCGCGCCTTCATCCCCGGCCGCCCGCGGGAGTGACTCGGCGGCCATCGTGTGCTCGCCATCGAGTGGGGTGGCGGGGGAACGTCCGAGCTCCGCGGCTTCGTGTCCCGCAGTGCCGTCCGCCGCCGCCTCCCCACGTGGGGCTGAGGAAGGCGACGGCGTGTGGCTGTCGCGGGGTTGGGGTTGCTCAGACGTTCCAGGGTCCCCCTCGGTGGTAGGCGGCGGCTCGTCTTCTTCCCTTGTTTCGCCTCCGAGGCCCAGGGGGGAGGCTGCCGGCGAGCAGGTAGAGGAGCCGTCGGAGGGAGACGACGGCCTGCTGGTCGTCGATGATGCGGCGGAGTCGACGCCGTCAGCTGGCGATGAGGAGTTCGTGTGGCTGCTTGATGGGGACGACGAAGAGGTGGTGTCGTCCCGTTCGGCCGGGCTTTGCAGCTCGGTCATTTTGAGGTGCCGCCGCGGGATCCTGCGGGCACCGCGGGTTCTCAGTGCGGCTCCTTTGAGGAAGGTGGGCGAGAGCCGCTTAGGTGTCCCTTCTTGGCTGGCCTGGGGCGACGGGAACATGCGGCTCGCCTCCTTCAGTAGGAGGTTCAGGGCGCGTGAGCGTGCCTGAGGGGTGCCGGGCCGTAACTCGGCTACACCCTGTAAGATGTCATCGCCCATCTTCGGGGCGAGTTCAGGCAACGATGAAGGGTCACCCATTCATGCCTGCTCCCTTGGGAGCCCTAAAAAGGGCTACGCTCGAGAGCGCGGTCGTGGGAGAAGGCAGACGGGTGAAGGTGGGCGAGCAGGAGAAGCGACCTCTCTCAACGGGAGGTCAGCGAGCTTTCACTTTTTGTCGGGGTGTGCCCACAGGGTTTGACGGGATTCACGAGGCGCGGGCTCGCCAGATTGTGATGGGGAAAAACAACGACAAATTCGCCGGTATCCAGTTGGGCCCAGGATCTCTTTAATAATGACACGGCAGACGGGAGCTTGGTACATGAAACACAGACTTTAACAGACACGCTAGCACGATACAGACTAGTTACATACACATGTATGTGGGCTATAGTTCGGAAGTTGTCATTCCATATAAAACACGTGCCTAGCACTCATGCTTCAACACTCGCCCGTGTGCATCGTCGTTGCGGTGCCCGTGACGGTGGTTGTGACGGTGGAGCGTCGTTGTGGCTACGTCGCTGCTGTCGCGCCGCACCTTGTCGCGACGTGGCAGCAGGAAGAAAACAGCAGGCCGGTAGAACACCAGGCCACAGCTGTAGCTGGCCAGTAACGCCTGGCCTGTAACGCCTCGGCCGCTATAACGTCGGGCTCGGTCGGCGGACAGGTAGCTCAGGCGCCCCGGTGGCCAGCAGGAAGCACTGCACCAGGCCGCTATCACAGCAGGCCGCTAGTACACAGGAGAGCAGAGCCACGAGCGGTATCCACGACCAGGTCCGCACGGTAGCAGGACGCCCGGTCGCCAGTCCTCGGGCTCGCTCAGCAGGCTGGTAGCTGGTAGCTCAGGCGTCCCGGTCCAAGCAGGAAGCACTGCACCAGGCCGCTATCACAGCAGGCCGCTGGTGCGCAGGAAAGCCCAGCCACGAGCTGGATCTCTGACCGGGTCCGCACGGTAGCTGGACACCCGGTCGCCGGTACCCGAGCTTGCAGCCGCCGTTTTTCAAGCTTGCGTTCGAGGCTGCCGCTCACTCTCACGCTCTGCGTGCTCTCGTCCACTTCTTTGTTCGTGGCACGTGTCGTCATCTTCCATTACCATCATCACCAATCCTCTTCTAGTAGCCACAACACAATCATCATTCGAAGCAGGTCTTCTCGCCACCGCACGCCACTATCCACATCATCACACAGGCGCAAGTTGGAATCAGCTAGCGCAAGACAGGGGTAATTGGAGATTGCAGGGAGAGGCCTTCGTCCTACAGTGGACATAAATATAGGTTGATGATGAGAGATATTTGTTTGTAAGCAGCGCCAGTCCCTGCCCTGTTTTCCTGTAAGGTCAGGGTGTAGGTAGCTGTGTTTTTGTCTCTTCGGTTTTCGAGGATGTTGTGGATGTCGTGCTGGTGTATCAGGAGTTCCTCGTAGGGATCCTCGAGCAGTTTGGTCGGCTATTTCATTTACCTTGAGCCCAGAGTGTGTGGGGCACTACATTATCGCGTGGTGCCATTCTAGGGTGGTGCACATAGCATGCAGTGGATTTAGTGTGGAATGGTGCTCGTTATATGTGAATGGTCCGCTGCCTGGGAGTACGTCATGACCAATCGAGATTATTCTTCTGCCTCTGCATCTAGAAAAGTCAGCCTAGGGCTGCGGCCTCCTCCGTGCAGGCGAAAGGGGTCCGAATGGAGCCAGTTATCTTAGTATTATCTTAGTATTGTGAATTTATTGTTACTCTACACACGTCCGTGTAGTATATGTCTGGATTTATTTGATATTTGTTTTGTAAGGTCTTTAATCGTGCTTTTCTTCTGCTATGGTCGTGTTCCCTGCTGATGTTCTTTGGAAGTCGAGGTTTTGACGGAAGCCAGTCTGGTCGGGAGGCATCATGAAGAAGGGTAAAAAAAAGGACACCGACCACTTAATGAATACAAGAAAAGACGTTTCGGCTCCCCTGACGGGAGCCTTGCTCACAATGAAATCATGTTCTTTGGGATTGCTGAAACAAATTTTCCCTCTTGTATGTGTTAAGTAGTAAAACTGCTTCTTCCCTGCTGTACTGCCCACTCAGGGGTATCTGACCTTTTGCAGCAGGACCCTTCCTAATTCTGTTGAATTCATATGCTCTCGGTGTGCCACGACTACCACCGTGGTATATTCTTCATATGTGTCGTAAATACCAAGAGTGTCCACTTTCTTGATGTCGTGTTTTTGCTAGCTCCAGAGCAGTCTCATATGCTGCCCTGATGATGGCACTCACTTTGGTCGTCTTGGCCTTATTTAGCTTTTGAAAAGGGAGGCGAGTCAATGCTGCAAGCTGGGTCCTCTTCTTACTTGCCAAAGAAGTCATCCTTGATGGATGCTGCACAGGCGTCGTCGGCACCCCAAATGACGATGTCTTTAACGCCGTCGAGTGTGCTGTATATGCAGCATAATTTAAAACCAGTCTGAATCTCAGCTGGCAGGCCCCCTCGCGCATTCTTAACCCATGTGGAGATTTTGCTTGTCTCCTACGGTGGTCCGAAAACATGCTTTATTAGATTTCTTAAAACTAGTTTTGCTTTCTATTTTGTTGTGTATATTTACTACACGTATACAAATAATGTACTAGTAAAGCAGGCACCCATGTGCTGCTTGAACTCAGGCGTGTCAGAGGAATTCCATTGCCTCGGTACTTTTGCTAGCTTTTTTCATGAATATAGGTAGAAATTTGTTGGTAACATAGATTGGGTAGCTTCATTAATTTCGAGAAAAAGGACCTATGTACAGCAAGTACAGTATTTTTCTGCGTGTGAAATACTTTGCAATACAACTTTGAAACCATCAATCAAAGGTGCATTTTCTGTTCAGGAACTGCAGGACAGCATAATCAAGCATGCTTGATGACGCCACTAGGGATCGTATTCACGGAAAATCACATTCGGAGGTAGTTTCACTTTCCCGAGATTTCGCAAGAATCGGCACTGCATGCCTGCACACAAGCGTCGGGAAAATCCAAAAGCTATCGTGGGCCGAGCCATGAACTCTCGTGAAAGTGAAACTATCGCTGAAAGTGATTGCCAGAGAATACTACCGCAACTGTGGCCTGTCGGAATAGAATGTTCCGACAGGCTTACAAATCGACAGGCCGACACCGACAGGCAGACGCCGACAGGCCGACACCAACAGGCATACGAACGACAGGCCAACAAACCGACACGCTGACAGGCTTACAAGCCCACAAGCCAAAATAACATATAGCCGACCAGCCGACAGCCTGTAAGATTTTTGACTGGGAGAGCTTCCCGAAAAAGTAAAAAAAAAACGTTTCCGTACTGTTATTTTTTCAGCGTTTTCGCAGTCTAGGTTTCGAGATATCCGTAGTTCTGAGACGTGGCGTTTCGTGATAAGGGGTGAAAAACCCATGGAGTTGACACAGTGCGAGGGGGAAAATTCGACTTGTCCGGTAATTGGAGATATCAGACTTCGAGTTAACGAGGGTTTACTGTATTTGCCAAGATATGCACGTATGCCTCCTGTACTCCTTGATTACGCAATGCTTCTATGAGTGCTGGTATCTCTGCTGAATGAAATGCTTTTTCACAATCTATCAAAGCCATACAGAGAGGTTGATTGTACACCGCAAATTTCTCAATCACCTGATTGATGACATGGATATGATTCATCGTAGAATATGCCTTCTTGAAGCCAGCCTTTTCTCTTGGTTGACTGAAGTCATGTGTTGCCCTGATTCTATTGGAAATTATCTTAGTGAATATTTGATACAATATTGAAAGCAAGCTAATCGGTCTACAATTTTTCAATACGTCAACGTCTCCTACTTGTGGATTATACAATTTTGGCGTTCTTCCAGCTTTCTGGCACACTTAAGGTCTTAAGGCATTTTGTGTAAAGGGCCGCAAGCTTTTCAAGCATGATATCTTCTCTATCTTTGAATAAATAGACTGGTATTCCATCTTGTCCAGCAGCTTTTCCCCTGGTGATGTCTTGCAAGGCCCTTGTAACTTCATCGCTAGTTATAGAAGGAGCCTCTGTATCCTGTTCGTTAATACTTCGAATGAAAATTGCTTGGCTGCTCTGGGTACTGTACCAGTCAGTATACAATTATTGCCAAGTTAAAATTCAGACATAAGCCAACCTAAATTTGGGGATGGTCTAATGTGAAATTTAGGGACAGCCCCACTTACATTTGTGGATGGACTAACCTATAATCGGGGATTGGGTCAACCAAAATTTGGGGTGGGCCAACTGAAGTTTGGTTGTTAGCTTTCGCGAAATTTTGATGTGGGCCAAGTTGGAATTTGGACATGAGCCACCAGAAGTTTAGGGGTGGGCCGAGGTGAACTTAGTGGTGGGTCAACATAAATTTTGGGTGGGCCAACTGAAATTTGCGGGTGGGCCAACAGCCTATTAGGCGGTGGCCCAGGTAATCTTGTGGGCGCGTCAGCCTAGATTTTGGGGTGGGTCAACTTGAAACTTCGGGTTGGTCAACTCAAAATTTGGATGTGAGGGAACTTAAACTTTGGGGTTGGCAAACTTAAAATTTAATGCTGGGCCGACATTAAACTTGAGGGTGGACTGGACTGGTCTGGAAAACTTTTATTTAGGTCCTGCAATACGCGCTTAGGGCGTAGCGGGCGTCTCCCACGTAGGGACCGAGAGGGAATACCTGGCGGCCGCTTCGTGGGCCTGCTGGACGGCCTATTGCTGGTCGGCGAGAAGCGAGCTTCTGAGGGACTGCTCGCGATTGTCCGAGGTAGAGTCAGGATGAGTGTTTCTACACTCCCAGAGCATGCGTGGGAGTGTCGTCGTGGACCAACGTAAATTTAGGGTTGGCCAACTTCATATTTGGGGATAGACTAACTTGAAATTGGTGGTGAATCAAATTGAAATTGGGGGCGGGTAAAACTAAAATTTGAACTTTGGCCATGGTAAATTTCTCGTGGGCCAAAGTAAAATTAGGGGTGGGCGAACCTGAAATTGGGGGTGGGCTAGCTTAAATGTGGGGGTGACCGTACTTGATATTTGAAGTGGGTAACTAGGAATTTGGATATCGGCCAACTGAAATTTGGACATCCCCGACTTAAAAATATGTAGTTGGCCAACTTAAAATTTAGGGTTGGGCCAACTTGACGTTTTACGGGGGACCAACCGAAATTTGGGGGTGGGTCAACTGAAATTTGGGGTATGCTTGCACATACTTAGACAACTCAAGTCGGTTTCTGCATTTTCATTTTGCTTTTCATTTTGCTTGGTATTTACATTGTCAGTGCGCATTATTTTGTAGGGCACGAGGTCACGCAATCAAATCCCGGCCACATCAGCCGCCTTTCGATGGGGACGATGTGCGAAAACCACAGGTGTACTACATTTCCAAATTACTCCACATTATTCTGGAGTCTCCCACTGTTGCGTGTCGCATAATCAGATCGTGGTTTTGGCACGTAAAACCACATAATATTTTTAGAGCAAGACCGTTAAGCTGTTATTGGACTGCTGGCTCCATCTCAGAGGTAAAGAGGACGAGCTTCGTGTTTTTGTATGTGGAGCGTGTTTGCATTTCATTGATATGCAAGGACAGCTTGCAATTGTTGATTGCAAGCTGTCGTTGCAATCAACAGTAGCCTTGAATGCGGGCTATCATACGCAACCATTAATGCTGGTCGGGCTATTTCTTCATTGCCGTTACAATATTTCGAGAATATGTAACTAAAATCTAAAGCAGAAGCAGCAATGAAAAGTATTTTGGTCCCTGCACAGGCTTTTTAAACCATCGCTAGTTATGCAACAAAGCAAGAGTAAATGCGGCGGCAACCACAGGCATGTTCAGCTGCCCGGCAGAAAACACTTGCACGCTGGCGCAGGCAGTACACTTACCTGTATCAATGAGCTTGCGGGTTTCAATAGTAAAGGACTATACCTACTAGGGTAGTTTGTCCCGTACGAGTACTGTTTGAGCGAAGTGAGTTAACTCATGATCTCTAAGACGGGTGTCGCACGGTGCATTTTCTATCACGATCGAGTCCTGTCTGGATGAAATTTTTCGATCACGATTGGCTTCTTTGCGCAAGCTGCGGAAGGAAGCCAGTCGCAGTACCAGTCTGTCTCGATCGTGGTCAAAAGATGCAACGCGTGACATTGGTAGAAAGATGTTAATCCTCTTGCACCAACCCCTGTCCCACTTTCACATGGAAAATTAGTCAGTGAATCAATAAGTTCCCTGTGCACACTAGTTATATTGCATTTTTATATGTCCGTTAAGCTCATTTGATCTCTCTGTGCGTATGTTCTTCTTTTAATCTCCTCACAGTTTTTGTTTATTAAAACTAAGCTTTCTTGCCAATTTCGAGGCACTTTTTTTCCTAAGTTGGCGGTGGCTTGAACTAGATCACCGGTAGAATTCTGCCCTAGAGCCACGATAAGATCGCGATAAGAACGACAGCCCATCGTTAAAAATGACTTGTCATTCCCCGGTTTTTCTTTTTTTTTCTCAAGGACACGACTAACCAGTAGAAGGGTAATTCAGACCTTGGCATGATGCTAGCGGCCTTTCTGGTTCCGGACAAGCGCGTTCTTTGTGTATACTTCATGCGCCTGGCATCGAAAGGATTACACCTTTAAATAGCGAAAGGCTTTCACAGTCACTTCGGTAGCTGCACGGAAAGCGCGGACAATCAGTCCACTTTAAGCACACGCGCTCTGAACGAAGACACATATTTGCGAGAAAGGAGCGCTTATATTACCCATAGCGAGAAATGTATCCACAAATTACACCTCAATATGTGTTTATGAGCCGCACTCTGCTGCCTGTATTCCGTACTATGACAAAAAATACAGCTTGTGCAGTGCCAGTAGCCTAAACATAAAACAGGACATTGAATTCATCACATCAACTGTCATATATCATAAATTGAAGGAATGAAAACTGAAACTGTACTTCATAATACTCGCATGCAAACTTGGATGCATGTGATTCATTTCAATTTCCTATCTGTTCCAGGGTAGAAATATGCTGTTCAGATGGTAAACACAGATTATTTTGCAAAATTTGATAAGAATTTTCTTTTCAACGTATGTTCCTATTGCTCATGCACATTTCTCCCTATCAAATATATGGTCAAAATGTCACTTGTAAATCATATAAAAGATAAACTGGCTTCTCCACATAGGGTAAATGCCGTAGCAATTTGAGAATGTAATATTACACAATCATTTGTTTGCATAAGCTTCCTGGCTATAGGCATGTAATGAAAAGCCCAAATGTATTACACGGCTTTGTCTTTTCGCAGCAATTTCATCCACTGCATTTATACAACAATGTACGTTTTTTTTATTTTAGCGCATGAGTCCAAAAACACAAAGCAACTGATTTAACAAAGCAATATAAGTTTCAAGAGCTCCTTGATTAGGTTGTCATTTGAGCAAAGAAGACGAGAGACTTTCATGCACACACAAAATAAGCGGCTAAGAGCGACAACTGATTAGTTATTTCGGAAGCAAAGACGGAGTTTAGTCATGTAGTGTTAAACTATATAGCCTTAAATATTGCACATATTTTATACATCGCCGGACAGGGGTCATTAGAGATCGCTGGGAGAGGCCTTCGTCCTGCCATGGACATAAAAATAGGCTGATAATCATGATGATGATAATGATGAAACATTGCCGGAGGTGACCGCCCCTCATCCAAGAAATACTTCTTACAGTTTATTAATTTATTTATTTGCGCTGTCAGTGCTCGAAGGCATTACGGAAGGAAGTGGGTTGAGCAGGCTTAACAAATAATGCAATGATTAAAAAGTAACTTTCTAATCCTGTAATTTTAGCTGGTGATAGTGGCAAAATCTGCAGTGCCCATCAGGAAGGCAGCTGTACAATTATGCCATATTGCCTGATTTTACAAAGAATTAAAAGGGAACATAGTAAGTAATCAACAAATTCAGATTACACAACATATGCTATTGATGTTTCATGAAACTTGCGTTTATTAGTACTCTAGGATTTCTTTTGGGAGGCGATACCAGTCAAGGGCTCTGCGAGGCCAGAAAAAGCTTAAGCAAGTTAATGCGACTAAATCTGATACGTATTTTGTACAGCTGATCAATACGATTCGATATATGTTGTGACGGGGATACAGTAGTACCCAGATATATCAAGCCAACATATAACGAATTATTCTGTATATCGACCCGCTGTAAAACTCCTTGAAAATTCCATGCAAACTTATCGGGCTGGTTCACGCGTATATAGAAGGCCCGTTCACCAGCACATTCGATATATCGAACGCGGCGCCACGCATAATACCTCATAGTGCACTTCATTGTGCACTTTGAGATATTCTAGCCCATGGAGGTGGAGAAGAGAATGTGCAGTTAATTGAGCCCGTCGAGCTGATCGGCTAGTCCGCTTGCTACTTCGAACGCCAACATTCCTTATATGCGATTTTTCATGTGGGCTGAGTGCCGATTCACGAGTTTATTTTCCGCAAGCGATGGCCGCTACGAGTGTAAACAAAAAAATTAGCTTGTACTTTTCAATGAAGTTGAAAGTGATCCAGCAATTTTTTGCGGGTAAATAAAGTGTGCTTGGTTTTTTTTCCCCGAGTTGCGTGCAGTAAGTTAGCGGATTTTTGACGCACCAATCGGTAAGCCACCGTTTGCATCATGGCCTATTATTTTATATATCGAATTACCTATACATCGAACTTTTTTGCGATACCCTACCAATTCGATATTTCGGGGTTCGACTGTATCATGAAAGAGCGTAAGATTGGGCGAGTTGGTATTCCATGTCTTGTACTTAATAGCGCATAAAAAAGGACGAGGCAGAGATGGACGACGCGGACACAGCGCTAACTTCCAACAATCTTTTATTCTACGAAGCACTTCACACATATATAGTTAACAGATAGCAGCGCACGCAAGCGCATAAGTACTGGTTTTTTAACACATGACGGCAGCGTGGCATGTGTAATGGAAAAGATGAGATCGAAGATGAAAAAGGTGAAAAAAAAGATTAAAAAAACATTTAAATATTTTCTTGTAGCGACAGATTAGGATGCTATCTTCATCACGCCACCCTCTGTACCTTGTTTAAAAAATCTAATTCTTTTTTCGAAAGATCAATTGAAGGCGCGCTAACACAAGCATTCCCCAAACTAGCGATCTTCGCCGCTTCAATGATCTCACGTGTTGTTTGCATTGGGCTTCTTCCTGTCGCTGTGCACTGCTTATAAATGGGACTGCACCCATGCTTTCTACAGTGGAAAGCCAGATGGCCCACTCCTCCAGTTCGCACGTTATATGCGTGTTCACGCAGCCTATCATTTATACACCTTCCTGTTTGGCCGATGTATTTTTTGCCACACGACAAGGGTAGTTCATACACGATATTGTTCTCACAATGAACATGGCTTTCCTTGTGCTTTGTCTGGCAACGGGGTTTTCCAGAACCACAATAGCTGGCCTTGCACAAGTTCGACAGCTTGTTTGGCGCAGAAAAGATGACGCTTACATTTGCGTTGTTGCCAATCTTTTTCAGCCTGTGTGAGATATCGTGGATGTACGGTATGATTGAGCGTTTCTGCTTCCTTTGAACGATGTCTGGAGAAGCGAACTGCTCATTTTGCCCGCGCTTCATTGTCTTAAGGAGGCCTTCGGCCACCGCTGTGATAATATACTGCGGAAAACCAGCCTGTTTGAGGCGTTCCTCTTGCGCAAGGAAACTGGAAAAACACTTATGAGGGCATGAGCGGTGAAGCGCATTCATTAGGGTAGACTTTGCGATGCCTCTTTTAACCAACTTAGAGTGGCCTGACGAAAATGGCAGTAGTGGCTTGTTCGCCCTTGGTTCATATGCCCAGCACACTTGGTCTCCCTCAAAAAACATTCTTATGTCGAGGAATCGTAAAGTACCGTTTTGAGGCATTTCATGCGTGATAGTGAGCGGGTGCAAACACTTATTAAAAAGGTCTAACACTTGCGTAACATCAGGAAAAACCCTCCCGCTTGAACTTGAATCGAGAAGTACAAGGTAGTCGTCAACATACCTATATACCTTCTTTACATTTGGGTTATCTAATCTGGCATCCAGTGTCCTGTTTACACGAGCAAGATAAAGGTCACTTAAAATTGGCGCAATACAGGAACCAATGCAAATTCCTTGTTTTTGGAGATGAACATTTTCATCCCACTTGGAGAACGTCGAGCGCAGATACATGGACAGTAGTTCAAGAAAACCCTGTGTAGATATGCAGATGGTGTTTACAAACTTGAGTTCATCGTAAGCATCAATAGCCTCTTGAACACATATTAACAACTCATCATGTGGCAGTGAATAATATAGATCGTATACATCTATAGAGAAAGCGTTCAAATTACTACCTGCATGTGTCTTCAGGTACCTTATCACTTCTTCCGAGTTCTTGGTCAGAAAAGGGTCATTAACTTCAAGCAATTTCAAATTACGTTGAAGGAAAAGGCCCACGGACTTTTGCTAAGTTCCACTTTCTGACACTATAATACGCAGTGGCCACTCTGGTTTATGGGTTTTGATCGAAAACAACATTTCAAGGCTCCCAGCTTTTTTGCTTTCGATCTCACGAACCAGTTTACTCAGGTTTAATTTCTGACAAAGCTTCTTAGCTTCCGTTTTCACTTTCGCAAGTGAGACATCATTCCTGCTATGAAAAAAGTTGTCGCAGTTTCACCCGAAAGGCGAAGCATCAATTGCGATAGCAAATTTGTAGAGAGCTATACGGAGTAAGGATAGTAGTTTTATCAGCTGTACAAACTTGGACATGCAGCAGCACCGGCAACACGCAGAACTGTTGTCGACGCCGTCGGCGTTTTGCCTGCGTTCGCACAAAACGCGCGCGGCGTTGGTGACTGTTGCCGGAGCCTCTGTGGGCGGCTCGGAGGTTTTCGACGAGATCAGAGCGGGACACTTGTCGAGCAGCGTCGGAAGTCTTTACCACCTTCTCGCCTCACAACGTTTTATATAAATAGGCATTTTGTGCCACAGCTAAACGTCGCCTCCCTTTCCTCCTCCCCCACGGCGTCTCGCGCGTCGGAAGAAGGCGCGTTTGCTCTACATATATGGTGATTGTAAAGGAGGAAAGAGACGCCTACTTCTGCAGCCCTTAAGGGAGCACGGCGCAGAACGCGCGTTTGTTCTCCGCCGTGCGTTCATTCCCCGTAAAAGCGCGCGCCCCTCGCGCTCTTTCACTCGCACATACAGCGTTCGGCGCGCGGCGCCGATTTCATCTCCATTGACGTCATACGGAACCTCACGGCGACGGCTACGGCGACGCCGACGGCAGAAATCTGCTTTTGAGTGTCCATATAATTGCTATCGCAATAAAACGGAATGCAACGCCTCATCTGCCTTCTGTTTCAAAGAGTTGTGTGGGATGACAACGAAACCACCCTCCTTATCTGCAGGAAGCAGTGCCAAGCTATTTTCGCGAAGGAAATGTCTGACACGTTTCAAGGGCACTGACGGCCGGGATGGCTTAGTTCGCGACACAACATCCACACCTGCTGAAATGCACATTCCCACTTCATTTCCTTCAGCGCGTTTAGAAACGTCTCCAACCAAGGTTAAGAGTTCAGGAGCGGAGAGCTTAGGTTCAACAGCAAATTTTGGTCCCAGCTTCAGGGTGTCTCTCACATACCCAGGCAGTTGTATGTCCACATCGATGTGGACTGCGTTGATCTGGTTCCCTTGATTTCTTTTCTGTGTTGCCCGCAGTTCTCTGAGGCGAGGTCTCCAGAGGGCTTCCACAGTGTCGTCAATCCTTCTTGAGTATTCTCGCCACTTTTAACACGAAAGGGTTTTATGCCGGGGTCCACCAAGACTTCACTGACGTATTTCCGTCACGGATATGACGTTCTTACAATGTGCACGAACATAATACAAAGAAAGAAACCAGAAGAAAAAGTTCCACAAACACGCAAAATTTGGAAGTCGAACCCACTACCCCTCGGTCCGCGACGATAGATCGCCGAGCGTTTAACCCATTGCGCCACAAACGCATTTGCAGAGAGCTACACAGACGCGCCTTATATATCTAACACTCCTCCGTGTACCCGCGCTCTTGCTCGGGGCGGTGCCGCCGCCTACGAGCAGAAAAGAGAAGTACTGCATTATGACACTAACGCGCACCGACAGTGAACGCTTCGGTGGTCTCAGCACTACGACGCCTCGATGCCAGCATTCGAAGGGACGCTGGCATCAAGAAGCACTACCAACGGTGGCGTTCAGGTGGCGTTCACCGTACTCAGCACAGCGGAGCGTGGCCTCCGCAATTAGCTCTGAAAATGTTTCTGAAGTTGATCGCGGAGGCTGCAATTACGACGCGCTGTACGCGCTGATTTGACTCGGTGACGATTCAGTTACGTGCTTTGTCTTGCGCGTTGTATTAGTGTGTCAGTTACGTGCTTCGTCTTTCGCGTTGTGCTAGCGTGTGCAGCGTAGTGCAGCTTCCATATGCACGACGGTTGCTCATGGTCAGCGACGTTGGTAGTCGTGATGGAGGAGACGTGCCACCAGGCGTCAGCGGGGGTGCATAAAATGCCTAAGGGCGCTTTAGCCACAAAACACCAATAGACATTATATATCAATGTGCAATAAACATTACACTACTTCTGTGAAGACACGTTTCACTTTCGTGTTCTATACCGATTCCTATATAAGAGGGATCAACCACATTTTTTCCTTTTTGCCTCAGGTTGATTTTCCTGAAGAAACACTCGTGCCTGCAGTAAGTCCCTGTAAAGCCGCGCTTGTCTGAGGCATTCTGATCTCAGAATCTTGCAAAAAAGTATTAGATTTTTCGAATCTTTTGAAAAAAGAATTTGAAAAAAGAAGGAATCTTTCGAAAAAAGAATTAGATTTTTTAAACAAGGTACAGAGGGTGGCGTGATGAAGATAGCATCCTAATCTGTCGCTACAAGAAAATTTTTTAATGTTTTTTTAATCTTTCTTTTTCACCTTTTTCATCTTCGATCTCATCTTTTCCATTACACATGCCACGCTGCCGTCATGTGTTAAAAAACCAGTACTTAAGCGCTTGCGTGCGCTGCTATCTGTTAACTATATATGTGTGAAGTGCTTCGTAGAATAAAAGATTGTTGGAAGTTAGCGCTGTGTCCGCGTCGTCCATCTGTACCTCGTCCCTTTTTATGCGCTATTAAGTACAAGTACACGTCTGTATCAGTTTAAGAGTTATACATTTAAGTTTAGTTTTATTTGAGGTTATAGTAGCTATTCGATCATAAGTTGAACATTTAAAACGAGTGAAGTGTAGTGTCAAATATGGGCGCCAGCAGAAGGGGAAGAAGAAGACGCTTCTTGTTGTTCGTGCTCGCACTCGCTCCGCTGGGCCGTTGCCCATTTCTGGCATTCATAAAAATGCCAAGCGCTTCTAACCTTGAACGCGTCCTATCAATTGGTGGAGCGGGCTGGTTCCCTCTTCGTCCTGGAACTCCGTACCCGGACTCTTCCCCCGCCTCGGCAATGCCTGACGACGCGCAACAGCAGGGTGCTCCCGCACCACCGGTGGTCGCCTGCTCCGGCGTACCACGACAGCGAGACCCTGTCATTTTCAACGGTACCGACGAGCACGACGTCGAGGACTGGCTCACTTCGTATGAGTGGGTAAGCGCCCACAATAAATGGGATGACGGCGACAAGCTCAGCTACGTCAACTTCTACCTGGCGGGCGTAGCACAGCTGTGGTTCCACAACCACGAAGCTGATATTACCAACTGGTCCTCCTTTAAAGCGAGCGTCGCGGAAGTCTTCGGCCGACCCGCTGTTCGCAAGTTCCGCGCAGAACAGCGCTTACGCGGTCGCGCCCAGCAATCCGGCGAGAACTTCACGTCCTACATCGAGGATATTGTGGACCTCTGCCGTCGCATCAACCCTGCGATGTCCGAAGCCGATAAAATCAGACACATCATGAAGGGGATCG
This sequence comes from Dermacentor silvarum, assembly GCF_013339745.2. Taxonomy (NCBI): domain Eukaryota; kingdom Metazoa; phylum Arthropoda; class Arachnida; order Ixodida; family Ixodidae; genus Dermacentor; species Dermacentor silvarum. The sequence goes on along the minus strand of NC_051158.1, from coordinate 152,317,194 downwards.
AGGACGACGCCTTCCACATGCTCATTGCCAAAAATCCCCAAATTGTCCCGGACGTGGTCCAGTACTGTCAGAGCTACAACGAGTTGCGGAAACAGCGCATTGCTACACGCCTCCCGAGCTGTGACACTGCCAACATGTCAGCGTTAACTGTAGGCTCCGTTTCTACTGACACAACAATGCTCATGCGGCAGATACAGCAGTTTGTCCGAGAAGAAGTGGCGCGACAATTGTCCCTTGTTTCCTGCGTCCCGGACTCTGCGCAGGCGCTTGCTCCGACGCTACGACAGGCCATAGAGGAGCAAATTTCTGAGGCTCTCCCAACCACCTACCAGCATCCGCCTGTTTCCGCTCCTCTGACCTATGCTGAGGTCGCACGCCACCAGTAACCAGCAATGCCACTCAGCACGTATCCTGTTCGACCAGCAAATACTTTCTACGCTGCGCGTGCGCCTGTCCACCCGAACCCGCCTCCTTTTCGCCGTCCCGCACCGCCGTCCACTAATCCTTGGCGCACCCAGGACAACAGGCCTATTTGCTATTTCTGTTGTCTACCTGGCCATGTCGCACGTTTCTGTCGTCGTCGTGACATCCGTACTAGTGCGGGCGAAGTAAATCAAGGCTACTTTCCTTCTGAGCCACCACACCCGATCTCCTCAAAATCAACGATGAACAGCTGCTCACCGAATCGACGTGACTACGGCCCACGTCGGTCGCCCTCACCACGTCGCCGTTCACTTTCTCCATTGGTTCGTCGCCCCCCGCCAGTCCAAACGGTAAACTACCCCTCGCAGTTCCGGAGGCAAGAACTGCGCTCGTGTCGGCAACTTCAAGGCCTCGGTTTCTACCTGCGAACGGAATAACCGTGAATATAGAAGGTGTTTCTGTGCAAGCACTTGTAGATACTGGAACCGCTGTGTCTATTCTTAGTGGAGAACTGTGCCGCAAGCTCAAAAAAATTACGATTCCGCTTCAGTGGCATGCACAGCTCGCCTTGTCATTCAGGACGTTTTGTATGTAGTCGAATTTGTCGTTTTTTCACCGTGTTCACACGACGTTATTTTGGGTTGGGACTTTATTGCTACTAACCATGCCGTTGTTGACTGGGCGCGTGCCGAACTTGAGTTGTCGCCGACGTGTGAAGCCGCATCTGACAAGCCGCCTTCTCGAGTGGTCGTCGCCGCGGACACTGATATACCTTCTTTGTCTGGTGTTCTTGTGCCACTTTCTTGCGACTATGCTCCCTCTTCCGCCACCCTGTTTGCGCCCTCCGAAGCCTTCACTTCTCGCAAAGAAATCCTCCTTCCTTTTGCAGTTCTCACAGTCGAAAACTCTTGCAGCGCCATTTATATCACGAATCGGTCCTCTTCCCCAGCCACCTTATTCCGTGGTGAATGTATAGGTCGGCTTGACGATGTTGATTCCCCCTACCCCACTCAACTGCCTGACGACAGGATGAGTCTTCACGTCGACAACATTACTCCTGTTACAACCGCCGATTCGTCCTCCTTAGAAGCCTTCCTCCCATCAATTGATTCCGAACTTCCACCTGCCCAGCGTACCCAACTCATTGAACTGCTCGAACGCTTTCGGCTGTCGTTCGATCATAAGCAATCTTCCTTGGGCCGGACATCCTCCATCGTTCACCATATTGACACCGGCGCCCATGCACCGCTACGTCAGCGTCCATACCGAGTTTCTCACGTTGAACGTCGTGTCATGGATGAACAGGTCAACGACATGCTTCATCGTGGCGTAATACAACCCTCGCACAGCCCTTGGGCCTCCCCAGTTGTGCTGGTAAAGAAAAAGGACTGTAGCATTCGATTTTGCGTTGATTATGGCGCCTAACAAGATCACACGAAAAGATGTTTATCCGCTGCCCCGAATCGACGACGCTGTCGACTACTTGCAAGGAGCAGAATTCTTTTCCTCTTTGGACCTTCAATCTGGGTATTGGCAGGTCCCTATGAATGACACTGACCGTCCGAAGACTGCCTTTGTAACCCCAGACGGGTTATATGAGTTTAACATGATGCCATTCGGCCTTTGTACTGCGCCTGCCACCTTCTAACGCCTCATGGATAACATTCTTAGAGGTCTTAAATGGCACACGTGTCTGTGCTACCTGGATGACGTCGTAGTCTTTTCCAAGGACTTTGACTCCCATCTCAACCGTCTCGCAAGCGTCCTGATTTGCCTTTCCGACGCTGGACTGCAGCTTAACCTGAAGAAGTGCCACTTTGCCGCCCGCCGGCTTACCATCTTAGGCCATATTGTCAGCAAGGACGGTGTCCTTCCCGACCCTGCAAAGCTTCGCGCCGTCGCCGAGTTCCCCAGGCCGTCTACGCTGAAGGAGCTCCGTAGCTTTATAGGCCTGTGTTCGTACTTTCGCCGATTCGTGCGTAATTTTGCGTCCATAATCGCCCCCTTAACGCAGCTGCTTGCCAACAGCCAAGGCATCTCGGCATGGTCTACAGCTTGCGAAGACGCGTTTGCCACCTTACGCCATTTTTTGATATCCCCACCTATTCTAGGCTACTTTGATCCAGACGCTCCAACAGAAATCCACATGGACGCTAGTGGAGTCGGCCTCGGCGCTATTCTAGCCCAGCGTAAGTCTGGCTTCGAAGAGTACGTCGTCTCTTACGCCAGCCGCACTCTCACCAAAGCGGAAATGAACTATTCGGTCACGGAAAAGGAATGTCTTGCTATCGTTTGGGCAATCACCAAATTTCGACCTTACGTATATGGCCGCCCATTTGATGTCGTGACTGATCACCACGCCCTGTGCTGGCTGTCGTCAATAAAAGACCCATCTAGTCGCCTAGCTCGTTGGGCGCTTCGTCTACAGGACTATGACATCCGTGTTGTCTACCGGTCAGGCCGTAAGCATTCGGATGCCGACGCTCTTTCGCGCTCACCACTCCCTGATGAGTATGGTGCTGCGTCTGTCTCGAGCTATGATTCTTCTTCTCTTACATTTGCCGACATGCCATCTGAGCAACGCCGGGATCCTTGGATAGCATCTCTTCTAGAGTATTTATCTCAGCCATCACCCCGCACCACCGACCGTTCGCTTCGGCGCACTGCTCGCCACTTTGCCATCCGCTTAGGGCTCCTGTACCGCCGCAACTACCTCTCTGATGGCCCTAAATGGTTGCTAGTGATTCCTCGCCGTCTACGTTCTGACATCTGTGTCTCCTTTCATGCGGATCCTCAATGCGCCCATGCCGGCGTCCTAAAGACGTATGCACGCCTCTGGCTTCGATACTACTGGCGCGGAATGTACCGCTTCGTTCGGCAGTACGTGCACTCGTGCTCCTAGTGTCAACGCCGCAAGAGCCCACCTAACCAGATAACAGGGCCGCTTCAACCATTTCCTTGTCCTTCCCGGCCTTTCGACCGTATCGGCATTGACTTGCACAGCCCTCTACCGTACACCCCACATGGCAACCGCGGGGTTATCGTCGCCGTGTACCACGTCACGCGCTACGCCGAAACTTCAGCGCCTCCAGCGGCCACAGCACGTGAATTCGGCTCGTTCATCCTTCGCAACCTTGTTCTTCGATATGGTGCGCCTCGCGAGCTACTGAGTGTGACCGTGGTCGTTCATTCCTCTCCGAGGCTGTAGAAGCCCTGCTCCGCGAATGCAACGTTCTCCATAGAACTACGAGCGCCTATCATCCGCAAACCAATGGTATGACTGAACGCTTCAATCGCACTCTCGGTGACAGGCTCGCTGTGTACGTTTCCGCTGACCACACTAACTGGGACCGCATCCTTCCCTTTGTTACGTATGCCTACAATAGCGCCACTCAGTCGACCACGGGATTCTCTCCTTTCTTTCTTCTTTATGGTCGCGAACCTTCCTCGTTTATGGACACGATTCTTTTGTATCGGCCCGACGCTTCAGAATCTACGACTCTATCTGAATGCTGCCACCTATGCCGAAGAATGTCGTCAGATCGCACGCTCTCTTACCGCCCAAAACCAGGCCAGCCAGAAACATAGTCGAGACGCCGGCTTTTCCTTTCCATCATATTCACCTGGAACGCTGGTACGGCTCCGCGTTCCTCGTCTACTCCCGGCCTTTCCACAAAGTTCCTTTCAGGTAAAATATCACATTCGCCAGCATAAACGTATCGTCCCATCTGTTCTGTTTGCTGACACGCTCATACCATGCAATCCAGTCCTCGACGTCCACGTTATCTGTGCCAGAGAAGGTGCCCGGATCTTGCGGAAGCGATAAGATGACAAAACTAGGATAAACCATCACCGAGGGCACAACGCGGCGACCACTTTGGAGTTCCGTGCTTGGGTGTTTGGGATGAACAGGCAGCATACCCAGCACATCCACCAGAAAATGTTGCGCGAAAACGTATATTTACAAGTATTTACAAAATAGGCGAGTAGCACAGGCGTAGCAGCAACCAGCCAAGATGGCGAGGAGCAACCTCTACTTCCACTTCCTCCGTGCCGGTCTAATGCTGACCTCTGCTTCGGTGCCGGTCTTCTTCTGTCTCGCATCAATATTAACGCGATAGCTGTGCACTATGACGTAGCCAAACATGGCGGGTTTTAACGGTGGATCATGAACGCTATCACAGAGACGGTTTACTGCAAAGATTTGTGTGGTGGGTAAAAGCGCGGTGGGGTTTAAAGCGATAGCCCTGTGGTGGCCCATACGCAACAAAAATTGTCACCTAAATATCCTTACGTGATTTGAATGCCAAAGCATTATGACTTCTCTTAGTCATTACCAATGAAGACTTCTTAAGGATTACAACCTGTTTGTGATCCTTCCTTCGCTTTCTTTTCTCTGCGTTCATTAATCGCCAGACCACAACCATTCAGAACTCCTCGCCAAGTAGCTACGAGTGAATATTGTGATCCACTCTAATCCACCTTAACCAAATTTAATTCATTATAATCTAGTTTACTTCACCTTACTTCACTTTACTCCACCTTAAGGGACCTTACTCAGACTTGTTCTAACTTTAATTCACTTCACTTCAATTCACCTTAAATACTTTAATTCACAATAAGTACCCATAATTGCTACTAATTAACGTTGTCATGCCATTTACTATCTTCTCTATTACTACTGATTTCATTCAAGACGCTGATGACGTCACATCGACTTTTGATACCACTCGTGGACGACGCTGGCGTTTCTGCCTCATGGCTCACGTAATGCTTTCGCATTAATGACTACTCTAGACGAGAATGGTCCGTCTGCACGGCACAAAGTAAACAGCTTTCCCAGTTCCATTGCGATTTGCGCAGCCCCCGTGCGCGGCGTCCCGTCATGCTCAGAGTTGCTGCAGATAATTCTTGCGCGGCGACGAGGGCGAGCGTTTATAATGCTCGAGTGCACGCGATAGGAGTGAGACCGCTGCTCCAGCCTAAGCGGCCAGAAGTGCTTCCTGACGCCGTGGAGGGTTGATGGCACAAGAGCTGAAGCATGTGCTATACCGGCGTTGTTTCCGCCATGTTCTCTGCTCTGTGCCGAGTAGAACGACTTATATCAGAGGTCACGGTGTGACGACGCTCGGCCAATGGTGGTTCCGGTGGCGCGAGGAAAAGAGGCCCTGCGTATACAGGGGCACTATCCCTCACCAGTACACGGGAGCCCAAGCCCAGAGTCCACTCAAGTTTGCTTAAGAGATTTCATATTGGATATGTGGTTTATGGTAAATGAAAAAAAAATAATCACGATACGTAAGCCAGAGAATGTTGATTCCACTGTCAATCTGCATCAAATCGACAGATTTACCACATAAAAAGCTTTTCTATAATTGTAAAGAAACATTCGCATCACTTATGCTAAAACACTGCGTTGGATCTCATGTAAAGCTTTCAATGTTGTTGTACTTGCTCTATAATAATTATTTGATAATGTAATAGTAGCAGTAGGGGTGGTAGTAGCAATTGTAGTATCAATAATTCTTATCGTTGCCATCTTCGTTTTTACAAGCTCGTGGAAATGGTCAGTGGTTGTTGCTCAGCAAAAACGACAGGCAAAAGTTGACACGGAAGAAGTAGAAGAAACGAAACGGACGCAAGCATGAAATGGAGACACTGGAGCGCCTAAATCAATAAATATCTATGATTACTTCGCTGTTTGTTGATCGGCTCCTATGGCGCCACGGCTTACTTTACATGACTGGCAGAAAAGTAATGCAGTTCTGGGGGTGCAACGCTTTAGCGTTACAAATGTTTATGCTACCTCAATATTCAACAGATGGAACACGGAATTAAAGGGCGGCAGCACGGGTTGTAGAAGTCACATAAATATAACGCTCAACGAGTGTGCTAACGACCGCTTACTCCTACCGTTAAGAGTATCAAATGGGTTTTATAAACTCGAAAAGTGAATTCGCCGTCACATTTGGCTCTCAGATGAGGGAATTTATTCATTTGCATCAGATTTCCGAAGACGCAAGGAGCTCTTGTCTCGGTCGTAGGACTTGCAGATATATTTCAGCAAAGGTGACAAATGCCACAAATAGGTAGATATACTGCATATTGCGAAATGCTTGCGGATGTGTGGCGCTGTTTCGTGCCTTCAGAAATGATTTACTATTGAGGATAGGTAGCTCGCAGCAAACGAAACGAATGTGTCGGATATCTTTACATAAACAAAAAAAAAAGCTCAATGGCAATGAGAAAGAAAATAATCTTGGTTGTATATCTAAAATTTTAACTGAGCTGCGCTTGGCTGTTTTGCATCCTTACTGTTTCTGGCGTTAACATATGTGTCTCTTCTACTCCGGGAAGCGGGGCTAAGTACAGAGCGATGAACAGTGTGTGGTAGCTGATTCAGTAACCATTTATTTAGATTTCACATACCGTAGTCTCTAAGGCCATAAGCTAAGGTGAAATTAGCCATGCCACTTCAACAGTTTATGCTGGAATTGTCAGTGCATACTGCTTGTAGTGTAATGGTTTACTATACATCTTGCTGAAAAAAAAAAGAAAACTCGGAAAGCGCCGGTGCGACATGGTGAGCAACATTTGCCACACCCGTATTAACTACCTAATCATGCTGTGGATTCCCCAGGCTGTGAGACCGCTTAAAAACATGTACCTTATGATGTTTTACGTGCCAGAATCAGTTCTGGTTATGAGGCACGCCGTAGTGGAGGGCTCCGGAGGAATTTTGACCACCTGGAGTTCTTTAACGTGCATTACAGCGCAAGCACACGGGCGTTTTTCCATTTCGCCTCCATCGAAATGCGGCCGCCGCAGACACCACGAGAAACAATGGCTTGACTTGTTTGCCCAGCGTAAAATACCGGTAGATTTCGCTGACTGATTTTAACGACCCGAACCTGAAAAGGGGGCAATGGGGGATGCCGTTGTCAAGGGTACGGAATAATCCTAATCAATGGTTTCCTAATGTTGAGTAGAACGTAAAGATACACGTGCCTGTAGTTTGTCGTCAAAGAAAGCGACCGTAATAGCTGCGTTTCAACCCACGACGTCAAGCAAAGCAGTGGACCATTAGAGCCACTCAGCGAACGTTATGAGTTTCCCGAGTTTTAAGTCGGTCGTGTACATCGCTATATAATCGGTTTCATAACGGTTTCACGAATCCTTAGCTAAGAGGAAAGGGCGTGGCATAACGTGCCGCGTCCATAATGAAATAAATGACTTCGGACGTCTTCCTTTCATGCGAGCTTGCGAAAAGAACAGAACTATTCGAGGATGTTCACACTAATGCACCTTATTTGAAACCGTGCAGTGACGGGGGCGTAGCCAAGGGGTGGGGAGGGCTTGCTGGGGCTTCAGCCGCCCCCTCCCCCCTCGAAACTTTTTCGTGCTGGCATGCACCACCAATCAAAACAACCACCGGTGCCGGGAATCATTCTGCATTTTGTATACGATATCTTTTTCACGCTCGAAAAGACATTTCGGCACGAACATTGCGAACTCGGGCTGGATTTGGTGGCAACGCCCTTGCACCTGGAGTCACATAACGCAAGGGCCCCCCTCCAAGCACACACATTCAAGGGCTTTTCGATAGCAAGCGGGCGCCTTGCGGCATCTCGCAGTGGCCGCGGAATCTACGGAGCGCATGGATTTCAATTACGAAACTTTATGGGTATAAAGTTCTCTTAAACTTCTGACGCGAAAGGTACACTGACATTTCCAAAAGCGTGCTTTAGATTTTCAATTCTGGAACTTTATGGGTCTAATGTTCTTATAAACTTGGGCCAACGTGCGCCCACTGGAGCTTTCGTGTCGAAGCTGTTCCAGAAATGGAAGCACGCACTCGCAATCTTCCACAAACCCGAAAATACTAAATATCACCGTGACTGTCAGCTGGCAGCTGATAATTTTCTCCAAACATTTTCAGCAAGCGCGCCCAATGTGATCGATCAGCTGGACCAGGCAGGCAAAGTAAAATAAGAGAAAATAGAAGAAAGTTAACGGCCTATTATTGAGTCGGTTCTTTTTTTCGGTCGACAAGGTCTGGCTCTCCGTGGCCATAGGAACAGTGGTCCTATTGATTTAAGCAAAGCCCCCGCTGAAAATACTGGTATTTTTCAGAGCGCTTCTTCACATGCGAGCTGATTGTGGAGATACATGGCTGAAGAACCATTTGGAAAGTTGCCCCAGTAATGCCTCGTATTTAAGCCCAGATGTACAAAACCAAATTATAGAAGTTTGGGGCGAAATAATCAAAGAAAGCCTAGATCAAAAGTAAACGCTGCAGGCTGCTTCTTCATACTTGCTAACGAAACAATGGATATTGCTGGAATCGGACAGCTTACTGTTTGTGCAAGATATCTAAACAAGGATGCCAACGACGTGGAAGGAGTGTTTTTAGGTTTAGATGCCCTCTCTCCTTGCGACTGCAGATTCTATGTAAATGTGTGCAAACTGCTGCAGATTCTAGTCACCCTTCCAGTGACCACTGACAGTGCGGAGAGAATATTTTTAACATGAGATTACCAAAAAACTACTTGTGCTCTACAATGCCTGAGGAACACATGGTTAGGCTGGCGCATCTATACGCCCACAGAGACGTCGGCATCAACGTGTCCGACGTCATTGACTGCTTCGCTAAACTTCCCCGCCGAGTGAAGTTTGTCCTTTAGATAGCGAAGCGGCACAAATCAATGCAAGTAAAAGCTCTGTTCCTTCAGATCTATAAACTCGTAATTATGAAAACGTATGGCTGTTCATAAGCTTTTAAGATCACAGAAATTTTCGCCGTTTATTCTAACAGTTAGCACCATGATCAAAATTATCATGTGAATACGAAAATTACGAGGACATCAATAACCAATTTTGACCGACCTTGTTCATTGAAAGGGTGGCCCTCGCGGTGTTTCTCAACAAACACACTCGTATATTGGGTAGTTCAACTTGCCGCATCATCTGTAGCTTTCGTTTGGTCTTTTCTTTCCTTTTTAGCTACCTCTTCTTACTTATTTTTTGAACCGAAGCAATACCCTTCCTTAATTTTGGGTGCAGAATATTTGTCGCCGCTCTGCAGGCAGTTAAATTACGCATTTTCGTACTGATTTCTGCATTATTCATCTATTATCTACTCACGTGGTGCTGTCGCGACCGCCGCATGGCCCAAGTACATATCGCGATTCCTGCGATCCTAGTTTTGTTCTTGCTTGGATCGTCTGTCTTTCTATGCGTAAAGCTACTATCTGTGTCTGCGCAACAAGTTTGTCTTGTTTGACGCATTACATACAGTGACGTTTGCTTAAATACTTAGATTTTTTGATACTTATGCGTATATTTATATATCTTGTTGCGAGGCTTTGTGTATACAAGCAGTGAATTTTGTTTCCAGTGACACTTTTCTGCCATTTATCAACTTGTATCTTCACATTTGTATATTCCATTCAATTTTCGCATTTCCAATGTACATTTTGCAGAACTCCTGCTTCTTATATGTACTCACTGTTGTGACTATAATATCGCTGTAATTACAATACACGACCGGTAACAACTGCTTATGCGCAATCTATTGCAACGAAGGACAGCGTCATTGAGGTTTTTCCCTGGCCGGTGCATATGTTGAGTCGCGAGCGAAAGTTTGTGGACCAAAGGTGCCACGATTTTTTTTTCTTCGCCGCCTGGGCATTCCGGCTGAAATCAAGAGCGCAAGACTACGTGCGCGTGTTGGACGAATACAACGTATTACGCCAGTTCGAGGCCGCGGAGCTGCGCTTGAATATATTTAAATTTTTTGATGATGTCACGGTCTCCTAACTTCTGCTCTGAACTGTACAAAAAAGTAAAGAAGGTTGTTGAATTACAAAGATTTATCAAAATATTTGTGCTCAACTTGTTCTTTTCATGGCCTTTACGTTTTTCGCATCAGCTGTATGCACTGCTTTGCTGGTTTCGAACTGATATAGTGCTAAAGCTTCCTGTGCTATTTCTGTACTTATTATATAGACCAAAAAATAACGCGGAATCATTGATATCAGTTATTACTGCCACAATTTTTGGGACATACGAATATATTCTTTTATGAAAAAATAAATATTTTACTTCACAGTGGGTAGCATTCAGTAATTCGTTTGCAGCATCTAATATACAATGACATTGGCAATGCAGTTAATATTCATGTTTTCGATCCCTCGACAAAGTCTATAAGGAGGTGGCCACGCTGCAACGTGAGCCCCCCCCCTCCCCTAACAAAATTTCTGGCTATGGCACTGCACACTGAAGCAGATCTTTGAACACTGACCAGTTACAGATGATTTTCTGCATTTACTCCCGTCGCTTACCAAGCGCTCCGAAAACGTCTTCGGCTGAAGTGTACCAAATGTTCTTTACAAAGCCACCAATTTACTTTGTTCACAGGAACCTCCCTGATAAAACTGACGTCAACCCGAGCATTTGTTGACGTGATCTTTCTCTTTGCGGCGTCGGCCATTTTCGTCATGGCGCGGTTTCCCCAAGGTCACCTGCCAAGGGCACCGAAAATATAGCCACCCTAAGGCTGTCGCCTTAGAAAAACGGAAATTCTGTGGTAGTGAATATAACCCGACCAGGCACCTGCACGCAAATGCTCAAATGGACTCGTAAACTGAGGCCAACCGAGATTAAGGGCGTCAATTATGCGACTGCATATCCTGAAACATGCGCCCATCGCCACCATTTAGCAAGCTTACATTATTGTTTGAGAGGCAGCTTTCGAGAACTGAAACCTCAAAAGGACATTTTTGCTTTTTAAGACGCCCGGTGAAGCCGCACGACAATTCGATCGGACAAAAAGTTGGACGAGGAAAAGCTAGACGGCAGGAGGGGGGGGGGGGAGGGGCAGCGAAGGCCACTTTTTCGAGATTCTGCACCCGCTTTCTCGAAGTGGGGCTGAGCCTCTAAACGCCTACCAATAGCAGCAAAAATGCTGATTCACAGTAGACTAGCTGGCCGCTCGTCTTATACGCTCGGCGGTTATCAGATCAGCAATTCCCGATTCGCGCTCGTCCATGCTCGAAGGTGAAAGCTGCTAGTGTGATCCTGATTTTTTTTATTGTTAAAACGTGTATTCTGTTATCGTCCAGTACACTTCGTGCGTCATCGCGCGAACTTTGAATCTTAAAGGTCCGTACGCCACGTGGTGTAAAAGCTGGGAACTAAAGGCGATGTCCAGAATTGCTGAGGTTGTGTACCTGGCGTCACATTTGTTGATGCAGCCCAATAGTCCCATGGCACACGATTTGTGGCCGTCGCCACACGCGATGCAGTCCTACACCACGCCTCCATCGTCACTACCCCCACTGCCGAGATGGCTGAAGAAATTGCCGTCGCCCTGGCCACTCTAGATCCCACCTGTCACACCATCGTGTGCGACTCTCGCTCAGCCGTCACTAACTTCAGCAAAGGCCGTATTTCTCCTCAAGATCTTCGTATCCTCCGCCAGGCACCACACTCTAAAGACAGCATGATAAAGACTGACATGAATCCCGGCGCATGCGGGCCCTGTCCATCCACACCTCCTCAACGTCAACGAGGTCACCCACTCCATTGCCCGAGGCCTAGTTAACCGCGCTGGAGACACTGGAGACGAGTTGGACACCAGGGACAATCTGACTACTTATAACGATCTCGTTAAGGCATTTTACCTTAGTCGCCGAACCTTCCCCCCACCTCACCCCTAGTTCAGCCGGGCGCAGGCTACCACCCTGCGTCTGCTACAAACAAATACGTACCCTTCACTCGCCCGCCTCCACCTTATATTCCCTGAAGTTTACAGTACCGCCAACTGCCGCGGTGCTGAGGTATTCACCCGGCTACGCTTCCGCATTTGCTGTGGGAGTGCCCAGCACAGTACACACACATTAACACCACGATCCTCTCGTCGAGGTTGCGTGAGGCTCTGCGGAACTCCGCCCTCGACGACCAAACCTGGGTGACCCAGCACGCCCGTGAGGCGGCGGACGAGGCAAGCCCTCGACGTCCCCTCATGGGAGGCCTAGGCCCGGCCATCATAAAGTGCTGGTTCCACAATAAAAGTTTATTCCTCCTCCTCCTTGTTGGTGATCGGCGAAAGCTGTGTCCAAGGAACCCGCACGGGAATTTTTCCAGTGGCCATCTGCTGCTAGCCGGCAGCTGTCAAATTGGATTTTCATGAAAGCCGCTTCTGCGCAGCAGCAGTGGGACGCAATCACACAAGCATTAAGGAACCTGGGAGCTTTAAGATATATTTCCAGACTTGTACTGAGAGTGTCCGACAAGCAAACTATGTAGCTAGAAAAACAAGTAAAAGGGCACCTTCGTGAATTTTCTATAGGGGTACCTGCCTTGGTCGTAAGCGTTATATGGAAACTTTCATTTTGTAAGGCAATATTGAAACCAATATTTATGAGCTCATAGTGTATGGAAAAAACGAATCGCGGATATTTTTTTCAGACCACCAAGTTGCGCTCGAACGAAACAAGAGTTCACGTCGTGGTAGATATTTTATAAAGTACCCTTTTTTGTAGTTTCTCCTCCTCAGATTATCCTCCCAATGTAGCCTGTAATAAATTCCCGTGTATCTCATAACTTTTTTCATCCGCAAGCACCAATTTGTATTTATTGCTACGACATTTTGTAGTGTAGGATTGCACTCTATGAAATAAAATATCTGGTGAGGGAGCAAACACACTGTTGACTCATGTCCATGTGGCTTACAACGGAATTTTTGTGCTTTTTCAAGGAGAAAGCCGCCAATAGACACCGCAGAAGGTAATTAGAAAAACTGCTGTTACACTTGGTATTGATGAGCTATTCTTGAAAAACTGCTTTTTGCAATTTCGGGGTAACGAATTAATATTAGAGGAGAAAATGTGAAGGTCGAGGTTCTTTCTTTTTTTTATTTTGAACCGAAACCTCAAGCCTGTGCGCCTGTGGAAACTCACGGATTACTACGCTTCTTTTCAGCATTTAGTCAATTGTACGTGGCTCAATAAATGTTCATAACGCTCTCCTGGTCTGGGCATGTTGATGACGTGTCCGCTTGTGCAACCCGTAAGCTTGGTTTCTTAAGACACAGGTTGAAATCAGCGCCTCCTGAGCTCGAACTTATGGCTTTCAATACTTTCATTTTACCAAAATTAGAATATCGAAGCATTGTATGGGAACCTATTTACAATAAACATGAACATAAATTGGAAATGACGCAAATATCTGCTGTTCGTTTTATTTTCAATAAATATAGGTGAGCTGATTCGCCATCCACACTTAAGCTCCCAAAGAACATTGCCACATTGGAGCATCGAAGAAAAATCGCACGATTGAAATTCCTGTACAGCCTGTGTGAGGATACATTGCGTCCTTACACGCGAAAGTACATTCAGTCGTTTGCAGAACGCGCATCTAGTCACCGTTGTTCTCGCAACTTACTTAACTATTCGTCTTGCACAAACGTATTTAAACATTCATTTTTTCCACGCACAATCCCGGAGTGGAATGTCTTGCCTGCCTGTGTCATCGTATCTGATACTGTCACGGCATTTGAGTTTGATGTGTCCGCGCTTTAGGTATGGTGTCGCGTCTATTCTACCTTGTTATAATGTGTTCAAGCATCCTTGTTCCTACGAGTGCCTTCATTTTATGTTCGGACAGCGAAATACTTGTATTGGATCCCACCTGCTTGGTCTTATATAAGAACGCAGCACACCTGTAAATAAGTAAAAATAAAATAACGCTTGCTAAGTACAGTCATTCGCTTCCTTCGAAAGTTATGTAGTACATCTTTACCAATAAAAAACTTCTAGGCCCGAGCAGATGCCTATAAATTGCATGACGTTACGGCGTGCTGGTACTGGAACTTTAATGCGGCTTTGCCACCCAGTCTTCAATTAGTCCAAGTGTACATGTGTGAATTGTGTTTGTATTCGATGTATCGTGAGGTATGTGTGAATTGTGGTGGACTGATTTATAGACTTACGGACTCGTGCGTAGTGGACTTTTGTGCGCATTTCTTTTGTGGTTTCTTGAATATTATTGCATAATATTCTTAAAGTGGGGGGCAGTGTCACAAAAGAGCGCTGAATCCAAGCGCGCGCCGCGTGTCACGCAAGCCAGCGAAAGAACGCGCCGGCCTGCGGCAACTTCAACAGAGGGGGGGGGGGGGGGGGGGGGAGCGCATACGCCTCAAACAACGACCCGAACAACGGCGTCTAGAAGTCTAGAAGAACCTCGACGAAGCGACGTTAACCAGAGAAGAGAGAGAGACCCCACGCGCGCCCCGAGACACCTTCGAACCCGGTCAGTCGAGAGAGAGAACTACAGCGTGAGCGTGCGCCAACAGCATGAGTCATGCCCCCCCCCCCCCCCCCCCCACCTCGACAAAGCTCCGACAGCAGCGGTCGAAGGTGTGAGAAAATAATAGAAGCTTCCGAGGCTTTGGCCATGCTACCGGATCATGACTCCGACAGGAGTGTTCGACAACGCCTGTGGAAGCTATATAACCGCCGTGCGAGAATCGTGCAGTGGAGTTCAGGGAGTTCGAGAGTTCAGTCCGCACCGGTGAAGTGATGTAACGTGAAGACGAAGCGTCTGCGGAAGAAGGGTATTCCCCGACAAGCTACTCGACGGGTTCATCGAGCGTCTGCATTTACGGAAGAAGTTCTTTCTTCGAGATTTGCCCCGAGTTACGCCGAGATCGTCCGACTTCAAGACCAACACTGGTGAATACGATTGGACACTTAGTGTTCCTTTTTATTTTGTACTTTACGTGTTGGACTCTTAGTGCTTGTCGTTAATTATTTTCCTGTGTTTTGTTAATACCCATCTGAATTGTACTGTGCTGTGTCTAGTCTAAGTGTGCAAGTGTGTGTGTAGCTGCCTTGTGTGAGAATATATTCTGTTGTGTTTTGACAACTCCAGGCTCTGACTCTGTCTTTGGACAGCAACCGGCGTTCGCTGGCGCACCAGAGGGCCCATTCTTAATTGTCCTTGCTTTCGTGGGATTATTTCCGGAAGCTGATAAGCCGGCTTTGGAATTTCGTCCGGCGTCTGCGCCTCATTCACGGGGTCTGTTACAATTACGTAAGGAAAGTTTAGCCACATCTATATTTCTCTTTGAATGCCGTGTAGACTTGCATGTGGACGTATCTTCTTTCAGAATGGAAAATACTCTGCGTGCGTCCCGTTTCCAGTTGTCCTAACTTTCTATTTTTCGACCTGCCGCTGTAATCTCTATTTATCTTTAAATGCGGTGCATAGTCTTGGATATTCGCGTATTCATACCGCATCACCAGAAATAAAATACGCTTTGTCTATCTTGTATGTTCCGCCTGTTTCCAGCTGTTCGAAATTTCTGATTTTGCTGCTCAGCTAGTCGAGAGAGAGATGTGAACCGAGCGGAAAATAAAGCTCAGGCTTAGCATACTGCCGCCTAAGAGTGTGGACTTAATCAAAAATAGATGAGCATGCCATTATATGTATCGTGATTTTAGCCACGGTCTGGTTGATTGGGCCGTCTTGGAAGTGCGTTCGAATGACTACTGCGGGAAGTTCGGGCGGCACTGAATAATGAATGAATGAATGAAAGTGGAATGATTACTGCTAGTTCGGGCGGCAAGTCGGGGCTTTGAAAATGTCAGCTATACATTTTGAAGATCATATCTCTCTGCAGGGGCGTCTGCGCAAGCAGGCGTTTGGTGAGTTGCGCCACTACGTACCTGAGCACACGGGGTTTGGACCCTCCCACGCGTAACCATGCGTGGCTTAGCCGTGTCTGGGGAAAGGGGGATCCTGGAGGTTGAGCTAATGCCGTGTGTTTGGACCTTTAAGGCCCCCCGGCTGAGGCAACACACCTTTTTAGCCTCTGCTTCACATACACGGCACCCCCGGACTGACCCACCTGGGGGAAATCGGCGGTCGCCTTTTCCTGTCCCCCTCTCCGATCTTTTTCTTCTCTATTTTCTGTCCTCACTGTCCTGTCACCTCTTCCCTTCTGTTACTTCCTCACTTTTCATAGGCGGCTTGGGTTAACCTTGTGTAGGTTCCCTCTCTTGGGTTTATATATAAGGTTATATCGGCAATGTACGGCTGGCGCCTGTAGCCTTACACGTTGTGTGCTGCAGCGTCCCCTTGTTGGACTCCGTGGTGGGTGGCTGCCATTGCTGCCGAAGTACGCCAAACTGCTATGGGAATGCCCGCTTTTCCTCAGCTTCTTGATCGTCTCCCTCACAAGATGGGATGCACCGATGAGATTCTGAACATGTTCAGGCGACCTAAAGACATTTTCCCGCAATTTCAAGTAGTGCATAGCGAAAGAACAGAAAAACTAGCAAGAACCATATAGCCATTTGTAGTTGAGAAAAGCCTGACCAACACGCTAGGTTCTGGCTACAAGGTCACCAAAATGCCAAGCGGGGACCTTCTGCATGAGCTACGTGATAAAGACCAATACAATAGACTAAGCAAGCTTGTTGCTTTTGGTGATGTCCCAGTTACCGTTTCACCGCATCGGTCCATGAACAGAGTACGGGGGGTAGTATCTGAAGCAGACCTCATCAACCTATCTGACACCGAATTGTTGGAAGGATTTAAGGAGCAGAATGTCACGAATGTGCAGCGCGTTGTTATGAGACGGGACAACAAAGAAATTCCCACGAAACACCTGATACTTACCTTTGAATTGAGCGTTTTACCACAAAACATTGAAACAGGCTACACAAAGATAGCCTATGCCTAAAGCCTAAAGCAGACCATACAACCAAAATCCTAGTCGATGCTACTAATGCCAAAGATTCGGCCATGGCTCGCACAGCTGCCGTGCTCGACTCACCTGTGCTAAGTGTGGAGTACAAGGCCATGCCTCAGACAATTGTGAGGCCTCACCTCACTGCGTTAATTGCGATTGTGACGATCCAGCGTACTCCCGATCTTGTTCAACCTCGAAAAAAGAAAAAGAAATTCTAACACTGAAAGTCCGTGAAAACACATCGTTCAGGGAAGCACGCAAAAGGTGCTCACCATTCCACACGACCATTTACGCTGATGTGGCGCGTCAAGGGGCCGCGTCGCAGCGGCTACTGTCACCTGTCCAGCCCGCGCGCAGCGAGCTGTCGCTTGTGGCTCCTGCCCCCAGGGTGGAAGGAGTTAAGTCTACTCCACCCAACCAGGAAACAGGCCCGGTTACCCTAGGGTTGCCGGCACTACAACAGCCCTCGGTGGCAGCCTGCGCTACGCGTAGCGAAACCGAAGGCCCACTAGCAGCTCCCACGTGGGGGTGCAGTCAAGGCTGCCTAAACGTCACCGGCCTGTGCTGGAGCTGGCAACAGCCGGCGCAGCTCAGGCCCAATGGTAGCCCCATCGACGTCCGGGCTTGTGGGCGCAAATGTCTCGTCCTTCGCGGCGAGACTTTCTCGCGAAACTTCTCGCTCGCAAGAGCGCGTGTCCGGCGCCTCACAAGCGGCAGCCACACCAAATGGGTGCTCACGAGGGTTTCGACAGGAATTCAGGGCGCAGGCTCCTTTCCCAAGCGTACCACCCCTGAAGGAAGCCGAACGCCAGGCCGGGGTACGCTTGTACCCATTTGCCGTGGCTGCCGCTTGTACGCATTTGACCACACCCACCCCGACGGCGCACCAAGCGCCTAGGAGCAGCGAGGTTCCCTCGACCGCTTCAGAAAAGAGAAATCCCGCGTTACAGGGCCGGGAGAGGGCTCTGTTATCTAATGTAACACTTCCTGTTTTAGTACACACAGCACCCATTTACTTTCAGTATGACCACACAAATTTTACAATGGAACATCAGAGGCCTTCTTAGGAGCCTCGATGATGTGCAAGAACTTCTCCACAAACTCAATCCAAAAGTGCTGTGTGTACAGGAAACTCATTTAAAATCGACACATACAAACTTTCTCCGACAGTATGTTACGTTTCGTAAAGATCGCGATGATGGTTTCGCATCATCAGGCGGTGTTGCCATTGTAATGCATGTCAGCAATAGCATGTCAACGTTTGTAGCTGCAAACGCCCCTTGAAGCAGTGGCAGTTCGACTTGTTCTCCTTAACAAACTCATAACCATTTGCTCGCTATACATAACCCCACATTACCGCTTACACAAACACGAATTTCAGTCCTTTATAGACGAATTGCCAGAGCCTTATCTTCTTCTTGGGGATCTCAATGTACACAACAGTCTGTGGGCCGACTCTCCCATCGATGCGCGAGGCCGTCTAATTCAATATTTTCTTTTCTCATGCGGTGCTTGTCTGCTTAACAAAAAAGAACCTACATATTATTGTCTTGCAAACAAAACCTTTTCCTCTATAAATCTCAGCATAGCTTCTCCATCCATATTACCTGCACTTGAATGGGAAGTTATAAAAAACCGTAACGGGAGCGACCATTTCCCAATAATGCTGAGAGCACGAAGACAATACGAATCTGCACCACACGCTCCCCGGTGGAAGGTCGATGCAGCGGACTGGGATAAATTCCAAACACTTACCAGTAAGCTCTCGTGGGCTGACATTTCATCGCTCGGAATTGAGGGTGCCGTCCAGTATTTTACTGATTTCTTATTTTATGCAGCTTCTAAGTGTATTCCCCAAACAAGTGGACTTTCTAGCAAACGCCGTGTTCCGTGGTGGAATGAACAATGCCGGAACGCATGTAGGCAGCAGAACAAAGCATGGAGGCCGATTCGTGATTATCCTACTGCTTAAAACCTTGTCAATTTCAAGAAATTCAAGTCCCAAGACAGGGGAACGCGCAGACAAGCCAGGAGAGACAGCTGGCAAACATTTTTATCAAGTATCAACGCGTACACGGATGAGGCCAAGGTTTGGAACAAGGTCAATAGAGTAAGAGGACGACAACCGCATCCACCTCCCCTGGTACACACGCAGGGAGACAGCCTGGAGGACCAAGCGAACCATCTGGGTGCACATTTTGAACATTTGTCCAGTTCATCGCACTATTCACCAGCATCTATAAGATACAAATCAGCAATAGAAAAACAAAAAATAGACCGAAAGAGCACCGGGAACGAGCCTTATAACCTGCCTTTCTCCCTAGCTGAGCTGCATGCATCACTCACCTGTTGCAACCAATCTGCCCCAGGCTCTGACCGCATACTGTATGACATGTTGAAAAACCTGCCCTCTGAAACGAAGAAAACCCTTCTCTATCTGTATAACCCTATATACACCTCCGGCGAAATGCCCTCTGCCTGGAAACCGGCCATAGTGATCTCTATCCTGAAGCAGGGCAAGGATTCATCGTCCATATCGAGTTACCAGCCCGTAGCTCTAACATAGCTGCCTCGGCAAAGTCTTTGAGAAGATGATAAACCGCCGTCTTATACATTTCCAAGAATCAAACAAGCTTCTTGACCCATACCAGTGCGGTTTTCGCGAGGGTCGATCAACCACTGACCATTTCATACGTATTGAGGCACAAATACGTGAAGCTTTTGTTCACAATCAGTTCTTTCTGTCTATATTCCTAGACATGAAAAAGGCTTACGATACCACATGTCGGTTTGGAATACTGAGAGACCTCTCTCACTTTGGTATACGTAGGTAATATGCTAAATGTGATTGAAAGTTATCTGCTGAATCACACATTCCGTGTTCGAGTTGGCAATGCTTTATCACGACCTTTTATGTGGGAAACAGGAGTGCCACAGGGTGGGGTGCTCAGTTGCACTCTCTTTATTATAAAATAGAATTCCTATGCATCCCAGGAAAGATGTTTTATTCAACGTACGTCGATGATGTACAGAATGGATTTAAATCGTGCAACCTTGCAATCTGTGAGCGGCAAGTTCAGCTTGGTCTGAACAGGGTGGCTAAATGGCAGAAGAGAATGGGTTCTGCCTAAATCCACAAAAGAGCACCTGCGTCCTTTTTTCTCCTATGAGACGACTGTACCCTGACCCCGACATTAACCTGCAAGGACTAAGTTTACCTGTAAAAAAGGAACATAAATTCTTAGGCATAATTCTTGACACAAAGCTAACATTCATACCACACCTAAAAACATCTAAAAATCAAGTGCATGAAAACAATGAATATTTTGAACGTGTTGTCACGCACTACATGGGGTAGGGACAAAAAGTGTAGGTAAACTTGTATAAAAGCCTCATACGAACACGCCTAGACTACGGGGCCATAATTTATCAGTCAGCCACCGCAACCGCGTCGAAGATGCTGGACCCCGTCCACCATCAAGGTTATGGCTTGTCTACAGGTGCCTTTAGGACAAGCCCTGTAGAAAGCCTTTACGTGGAATCCAATGAGTGGTCACTCCAATTGCAGAGGACCTACATAGCTTTAATGTATTTCCTTAGAGTGAACGCACTCATATTCCACCGTAAATGATTAGTCCAGCTCCCACCTCTTTCATATTCGACCTGCAGTAAAAGAGCCCTTCTCGTTGCGTGTGAGAAGTCTGGCTGAGGAAACGGATGTCCCACTCTTTGAACATAGTTTAACGACACCCACTATACAGGTCTCACCGTGGCAGTGGCAGATTGTAGACTCTGATTTGTCTTTTTTACATGTTACGAAGCACGTCCCGGTTAAACACATTCGAATGCACTTCCTCGAACTGTAGCATAAATACTCATGTCCGGAATTTTACACCGATGTATCAAAGTCTCATGCTGGCGTCTCTTATGCAGCGGTTGACCCATCATTTTCAGATGCCGACGGCCTGCAGCCCCAAACGAGCATTTTTACAGCAGAGGCTTATGCAATACTGTCGGCTCTTAAACACATCAAGGACTCCAAAATACCAAAAGCAATCATCTACACAAACTCGCTGAGCGTAGTAAAAGCTTTAAAATCTCTTAAAAGGCACAAAAATCCTGTTATAGTACCACTTTATTCACTCGTATGTAATATTTATTGGTCCGGGCAGCATGTTGTGTTGTGCTGGGTGCCAGGACACCGAGACATCGAGGGAAATGTACTGGCAGACTAGCTTGCCACATCCATCGAGGCAAAAGCTGGCAACACATCTATGCTCGTCCCCGTTCCCGATATGAAGCCATACCTACGCAAAAGACTACGCAAAAGTCCACTGGCAACGTTTGTGGGACGGCCAGACTCATAACAAACTTCATTTATTTAGCCCCGTTTAGGGAACTGGCCATCGACCACGAAATCTGGAAGAAATGATCTCCTATTCTGTAGGCTCAGAATACGACACGCTTAGGGCACGCATAATTACCTGTTGTCTGGAGGTGAACCCCTAACCTGTACTAGATGTGGGGAAGCACATTCTGTACTTCACATCCTAGTACAGTGTCCACTTATAGAACCTGAAAGAAAAAAAAACACTTTGTTCAAGCCTATAAAGAGAATATACCCCTTCACCCAGCGATGTTTTTACATAATGACCCGGTATTTCAGCACGATTCAGTTTTAGCCTTTTTAAACGACATCGACATTTTGCGAGTTCTTTGCCCGAGAGATTCGTAGTGGGATCCTCTTACAGAGGACGCTGCTTCGACAGCATATTTGAAATGCACTCTCCTCCAGGCCCTTGCTTCTAAGCGTCTCTGTGAGGCAGTAGTACCTTGTATCTCTTACATCTTTTTATACTATATTATATTCAGTGCGCCTCTATCATGTCATTGTCATGATCCTAATAATTTTGTATTTTACGCACCTTTAGTGCGCAGGATTTTAGGCCCCTTTACAGCCACCCTCTCGCGTGAGGCTAGCTTAGTAGGACTATTTGAGGAATTATCAGGCATTGCTTGGGATATTATTGGCCTTAGTGATGTGAGAAGATTTGGTGAGGCTTACACAGTGCTGACTAACGGCCACGTCCTCCGCTACAGAGGTCTTCCAGATAAGAGAGAATCCGGGGTAGGATTTCTAGTCCATAAAAATATAGCGGGCAACATTGATGAATTCTACAGCATCAATGAGAGAGTAGCAGTCGTCGTAATAAAGCTGAATAGGAGGTACAAAATGAAGGTGGTACAGGCCTACGCCCCAACCTCCAGTCACGATGATGAAGAAATAGAACAGTTTAATGAAGGTGTTGAATTAGCAATGAGAAATGTGCAAACTCAGTATACTGTAGTAATGGGCGACTTCAACGCAAAAGTAGGGAAAAGGCAGGTTGGTGAGCAAGCGATTGGCATGGCAACTACGGCATCGATTCTAGGAATGCAAGAGGAGAGATGTTGGTAGAATTCGCGGAAAGGAATAGGCTCCGAATAATGAATACATTCTTCAGGAAGCGCAGCAACAGGAAGTGGACCTGGAAAAGCCCTAATGGAGAAACAAAGAATGACATAGATTTCATACTCTCTGCCGATCCAAGCATAGTGCAGGACATAGAAGTGTTAGCTAAGGTAAAGTGCAGTGACCATAGGTTAGTGAGGTCTAGGATTTCTCTCAATTTGAAGAGAGAAAGAGCGAAATTAGTCAAGAGGTAACAGGCCAACCTAGACGAAGTAGGGGTAAAAGCAGACCAATTCAGGCTGGTGCTCGCAAACAAATATGCAGCTTTAGAACAGGAAGATGAAGATAATATAGAGGTAATGAATGAAACCGTAACTAGGCTGATCTCAGAAGCAGCAATTGAAGTGGCAGGTAAGGCACCAAGGCAATCAGCAGGGAAGCTCTCCCAAGAAACATAGGACCTAATAAATAAACGACAAAACATGAAAGTGTCCAACTCAAGAGATCAGATAGAAATCACTGAACTTTCAAAACTGATCAACAAGACGAAAGTAAGGGATATTCGAAATTATAACGTGGGAAAGATTGAGGAAGCCGTAAAATATGGATGCATCATAAAATCAGTAAGAAGAAAGCTTGGCATAGGGCAAGGCAAGATGTATGCACTGAAAGATAAACATGGTAATATCATCAGCGATTTCGATGACGTAGTAAAAGCAGCGGAAGAATTCTATACTGACCTGTACAGTGCCCAAAACAGCCAAGCTACTTTCATTCGAAATAGTGATGAACCGGATAAAGAGGCTCCTTCTATAACTAGCGATGAAGTTAGAAGGGCCTTGAAAGACATGACCAGGGGAAAAGCTGCTGGAGAAGATGGAATAACAGTAGATTTAATCAAAGATGGAGGACATATCATGCTTGAAATGCTTGCGGCCCTTTACACGCAATGCCTCCCAACTTCAAGTGTACCAAAGAGCTGGAAGAACGCCAACATTAGACTTATCCATAAGAAGGGAGACATTAAAGAATTGAAGAATTACAGAACAATTAGCTTGCTTTCCGTATTGTATAAAATATTCACCAAGATAATTTCCAACAGAATCAGGGCAACACTTGACTTCAGCCAACCAAGAGAACAGGCTGGCTTCAGGAAGGGATATTCTACGATGGATCATATCCATGTCATCAATCAGGTAATAGAGAAAGCTGTGGAGTACAATCAACCTCTCTATATGGCTTTCATAGATTATGAAAAGGCATTTGATTCAGTAGAGATACCAGCAGTCATAGAGGCATTGCGTAATCAAGGAGTACAGGAGGCATACGTGAATATCTTAGCAAATATCTACAAGGATTCCACAGCTACCTTGGTTCTCTACAAGAAAAGTAGAAAGTTACCTATCAAGAAAGGGGTCAGGCAAGGAGACACAATCTCTCCAATGATATTCACTGCATGCTTAGAAGAAGTATTCAAGCTCTTAGACTGGGAAGACTTAGGAGTGAAGATCAACGGCGAATATCTCAGCAACCTTCGGTTTGCAGATGACATTGTCCTATTCAGCAACAATGGAGACGAATTGCAACAAATGATTGAGGACCTTAATCGAGAAAGTATAAGAATTGGGTTGAAGATGAATATGCAGAAGACAAAGATAATGTTCAATAGCCTGGCAAGAGAACAAGAATTCAAGATCGACCAGTCAGCCTCTAGAGTCTGTAAAGGAGTACGATCATCTAGGTCAATTACCCACAGGGGACCCTGATCATGAGAAAGAAATTTACAGAAGAATAAAATTGGGTAGCAGTGCATATGGCAGGCATTGCCAAATCCTGACTGGGAGCTTACCACTGTCATTGAAAAGAAAAGTGTACAATCATTGCATTCTACCAGTGCTAACATATGGGGCAGAAACTTGGAGGTTAACAAAGAATCTCGAGAACAAGTTAAGGACCGCACAAAGAGCGATGGAACGAAAAATCTTAGAAGTAACGTTAAGAGACAGGAAGAGAGCGGTGTGGATCAGAGAACAAACTGGCATAGCCGATGATCTAGTTGACATTAAGGGGAAGAAATGGAGCTGGGCAGGCCATGTAATGCGTAGGATGGATAACCGGTGGACCATTAGGGTTACAGAATGGATACCAAGAGAAGGAAAGCGCAGTCGAGGACGGCAGTAAACCAGGTGGGATGATGAAGTTAGAAAATTTGCAGGCGCAAGTGGGAGTACGCTAGCGCAAGACAGGGGTAATTGGAGATCACAGGTAGAGGCCTTCGTCCTGCAGTGGACATAAAATATAGGCTGATGATGATGATGATGATGATGACAGCCACCCTACACCTACCCACTATCATTGATCATACCATTGCTTACTCAGTACACCACGTCTTGGCGCTCTTTGGCCATAGCTGGCCCTTGCGCCACATAAACATATATCATCATCATCAAGATCATATCTGCACGGTGCGCCGGTCACTCATGCAGTTCTCGTTTGTGCAAACATAGTTTCCATGCGTTTGCCTCACCGCAGGAACATAAACAATACAGTTTAGCGCATGAACAATGGGATTGTAAACTCTTGAAGTTCACACGTCGGGAGTGCCTTGAGGCAAGAATTGATGTTTCGTCGGTCGACACACGAAACAGCCCCCTCCCCCCTCCCCCAACGAAGAATGCCAGCACTTCAGCGCTCACAATATATTGTGAATCAGCAACACACTGAAGCAACACACTATGTTATTCCTATAGCATCACACTGAAGCATAGAGTTGAAAGTTTCTTGTACTTACCTGCATGTGCTTCACTTGACATTTTTAACAGCTGAATGGTCTTTCTTTGTGTGCGTGTGCATTGGGCTATCACCCACATTTGATTATGTATCATTCATCTATGAAATTTGCACAGTAGGAATTCACAAGACAGATTTTTTCACAGCGCCTTTTTTACACTTTACTACATTTCTGCATACAAGATATAAGACAACTTCTACTGAAGGTACTGTGCTTGTTGCAAACGCCATGTTTTGTTGCTAGGGTTGGCACATGTAAATCGTGTAAGAGTTTTATAAGATACATCGGCACAGCAGCATCTACTGTCATTTCGTGTGTATATTTCTGAGCAGTTACACATCCAAGCAGAGGTAT
The DNA here is from genome assembly GCF_013339745.2 of Dermacentor silvarum. Taxonomy (NCBI): domain Eukaryota; kingdom Metazoa; phylum Arthropoda; class Arachnida; order Ixodida; family Ixodidae; genus Dermacentor; species Dermacentor silvarum. Next base: position 152,291,415 of record NC_051158.1, on the reverse strand, counting down.
GTGCTGTAGGTGAAACAGCACATAGAGCATAGAGCATTCAGCACATAGAGCATAGAGCATTCGAAAGGTCCTGGTTGCCTTTACAATAAATGGCAACATTTGGTACTGTAATCTGCCGTTCACTGTAGACATGTTTATTTGACTTTCATGCTGCATAATTCCTATACTGACACACACATTATCATAGCATTATTAAAGCACATTTACTGAAGCGCATTGGGTGCTTGCCTTAGTGGACACCCCCTGCACAAGAAGAAAAGAAAAAGGAGAAATTGATAAAGCACATTTCTTTTTCTCTAAGTGCAGCAGGTATCGTGTAAGGTGCCTGTTGTATTATGCAAAGAAAACAACTACAGCATTATTAAATTAAAGGTTTTATTACTATCATCTATGTGAACTTGAACTCTTCCTCATAAAAACCTTAATGCATGCAAAAAAATATGCTAATAAGAGAGAGACATTAAACCAACTCAAATGATACCCCAATCTGCACTGCCACCTTTTCTTTCATACTATAATGGGGTGAGCATAGTAACTAGTGAGGGCATGTGATGTTATAATCTAATTAAATATGCCATCTTGCAGTAAAACTTCAAAGATTGCTCCATGAAAGCTGCTACGGGTAATTGCTCGACTTAAGTGTCAGCGAGCTGTATACCTGTACTTTGACAACATATGATTTACCTGCTGCATGTAGTATAACATAGATCACCTATGTAATTCCCTTGTTGGTACATCATCTCATAAGGGCCTTATGTCAAGTGCTCTTTGATTGACAAGCTGAAGTTACGAGTGCAAGTGTATGTTATATTCATGCTTCTGAAGTGGGAACCATAATTTATTAAGAACGTAGTAAAAATTTGTGTATCATTGGTAAATGTTGCTGCAGAGCTTTCCTAAAAAGGTTTTGCGGGAAAATTTAAATGTATACCATTTGTATTTAGCAGTGGCACAAATAGATATTGAAAAAGCTTACTTGAGTACTTTCTTAAGTTGACCGAGGACTTACTTTGTGAAGAAATGTATAAATCTAGGCATCACAGTTACTAAAGCTAATTCTGAAGGTGTTTGTGATTCGCAAAGTCACAAGTAACATATGATATGCTCTTGAGCTTGCGCCATCCAACATAATGTTACTCTCTTGTAAAAGTTCTCAGTTTATGTAAGATGGTCCTTAGTGCTGTCCTATTCAAACTAGAGTTGAATACGGAGGGGCTGAAGCATTTTCTAGATAAAAATTCCTGTTGGTTCAAACGAATTTCAAACCTTTTGGCCTACTGCTGTCAGTACAACTTTAAGCTCGGTAAATGAAACAAGGATTTCCATCAGGTTGATATGTTCAGCTTTCTACGGCAAAGCTATTTGCGACCAGAACAGGTGCTGAAAGGATGCTCACGATATATACGTGATAGCCTTTTCATAACATGCTAAATTAGTGTTTGATATACAGTTTTCATGCATTTTTATTGTCATCACATGGCTATGATATTCCTGATGTGTATGCTCAGAGACGTGCCTCTCCTCTATCCGCCATAGAACCATGCACGATGGCTGCATGCATTAACTCTGGTGCGTTATTCATTGTTTGGCGTTTCTTGGCAGGCGGAAAGCAGGCATGTTATTTTCGTATCTGTATATAATTCTGGTCACATAACTCACAAGTCTATTTTGGACCACATTTTATTCCCCTATCGTACATTTCTGATCAAAACAAAAAAAGTTGTCGCAGTTTCGCCTGAAAGGCGAAGCATCAATTGCCATAGCAAACTTGTAGAGAGCTATACGGAGTAATGATATTAGCTTTATCAGCTGTATAAACTTGGACATGCAGCATCATCGGCAACACGCAGAACTGTTGTCGACGCTATCGGCGTTTTGCCCGCGTTCGCTCAAAATGCGTGCGGCGTTTGTGACTGTTGCCGGAGCCTTTGATATAAATAGGCACTTCGTGCCGCAGCTAAACGTCGCCTCCCTCCCTCCCCCCCCCCCCCCCCCCCCACAGCCTCTCGCGCGTCGGAAGAAGGCGCGTTTGCTCTACATATATGGTGATTGTAAAGGAGAAAAGAGACGCCTACTGCTGCAGCCCTTAAGCGAGCACGGCGCAGAACGCGCGTTTGTTCTCCGCCGTGCGTTCACTCCCCGTGAAAGACGCGCCCCTCGCGCTCTTTCACTCGCACATACAGCGTTCGGCGCGCAGCGACGATTTCTTCTCCAAATGACATCATACGGAACCTCACGGCGACGGCGACGCCGACGGCAGAAATCTGCTTTTGAGTGTCCATATAATTGCTATCGCAATAAAATTTAGGTTTTCTTTGAAAGAAGTTCTTTCAAAGAGCCAGGTGGGGTTTGCTAAGCATAAATAATTTGTACATACTGTACTCTATTTTAAATTTTTACATGATTGTTGTTCAACATATCCATGGGCTCAATCCACGTCGACTTATTGGGAGCCTGCCAGTAAAGAAAAAAAACGTAATTCTCGCGAAATTCTACAGGTGTAGTTTCACAGCCTTTAATTTGTTGCATGCTGAAGATGCACATGTGAATGCGATACATGCATACATTAGAAAAGCTTTCATCAGTCATATAATGTATCAGCACCAATTATGTTATTGTTATGTTAAAGATGTTATTACATACACAAGCAGGGCTGTTAATGGTTTGTGAATTCTTTTCTACAATTGCTATACGTCGTATCGCCGACGACGGCGGCCAGGCCGGCATGGATGAGCACAGCTAGGAGATGATAGCTCTATCTTGCGTTTTCACGCTCTGATAACCAGGTATTATTACAATATGGCCGCATCTTGCGGTTTGCTAATCCGGCTTGGGCAAAGCTCCCGTCGTTGTGTGCCGCCACACTTTCGCCGTACGCGATGCCAGCCGCGTGAGTGAGCTGGCCCCTTAATTAATTCTTGCGAGGTGGCCTTCGATATACGATGTGCGATTAGCCCGAGGATTCCTCGATTAGCTACATTGTAAGTAGCGCGGCCCAATGCGTTTCGCCGCCTGATTGTAGACCGTGGATATTTTTTAATTTATCGTTCAAACCAACATATTTGAATTTCGCTTGCGTTTCGCTCGAGCAATAGCGATGTTGCAATGTTCGCTCGAGCGCCAAACTTTCAACGACTCGCCGACTTCCCGGCTGTCGCTAATGAACATTTGAAAGTCCTCGGATCGAGTTTGGCAAATGCGGCCGACAACGCTTTCTGTCTGGCCAGCGCTTGTCGTAAGAAGCATGTTCTGTCAACAAAACGTGTTGACGGTAAAACGTTGATCGCTTCGGTATCGCAGTTCGATTGGTTTTCGCATTTTTCCTTCTTCTTCTTTTTTTTGTTGTATTACAAAGTAGGTGCGATTGTGATCACTTTATTCCAACAGATATACTGAAAGGAATAACATTTTCTTTTTTCTTCCGGCGACATTGGCGGCGATAGAGCAAGGAGGCAGGCCAGAGGTGCCATACATTACGTACTCGCTGGCAACGACGTTGCTCCCTGGGACCTTCTTGTAGCCGTGCTGCGCGTACGCTATCACCGACCGATAGGTCGATCGTTTATGGATGGTAGATAGTGCGAAAAAAAATGAAATTCGACCTCGAGAAAGGAATACTTGCGACATACGGACCCTGTCAATCGGATCATGTTTCCCGAATTGCACCGTATGTGTATGTCTCGAAGAATCTCGCGTAGCAACCATGCACATGAGATGCTTGCGAGACGACATGCAGCTGAAATGCTGTTTACTATTTTCTCGCATGCAACTCTAAATAAACTTCATATTAGCGTGTACACGAACGATGAGCACGCTATGTACAGTACTAGCTGTATATAACATGAAATGTAATTATTGTGTGCACATATATTGGTATTCTCATTTTGGTAGTTTAATGCTGGGGTATGTGGGCTGTATGCACCTTTAGCGTGTAGTATAATATTGCAATGTAGGATTGAGGTATTCAGGACACAACAACCAAATTTCTTGTCAAATGACCAACTGAGTAAACTTTCCTTTTCAAATAAACAAACATACCCCACAGGAATGCCACCTGCAGCTTTTACAGCCGAGCTACCACATTCGAGAGTTACATGCAGCTAGGGCTGTATGCGAGCCAAATTTAGAACATGGCTTAATTAGCAAAGCATAAGCTTGAGTACAGCCACTGTGATTCGAGGTGCACCCTTAATTAGTAGCTGTGCATAGCTGTCAATGAGCATTGCATAATCTGTTTTGTACTTGAACAAGCTCACGAGATCTCATAAAAAGCATGGTTGCAAAAAAATATATGTGCAACCCTAACTGGATGAAGTGTCGAGCACAAGTGTGTGTGAGAATAACTACCATGTTGCATGCATGTGGTTGCAAGCCTTTGTTTTCAATAGTGCACCTAAGAAGGAAAGTGTTTGTGTTCTGATTGGGTGAGGCGCTTCAGTGGCCAAGAGAAGAAACATGTCTATTATAATATTTTTTATGTGATAGCTGCATAGGCAGATGGCAGGTGACAAAATCCAGGAAATTTATCATCTATTATAATTGTTTAGCAAGCTTGAATACCATGACGGGCCAATGTGCCTTGGCTTTGATATGACAGGAACAGTTTTCACCATATCAAAACATGTGCCTAAGGGACAGGAGTTGGCTCTGTCTGAACCCCATTCATGTCTCCACTATAAATGGGAGTAGCAATGCTTTGGTCATGCCCTGCTACTTATGTTCAGAGATCGAGAGGCAAATGAAAGGAATAGATGAGAACATTGAAACGAGTATGAATTCTGTTCTTTTGTAAGACCATGCCACACTTACCACAATATAAACTCTGCATTAGTTGTCTCTAATTTATTTGCTTATTTTAATAACGGTTCTATTCATTCTTAACTGAAACGGCATGAGACGACATATTAACTATTGCACTAAGGTCTGAAAGTGAGCTGGCTAGGCAACATACATTTACATATGTGGGATGAGTGAGAGACATACAAACACACTTAGTGTTGCTTTCCAACTGAGATTATTCAATCCATTGAACAACCCAATTTTAAAGCTTCGTAGGTGAGTGTTCGTCATTGCACATACATATGCCCCAATCCAGTGCTTCTTCTATATTTCTTTCTCTTTTACAGGTAGTAATGTTGGATTATATAGGATATTACAAGTCATGTTAAACATTGGAGGTCATATTCATCAAAACAATATAGCCTTTAAAAATAGACAGGTCGTCAAAATAACAGCAACAAACGAAAAGAAAGTTTTTTTGTTTGAAACAAATGCTCATAAACTTGTAGCCTACCATGGAGGTAATACTACCTGGGGGGTCGACGATTTAACTGGTGGGGAAACCTGAAAGGTCGGTTGAACAAAGAATGCCACTGGCCAGGCATTTTGGAGGCCGTGACGTGACACTACTACTTTTTCACCGCCGTACTGAGGGCGACATGGTTGTTGATACACTGTTAATGTGACAAACCCACGCGTTCCAGCAATTCCATGATCAAGTCACCCATGACATGTCTCTTCAAAGTTGAGCTCCAAGACTGGTATGCTGGGTATATCACCGACAGTAAGCAGTCGACTAACAATACCGGAGCTACTTAATCTAGTCACTGGGGAATCAACCATTGCAATCACCTTCGATAAATTAGTCAATGGAGTTAGAGAGCTCTTCTGAGTCACCTTTCTAACAGTGGAGTGACACTATACCATATCTTGCAGCAATACATTTGTTTCCCTGAAATGTCCTTGCTTTCGAAATATATAGCTTTTTAATCATGTGCGCCTTTAGAAGCATGCCCTATAGAGATACAGTGGCAATTTATTGTCTTCACCATGGATGCTAAAAAATCTCAAAAGGCAAAATGCTACTTACTGAAAGATGCTTCATTTGAAAGAACATTTGCTTTTTTTTACAAACAATGCTTTATTGAAGGTGACGTTCAGAGCAACTGAATAGCACAATAAGGTCTATATTTCCTGCCCATAATGATGCTTTGCACAGACTTGCTGTGAAACAGTATTACATGAAACTACACTGACTCATTGCAACTGCAGACGATTGCTCGCTTCATTCAAGCAGCAATGACATTTCTTTACATTTATAGTCAGTGAGTAAAAATGCCTGCACTCATATTGTTAAAATTACATATTTCCTGTTGGCAAATTGCAGTTAAGGATACTGTGTCCCTGACAATGCTGGCAAAACTGATGCAGCTAGGTCTGCGAAATTTGAGCGTAAACGCATGTGTGTCTCGTAAGCGCAAATTTTTTTGGGGTAGGAAGATAGTAAGTGAGTCTGGCACAAGAGGTGTGGGTGGATACATGTTCTTCATGTTGTTGCGTGCTTTTTTATGTGCCATGATATTGACAGGGCCAGAGCGGCGTCCTTGTATCCAGTGTAGGCAAACATTAGAAAGTGAGTTGTTGTGAAGATTGTTTATCTTCTGACAAAGTAATGTGGCTGTACTGACTTGCTTCAGCTGTTTAGTGAAAATGGTGTATGTCTGTATTTGGGCGATGTTTGTTAAAAATGAGGCTGCCTCATTGGCGTCATGTATGGCTGTACCATGTGCGAGCTTGTTCAGCACACTCTTGTGATGTATGATATGGAGCTCAAGAAGAGTTGCAGACATCAAATCAAATCATCAAATCAAATCCATTTATTCTCCAGTTTACATGCTGGACGGTCATTTTGGGCTAAAAGCTACATACGTAGCTTGTCGTGACACAAAATTTCATCGCATATTCCTTATATTCATAAAGAGGGAAATGTATAAGGCTGAACAATACCATGCTTCCGTCTCCTTTAATAGCAATGTATGTACAAAGTACATTGTCCAAAGCAACATCTGTGTACAGCAGTACCATGTCCTTTGGTCTCTTCTCATAGCCAAGCAATTTGATATTTGTCATGCAAGTGCATTAGTGGGGGGCAGTTAATCTACTTGAGGCACAGCAACAGTGATGTGTTGGAGAAATAGTCAAAGGGTTCAGTAGCAACTGCAGCATGTGACCTCTTTATTTACATGATCGTTCACGTTCAATTACTGATGCTACTATTGTGTTCAGCTGGGCATGTTCTTTAGTGAACAAAAGGGTAATGTGATCGAGAGCAGCTATTGCCCTCATCACGTTCTGAATAATGATCTCAAGCTGGTCCCACCGTTTCAGTGAGAGCCAGTAAAACTGAGCCTAATGAATATTGTGTGGCTGGAGTACAGACCAAACAATGTTACCAGCTACGTCAGTACATGCTCCTCCACATTCCACATTCCTCCACAGCAATACTTCATACAAAGTGGAGGGTTAACATTGGTCTCTTTATTTTGCCCAGTCACTTTGATCCTGTTCTGAGCTGCTGAATATTGAGACAAAGGATCTCCAATTCTACCTCATGTAACAAGCACCAATTCAGTAGCCAGGAAGTTCTTGGTGGTGTTGTGTGCGCGTGCATGTGTTTGGAGCATGTGTTCGACCACGTGGAAGCAAAAAAAATCTCATAAGGTATAGGACACCGTTCATTGAGTTAAAAAGAAAAAAAGAACAAAAACACGTGTGGTCATTTATTGAAATTGTTGTTTATTTTTAAAAGTGTAATGCAGAACAAGCGTTACTGCAGAGTGTATTATTGTACACTCTATTGTAACCTCCGCGATCGCTTCCTCTCGCCATCTATAGCCGTGTACAACTTTAGAAGGTAGGGACATTTGCCCCTCAAAGGCGGATACATACGAGCATCCACCAATGGGCGCGCACTCTTGACTGATGTCATGAGCCGGGCGGCCGGAGACAACGCCGACATGGCAGTCCGCGCTTCGAGCTGGGCTGAGTCGCGTTAGCGGGACTATTTCTTTAGTCGAGGTGGCAATCGGCTGCTGCGCTTCAGTGATCTGGGCGGGTCACCTCTCCTGTCTTTTTAAGTTGTAACCGACTTTTTTTTATATATTTGGGACGCGCGAAAGTACGCTGCGCGGGAAAATTCGCTGTGGAGCGTGATCGGAATCAGCGGTGAACGCGATTGCTTCTCGGTTGGATTAAAAAAAAATTCGGTATCAAGTTGGGGGTGCGGCTCTTACACGGATTTATGCGGAAAGAATATTCCTTCGTGTAATTGTTTTATCCTTCGCTATCTCTTACACTGATTTGCCTTTGCGGCGAAACTGCCGCCTCTTTTTATTTAATTCTGAGTCAGAGGGTTCCTGGAATCAGGCATCCTCCCACGTAGCGTGAACCGGGTACTGACTCAGATTACCGTTTCAGAAAATAAAAGCTTATTTCTCTCTCTCTCTCTGAGTCCTAGTAAAAGCTCTGCTGCGCATGACTGCTATTGATTCTTATTTCGAGTAAATGCGGCTTGGTGTCACTTCGGTTGCTAAGTTAATTATATATCCTTATGAACTCTGCATGCACGTTGCGATGTTTCCATCCCCAATAAATGCTGTAAATTGATATATTTTTTTTCGCGTAGCTACCCTTACCTACTGGAAAGAGAAGCAATGCTGAGACGCATATCACTCAAGTGCATTTCACACACCTTTGATAAAAGACTCTGCCGGAGCGGTCACTGAAGTCCGCAGACCTTTTTCAGGGTCAAAAAAGCGCGCAAAGCATTTGTAGCGAGTTGAACATACAGAAACATATTCATTATCGGGACAAAGGCTATCCATTTCATAAGAATGAATTGTTTGTTGGCTCCCTCTTTCTCTTACAAAATGTAATAAACTTTGTCCGGCGTGCACATTGAAATATAATGTGTCGTTGCATGGTGTGCACATTGTAAATTAAGATAACGCGTTGAAGTTCAAAAGTTCGGATGAGGTAGATGCTTCAAAGGCGCTTGTTTTCCTATTGTCAGGGTTTTCAGAAAGAAAATGCAAGTACGAATAAAAGCCGTGCACGTCCACGTCAACAATGATGTAATTAGCTTGTAGCCACATTAAGATTTTAAGGGGAAAGGTAGAGACAACTCAAAAGAAACCATAAATGATGTGCGTAACAGGACTCTGGTAACGACACTTTAGAAACGGAGGGTAGGGGGCAGCCCCCCCCCCCCCCCACCCGGAATACTCCGGAGGGGGCTGGAGCCCCGGAGCCCCTCCATAGTCGGCGTCTATGGTCCATTTATATGTCTGACATTTTCTTAGTGCCTCTGAAGATGGTGAGTAGCCTTCTACCGGCGGCAGTCATGGAGAGTCTGGCAAGTTGAGCTCTTTTCTGAGCCTCTGTAATCTCCTCCAGAGTGTTGTGCACACCTGCTGGAGGAGAAGATTGGTGTTGGTGAAGATCGGTATACCCAGGGCTCGCTTATCGATTTTCCTGAGCAGCGCGTTTAGTTTGTAGCGACCACCGACACTGCTATGCGGCGAGGCTAAGGTCGGCGCTCTCGGCCGGCGCTTTGGGACCGGCTGCGAATGGCGAGGAGAATAAAGCTGGGCGGCGCGTGCTAGCGGCGCAAGCACGGCACGCGCCAGTCCATTCTCAAAAGCCTGCTGAGCTGGTCTCCTTGTTGTGGCGCTCCACTGCTACCCCTAGGTTCACGACAGTGGTGACTCTGGCCTAAGAGATGACCCACCCCAGCAACCTCCCGCCCACAGGCAACCTTCCGCCTGACGCGACCTCCCGCTCACGGGACGTCGTAGCTCTTCAGCTCCGCCTGCCCACGTTCTGGCGCCAGAACCCGCAGGTTTGGTTCGCCCAGGTCGAAGCCATCTTCGATCTGCACCACATCACCTCGGAGACTTCGCGGTTTCGCCACTTAATTTTCAACCTGTCTCCTGAGGTGACTCAAGAAGTGGCAGACGTTATCGTTGCACCTTTGAGTGATACCCCGTACCAGTTCGATCATCGGACCACAGCATCTTTGTGCATCCGGACCTTGCGTCTTCGTCGCACGTGTTCCTCCAACGAGATGCTGTAAAGGCGCCTCTTACACCATCCTACGACGGACCGAACCGTGTCCTCTACAAGACGCAGTAGTCCGCCACCATCCTAATAAATAGTCGCGAAGAAGTGGTTTCGGTAGACCGCCTCAAACCGGCCTACGTCGAGACGCCTCCCAATGCCCTCCCCGCGGATGTCGCCGGCGCAGCCGTCCATCTGTTTGACACTAAGGCAGCCTATCTCCGCCTCGCCCACAAGTGCATTTCGCCGTCCCGTCTCGGCGGGGGACCCTGTAGCGCCCACCGACGCTGCTATGCGGGGACGCTAAGGTCGGCGCTCTAGGCCGGCGCTTTGGGGCCGGCTGCGAATGGCGAGGAGAATAAAGTTGGGCGGCGCGTGCAAGCGGCGCAAGTAAATGACGCTTATTTCTATTGGGCAACAGAAATAATGGTAATTTTCTTCTTCAATAAAATCACTACTACTACTACGGCACGTGCCAGTCCATTATAAAAGCCTGCTGAGCTGGTCTCCTTGTTCAGGCGCTCCGCTGCGATCCCTCGGTTCGCGACAAGTTTGTTCCTCTCTGCTGTTTGCGATCTGGGCATAGCCGCCACGTAGGCAAAGCACAAAGGCGTTAATCAACCGTAAGAGATTGTCTTCTTTAAGGCCATGCTGGCGGTGAGCCACTTTTCGGATGAGGCGTACTGCGTTCTCCGTCTTGGTCGTGAGCTTGATTATCGCTTGCGCGCTAGAGCCAGTAAATACGTCTATCATGCCCAGTGTGCTCATTACATTGGCGCAGTCGAGGTCTGGAACGTGCAAACGAAGATTAAGTTCGTTATCACGCGCCGTGAGGGGCGACCCGTCATCGTGGGCTTCCAATCGGATGGTGAGAGATACGTCGGGCTGCGGGAGGACACCACCGCTCGGAGTCTTCTCGAGACGAATTCCCATGTAGCCGGAACCTCTGTAGATCACCTCGTCACTCATGCTTGTCTGACTGTCAGCATGAATCTAGATGATTTGGATGCTTGTTTAGGAAGAGCCCCACCGGAAGGTGAAATGCAGACGCCAGCAAATTTCACTGATTCTAAGACAGAATGTATCATTCGCAGATTAAAAGAAATGCAGATGATGCTTATGGCACAGCAACAGCTCTTAGCAATTTCTATTTCAGAAGCTAATGTGAGAGGGAAGCACCAAGACTTTTTCCCTGAAACCACACCTAACGATGTCCGAGTACGCATTCACAAGACATGTGCACACGAACACGTCAATAAAATACTTCAAAGCGCGACCAAGCAGAAAAATGTGCACACATTCTTGAATTTATTCCATCTGTCCTTTTCAGCACACCATAAAGAAGAGGGAAAACACACACACACACACACATCCACTCACTAACTCACTCAATCACTGACTCACACACTCACTCACTCACTCACTCACTGTCTGACTTTTTAAGAAGCTAGCTGACACCACAAATAGCTGCACTTAGATTTGTGCGGCAGCTAGTTCTTTTCCTCAGAATCTGTATGAGAAAAGAAAACCTTCAGCATTTCGCGCATAGCGCATTGGCTTCGCGCAGTACGCAAACACTCACCAGCGCAGCTAAGAAAAACGCGTAAAACAGAAGACAAGTGGTAATCTGTTCACTCGACGCCGTACGCACTCCAACTTTGGCAAGACTGTAGGTGAGGCTTCACTGGCCACTTGCATATCGTGGAGCAGTGGGGAATGCCCTGAGCACGGCCGTGCGTAGAACCACAGATAACGAAAAGGCGATGGCTTCGCGGCGGCCGATCACCGCCGTGTTGCGCACCGGTGCACGTAATTCTTTTGTACGGTGTAAAGGTGCCACAGTATACGAAACACTCTCCAACGGTCGCCCAAATTCTCTCGTAAACAAACATATCGACACACGCGTAACTACGAAGAGCAAAACGGGTGTCATCACCAGCGCCGGCGACAGTGGCGCTTCGCGGGCTTTGGCTTTCACTTTCAGTTCATACGAACAGACGGAAGGGCACTCTGGAACGAAGCCGTGGGAGTCCTGCATGGTCCCGCTTCTAAAGTAAGATGTCGGGGCTGATCTTGCAACGTGACAGGACATTGTAGTCGACGAGACGAACAAATCGTCGATTATACCGCTTTTAATTTCATTAACACTCTGGAAATCTCTAATTAGGCTGAAAAAAAGGAAAAATTTGAGCAATGCATCTCTCATGGCTCGTTTACTTCCAACGCATGTGTAAAATAAAATAAATTAAGACTGAGAATAACAAATAGAACTCCGTTTACGCTAAAGGGAGGCTTCTCTCTCGTAAACTCCCTTTTAAAAACGAGGTAAAATTGAGGCTCTCCCTCCCTATTTCATCCCCATTTTGCGAGGGAACAATATGGAGGACGCTAACCATTTCTGCACCACTGTAAGGGAGCACGGTTTTCAGGCACGTAGTCTCAAGGCAGGTCACCGCCCTTAGAAAACCCTTTTTCGGCTTATTTCCGTTTACAGTGTAGAGGATTCCTAGAGGAGAGAAAGGGGGGAGCGTAGTAGAGGAGGGAGAGGGGAGGCGCATGCACTGTGGGGGTGTGGGACGCCGCGGTAGGGAAGGACAAAGCCCCCGCCATAAGCTGCTTCGCACCTAAAAAATGTTACATTCAAGTGACTGGACGACTAAACATCAACTCCATTTTACCAAGCACAAGTGCAGGAGCTGCTTATGAAGTAATCAAATATGCCCGACATGTAAGTATTGTGAATCGCTTCTGTTGTGACCATGGCAATAGCGAGTGCTTTCACACAACTGGAAGGAGTACCAGCACTCTGTCTGAAGGAGTACAAACACTCAGCACGAGTCAAGCACTCTGTTAGGAGGAGTACAAGTACTCTGTTTGGGGGAGTAGAAGCATTCGGTTCGGGGAGTCGTAATACTCTTGTGGAATGAAGTACGATCACTCTGTTAGGAGTACAAGCATTCTGGGGGCATAATGAACCACTCGGGCCCTATGAGAACAAGGAAAGGTTGGCACTATCTTCTGCGGCCTATCAGGGAGCACGGCTCAGTGCGGGGGTCCAAACGAAGACTTACGTTCATTTCGAGAGGGGGAAGGGAACAGAGCGAGGTACGCTTACAACGTTGGACGCGACGTGGCTCCAGTGGTCACAACCACTATGAAACCGAAACTGGGCATATAACGTCAAGCTTCCGTATGTCGTGACATGAATAACGCGGAGCTTGAGTCGACGACGGGCGAGCTTGAATGGAATATCCATCGAATGTTCCGCTCTTCACAACCATTTCCCGCACATAACCCAGCCTTTTGAAATCTCAAGTCGGATGCTGTCAAAAACACTTCCTTGAGCCGCAAAAAAAAAAGAAGAATGTCACGCTTTGCAGTTTTTTGTTACCCTGCTTCATCTGCTACGTTGTCGCGGCCAGGCGAGCGTTATAAACATTACACTGTTCAGCTCTTCGTAAGACACATATTTAATGCGATTGCACTACACGAGGACATCACCCACTCTATATGTATCACGTTCTTCTGACAACAAACCTGCTATCCCGGCACTGCGAAAGTGGATGTCCAGCGAAGCTGATGTAAACCTACTACTGCTGAAGGCATATGCAATGCTTCATTTTTTAGCGTAATGGTAGTACATATTATAGTAATGGTAGGCAGGGGAGTAAAGGTAGTTTTGACAGTACACAGCCGCACATACTTGTGGTGCCGCAAAATTGTAATCTGGTGCTGGGCTGGTCATTTTATGTGCGAAATGTTAGGGAAGTCATACCCCACGTCAAAAGCCGGCGTCGCCGCGGTAGCTTGCGCAACAGTGATCATTACAGGGAAGCGCATGTTTGGGGAACGCTACGTTCTTCGCATTGCTATCACGAGCGTCTTATCAATTTTGTGGTGCGGATGCTTGTTTTGAGCTTAAATTTTATTTTATGTTGTATGCGTGATTCCAATGAATGTATACGCACTGTTCACTTAACTTTGCTGAGTGCTTGTAGCCTCTGCCTTACGAGGCTATGAGCCACTGATGATGATAGTTTTTCGTCGATGGACGCGAAATACATCCCGGAATCCTAGCCATAGGCAACTTTTGCTGTAAAATTATGCGCCTATCCCCCGAAGGCAGTGCCATCTTAAGACAGCGTACTCAAGTACTCACTGGCACGAGCAAAGAGTGCCAGAAATAGACACGTGATGGACGTTTGAAACAGGGACTTTGGCACGCGTACAATCATGGCCTAATGAGTAGGTATACGGCCGTTTCGCAGGAAGACAGCTACCTGCAACATGCTTCGCGCACGATCAGTCATGTGTTAAGCTTCGCGTAAAATAAATGCCGCACTACAGGGGATTTTTTAATCGGTGCGTTGTTCTCGTCCGTGTATTGTAATATAATAATGACGTTAAGTTCTTGCAGCACTACATTCAGTGTATGGGAGACGCGTGCCTCAAGCTGCAGGTCATTACGTCATCCATTTCTTGGCCCTATTGTTATGGACGCTGTATTTTATGCAGGAAACATTATTTTATTCCTCTCTTTCCACATGCGTTCCACCTTGTAAGAGGATCATATTTACAAGAATGTTTCACCTACTACGTGGTACTTTCGTAGAATGAATGTGCCTGGTCGTCGGCTCTTCCTTTCGGTCGAGATTCTTGCCACAATTACTGAATACTGCTCTTAACATTGCTGCACATCTCCCAAAAAAATAAGCCGACCATCCTTATCTTATTCAACGCTGGTTCCAATAACTGAGTTGGACATCTTTGCAGAAGCGGTTCATTTAGAGTAACTCTGGTGGAACAAGATTAACAGTGTAATTTTGACCTTTCCGGACAATGCATTTTACGAAAGCTGTTCCTTATGAGGTGCCACCAAATCTGTATTGCGAAAACTTTCAAAAGTAACTTAGTTAAACTACTCTATGTGCTCTGAAAGAACTCGTAGTGAGTACCTTCATTTGAGCCCGAATGAAGCCTTCCAACTTTATCTGCACATGCAGGTAGCGGCCAAAGCCAGTTAAGAGGCACCGAGATTTTTGACAGATGGGGTCGCTGTCCCTTATTGTAATCCGTACGCCGGGAACTGTGATTCGCATAATAATATAACGCCACAGAATCTTCAGACAGACTTTGGATGATAAAAACGAGCACGCTCCTGGTTTATTTCCGTTCATTGTTTGACAATAAACTTTTTTTTTTTGCTCCATCTCCTAGAACAGCTCCAAACAGTAAACCAGGGGTAGACATTCTTCTGCGCCAATTGATGTACTCCGCCTATCTTATGCACTACCGATATTTTCACACTTCGCTGTATTTTTCGAGGTTTCAGTTTCATCTGAGTGTGTCTTGATAGTTAAAACCGCATAAATCACATCCTAAAGAGAACAATTGGGCTACAAGTACCAGTAACTGAACACAAACATTTGATGGTGTGGGATGCCCCGACACTCTTTCATCTCGCGCATTGTGCACTGGCCTCTACGCAGGCGAATAGCCTGGCTTTCTTGAGGCATTGTACTACAGAAAGACACGAGCCAGTCTATGAAATAAATCCCACAGATGGACGCCAGAAAGAACGGCCAATAATGTTAACGAAACCAGCAACACACCGCCTGTGCTTTATATCACTAATCTCGACCACGTCAGTATACCGTTACGTCCAGTTCATGGGCGCGTTCAGCCAATTCAAATCTGGCGTATTTGGCGGTGGATTACACGGACCGCGCTAACAAACTTTGCTCCGCCACACAAAGGTACGGGGTCGTCGCACCACATTGGGTTCTTCAATGAGCGCCGATTTCCAACGGTGTTTGGTCGGGCAGGTTTGTGAGTGTTTACGTTTTCGTGTCGTAGGCACGATGAGACGTGACTACGGACCGATAAGGGCTGCCTGGTTTAGGTCACCTGTAAATGTTCCGATTCGAGATGAAGCTTAGAGCCGAAGCGGGCGGTGACCACAATGATTTTCGTTGAGTGTGCATGAGCAGATAGAGCTGACGTTCTTGCATGGCAAGATATTGGATATTATTTGAAAGTGGTGTGCGGCCAAAGAACGCTTTGAACACGAGATGCATTTATGGCGTTTTCTACCTTTCTGCTTTTCTTTTCTTAACAACTTCTCTTTTAACACGAAAGTGTTTTATGCCGGGGTCCACCAAGACTTCACTGACGTATTTCCGTCACGGATATGACGTTGTTACAATGTACACGAACATAATACAAAGAAAGAAACCAGAAGAAAAAGTTCCACAAACATGCAAAATTTGGAAATCGAACCCACGACCTCTCGGTCCGCGACGATAGATCGCCGAGCGTTTAACCCATTGCGCCACAAACGCATTTGCAGAGAGCGACACAGACGCGCCTTATATATCTAACACTCCTCCGTGTACCCGCGCTCTTGCTCGGGGCGGTGCCGCCGCCTACGAGCAGAAAAGAGAAGTACTGCATTATGACACTAACGCGCACCGACAGTGAACGCTTCGGTGGTCTCAGCACTACGACGCCCCGATGCCAGCATTCGAAGGGACGCTGGCATCAAGAAGCACTACCAACGCCACCTAGGTGGCGTTCACCGTACTCAGCACAGCGGAGCGTGGCCTCCGCAATTAGCTCTGAAAATGTTTCTGAAGTTGATCGCGGAGGCTGCAATTACGACGCGCTGTACGCGCTGATTTGACTCGGTGACGATTCAGTTACGTGCTTTGTCTTGCGCGTTGTATTAGTGTGTCAGTTACGTGCTTCGTCTTTCGCGTTGTGCTAGCGTGTGCAGCGTAGTGCAGCTTCCATATGCACGACGGTTGCTCATGGTCATCGACGTTGGTAGTCGTGATGGAGGAGACGTGCCACCAGGCGTCAGCGTGGGTGCATCAACGCCTAAGGGCGCTTTAGCCACAAAACACCAATAGACATTATATATCAATGTGCAATAAACATTACACTACTTCTGTGAAGACACGTTTCACTTTCGTGTTCTATACCGATTCCTATATAAGAGAGATCAACCACATTTTTTTATCTCTTAACATCATTGGCGCTAAAGTTCTCACCGACAGAGCCTGTTATTTTCGGTGGCGAACGCAGGGTTATGCTAATTGCCCTTATTCAAATGAACAGAGAGGGTCTGTATGGTATATCTATTAAACACTACTGCCTTTCTACGTGTATATTGTCTATATAAAAAGTATGACTGTCATCATTGACGACTCTGTTTATAATAACATTTTCGAGGTTCGTCGGCCACAGAAACTTCGAAGTGTTGCCCTTTAGACAGCCTGTAAACTATTTCCCGTCGATATTACAGGGTTAGAACTCGACAGTATATATTGTATACACTTAGCAGGAAGGCGTATATATGCTTTCGTTAGGCACAAAGCGAACCTTATCGTTTATTACGATTGCTAAAATGCATTCCATCAGGGTGCTCACTTATCGGGAGGTAAGAGGATAAAACGAATGGCCCAGCACACTTAGATCAGTTAGTCTGCTACTTAGTTTTGATGCATTTCTTCTGCGTATAACAAAATGAGTTCGTGCTGTATGCTAACGCCTGCGTTGTGCGTGGCAACCCCTCTACTCAGTCTTGTCTTAGGCACGATTCGCAAAGCTGTAATCCGCTCCCTCATGCCACCGTCACGTCACATCACCGTCCGTTATGGCACCGCGGTTTCGGGTAAGGGAAGAACGTTTTCTCGGCAGATTATGCTCAAGTGCGGGACGACGACTGTGGATGCGCCATTTTATATTGTTTTAAATTTTTTAAACAATGAGGATGAATCTACTCGGCGAAAACCCAACCGCCAGCCGACCCAGGGGATCCCACAGAATGGTGGGAAAAGAAAGCGTCGCTATGAAAAAAATTCGGCACAGCCACCTAAGAGGGCTTACGTGTAGGAATGGGAAAGCATTATGCCGTTTGTAGACGTCAATAAAAGCGCTCACTTTATATATTCATGACGTGGCGCCACCTCCTCCTAATCGTCCATGCCGTCACGTGCGCAATGACAACGCACTAGGCCACACCTTTAGTCAGCCACATGGCTGTGACGTGACGTCTACAATCATGCCCGCACTAGGCACCCCTTTAATGAGCCAGAACCGTGGAGCCGCCGAGGCGTCGGGGAAGCGTGCTTCTCCAACGCCTCCTAGATAGCACAAGGCCGGTGCACTTCGATCCGTGAAATCATTCTTCGTTGCCCAACTGTCATAGTATCTATTGGGGGCGCTCTCGAGTTAGCCGCCGTGTGTTTTACGTCACCGCTTTCGTCACACTGGTCTTGGCATTGGAAATTTCGGTTCAAGTATCATAACGTCATTAAGTAGAGTGCACAGGCCTGATATCTAGAAGGCGCTGGCTCGTCTCGCACCCCGGCAGCGCGGGTTCGATTACCACCAAGACCTAAATGTACAAAATGTTCTATGAAAGGCATTA
Organism: Dermacentor silvarum; assembly: GCF_013339745.2. NCBI lineage: Eukaryota > Metazoa > Arthropoda > Arachnida > Ixodida > Ixodidae > Dermacentor > Dermacentor silvarum. The sequence goes on along the minus strand of NC_051158.1, from coordinate 152,273,084 downwards.
TTTACTTTGCTTACAAGAACCTCCTTCAGAAATATGAAGTCAATCTCAGCGTTTTAACAGCGGAGCAGTTCCTAGTTGAGCGTGCGCCGTCGATGACGGCCGCACTCACGCAGGAGCAGGGCCGAAAAAGTCACGTGACCAGGAGAGGTTGCGAGCCGTGCCGGGGGAGGGCAGGTCACGTGACCAACAGAAGAGGAGAGGCACGGGGGGAAGAGGCCACTACAGCGAAACCGTGCATTAGCGGAAGGCGGTCCCCAACCTGCTCCTTGTTCCAGGCGTCGGCGTTCCTGCTGAAGAACCGGCTGGACGGACATCTGCACAACTACACGGACGGCTCCGTCCAGGCAGACTCCGGATATTCCACAGCCTCCTACGTGATCCCTGCCTTCTAGCGCTCTGGAGTGTGCCGGCTGCCTTTCGCAGCGAGCTCCACCAACGGTGAGGTGACCGGCCTCCATCTGGCTGCGGACCTGCTGGAGGAGGACCCCCCGGATTCTCCGGCTGTGATCCTCTGCGACTCGCAAACGGCATTCTTGGCTCTTCGTCAACCGGAGACCGCCGGCCTTGGCGTTACCCTGCTGGCGGTAAGGCTTCGCGCCCTTGTTTCAACTGGCTTGAAGCTGTCGCTGCAGTGGCTCGCCTATGACGTCAACGTCCAGATCAACGCGGAGGCTGACACCCGGGCAAAGGCAGCACACCGTGCCGCTGTACCAGTCAGCACCGCTGTAACTGCCTATGAGTATGCTAGGCACACGCTGCAGCGGCACCTAATGACGCTCCACCCGGATCGGCACGTCGCCAGCGGTCGCTCTCCCCGTCCATTTCCTGATCACGGCTTCACAAGTCAGGAGCGGTCGCTACCGCTGCGCCTCCGGATTGGCTGCTCCTTTACGGCTTCCCGGAAGTATAGAAAATACCTGGCTCCATCACCGGCCTGCTAAGCGTGCAGAGAGAAGTAATCAATCGACAATATACTTTGTTTCGGCCCCGCCTTCTCTAAAGAAACGGCTTCTCTCTACACGGCATTCCGACACGTAGGACTCCCTACGGACTCAGCATCGCAGCTTTTCTTTCCCGGTCTGCACCACGGCTCCGGCTTCAGACACATTCTCACATTCCCGGAGGACACAGGGCTGTCGTGCAAATTGTGAATGCCCCGCCTGGCGTCAAGGCGGCGCATTCCTAACGGTCCCTGACAGTCAAGGGTTGTGTAATCGATCGACATTCTCTCTTTTCTTTCCCTTTTAATGCTTCTTTACATCCCCCTCCCCTTCCCCAAGGCGCTGAGTCGTGCTCCCTAAAGGGCTGCAGGAAATAGCGCCTCTTCCTCTAAAAAAACACAATCTCTCGCTTGGCTGGCGCGAGCATCGCTACTCGCGGGGGATGGGACGCGTCGGCGTTCACAGACAACGGCGTTTTTAGTGCGATGCGGTGATGCGTCACATCGGCTTACATATGCGACGGCGTCCCTAACGCGTTCCGGGGGATGAGACGCGATCTGTCAAAACAGCGGAGACATGATAATCCCTTCGGTCTAAAACGAAGACTACCACAACGAAAAAAAAAAGAAACATGCGCGAGAAAAGCTGAGACAGAACGACCACAGCTCCGCTGTTTCAACAGATTTCACTTAGTAGAGCAGGCTGCATTATTCTTTGACGTGCTCTCATTCGTTGCGGCGTAGGCCATTTTTGGTACCATCTTTGCGCGACGCCGAGGGATTTTCGCGTAATCGGGCATATAATGCTTTCGCATTAAAGCTGCTGTATATGACGGCTTTAAGAAGCCGCGCACCGGACGTGAAACTTAAACGTGAAAAAAAGAATAAAAGAAACGCGGGATGGGGGGCAAAGAAAGCTTCGCTTTTAACAGCTTTTAATTATGATCCCAGGGAAATATTTCTTCGGATGCAACACGCGTGTAAAAAATGACTTGCTACATAAAGTTTTGCAACATTTACCTTGATTTCAACCCGTAGACTTGTTCACTTTGTGCACCGCCGTTCGATAAAAACACGCAATTATATGGACACTCCAAGCACATTTCTGCCGTCGTCGTCGCCGTCGGCTTCGTTGTCATTGTCTCCGTGAGGTTCCGTAGAATGTCCAATGGCGATAAAATCGTCGCCACATGCCCTATGCTGTATGTGCGAGTGAAAGCGCGCGAGGAACGCGCTTTCACGAAGAGAGAACGCACGGGAGAGCAAACGCGATGTGTTGCGTCGTGCGAAAGGCCGTAAGGGGATAGGAGGGAGGGAGGGGAGGCAACGTTTAGCTGTGGCACCAAATGCGCATATTGCGACCGGGCGCAAGGGGGACTGGCGACTCAAGCTTCACGCGAAAGGAGGAAAGCGGGAAGGCAGCGCGCGAGGGAGGGTGCGCGGCTTCTTCTCTGCCAGGAAGTGTGTACTTTACCCGGCTGAGGGATTTCGCGTGCACCGTATCTTGAAAGGGATCACCATACGGCTGTTATCTTTGTATGCGTTGTGCTTTCGCCGCTCACTTTCCGTTGAAGCGGTAGACAGCACGAAGATTCGGTCGGTGCTTCCGCAGCGCTTGCTCACGCCAGCGTTTTGACTAGAGTGCCTGGAATATACTAGTATATATTTAGGAGTGTCCCAAGTTGGGCTAGTTGGTTGAGGTTCATATTGGAAATATTTTAACTGCGCTATAGAAACAGGGACAAAGAAGCGAAGCAGGACGAAAAAGATAACACCTGTTGTCTAGCCAGTGTATATACGTCTAGCCAGTTTAAATATATTCTAGCCAGTGTAGTTTTGACAGTGGTATCTGCGGTCGTCGAGTGTGATCTATTCATGTTAGCTATTGCGCGCTGACACGATGCTTGTTATTCAGTTAGTAAGCGAATGTGTCCAAGTTTATGCAGCCGATAAAACTACTGTCCTCAATCCGTATAGCTCTCTACTAGTAAATCTGATATCGCAATTGATTCTTCGCCTTTCGGACCAAACTGCGTCATTTCTTGTTTTCAAAACATTAATTTAGAAGGCATACGCTGCCTAGGTAGTTTTTCATATTAGGATTTCAAACGTTAACGCTGCGCCAGATATTAGTCATATCTGAAGAAAATTTTGCGTGAGCGCCTAGGTAAACAATTCGTGTTTTGTATCGTGGGATGACCGTGCCACTGACAAGCGTTTGGCTCCATCGAAGAGTAGGCACAAGGATAGCAACGAAGTCCGTGCACGGCCTGACATCCGGGCTTGGTTATGTAGACAATTAGCTGGATCGAATGAATTATTACTCTGTTATTTGAAAAAGCCGGCAGATCCGGCACCCTGTGGGAATCGATGTTATGCAAAGCAGTGTGGGGGATCCTACCAAGTTAACAAAACGACCATGAGAGCACAAATAAATAGGCGGCTGTTTCATTACCTATATGACACGCATGTCATGACATTCTTGTCATTACCAATCATTTATGTTCGTCATACACTTTGTCATAGCATGCCAATTTTCGTATACACCAAGTTAACACTATTACCACCAGAGCACCAAGACATAGGTAGCTAGATAGATAGATAGACAGATAGATAGATACTCTAAAAGTGGCAAATGTTCGCCAAGATATATTTCGCACTTAAAACCTGCCCTGCAGTCACTTTACTCTTGACAACACGGTAATGGAATTCAAGCATGTAACTGGTGAATTAAAGCAGCGTAAACGTCCTGCTGTATGCGAACTCGCAAAAGTTGAAGAACTATAAGTATAGTTTTTTTAGTATACAGTGACCCCTGATGCCTTGTTAAACGCAGAAATCTTTCACGCCTTACGACGTTCAGATAAACTGCCCGTTTTCTTAATGCCGTTCTCTACTGAATAAGGTATGAGTGTTTTTTCCTCTTTCGTGTATTTTGCAAAAATGAGCGAGATAGATGACTTAAATGTATAGAACGCGAGAGAATATTCAAGGCATTGTATGGTTAGCTACCCTATACTTGGAAGAGGAGAAATGGGGTAACAGAAAAAACTGTGCGCAGCTTGCACTAGGGGTGCAAGGCTGGAGTAAACAGCGGATCTGATGATGCCCGGACCTAGGCAAACGCATGGCAATGATGATGGCATGGAGCTGGTGATGCCCGGGCGATGCCCAGACCACCTGTAGTAAATTCCGATTCACTTTAAGTGACCATTCCCAGACCATGTACAATCGCATGGTAATGGGCGTACCTAACTATCTCGCTCGTTAACATGATAGACGCGTCAGTCGCGAGGTTCAGAGACCAAACCTGTCGTCCAGCCCTCAACCTTCCTCCCCCGCTGAGAACGTTCACCCCGCTCCGGTCACTCATCATCTCCAATCCTTCTGGTTTGCCTGATGTCTTGCAGTGGGAGAGAAGAGAGGGGAGATTGCCCGGATTGTGGAGGGTATAAGAAAGCCAGCCAGCATCCACGATGAGAACACTTTTGCTTTACCCTAGCGTGCTGGTGCATGCCCGCTGAACGTTTCTAGTACTTTTTCTTTTGAGGACACTGCTCACCCGTAACCATGTATTAAACTTATGTTACTTGTTTTCACGTCACCTCGTCTTTCCTGCCGGACCCTCTCCGATGGTCAACCCGGTTCGAGCTCCAAGCAGACGCTGTTGAAGGTACCCCCAAACCTCGGGCCCTAACAGCACCAATAATACCTCCTCAAATATTGCAATATGAACAAATAAAGAGGGACATAAGAAGGTGCAGGACTGTCTTACCAGTCCTTCGTTCAGCAGCAGTACAACATGCGAACTTCAGCCGCGATGTGCAGCACAAACATGCTCATTTTTATTGTGGCCTTAACACGGGGGGTCTGTAGAATGCGACACAATTTTGAACGCTTTGTAATATGTGCGTCGACTGTGTGAATTTACGGTATACAAATTTTTTTCGTTTTTCAGGCGCTCTTGCTGGTGCTTTTAGCCTCCATGTGCGAGGAGCCAGGCGGCTCCTTCACCGGCGGTGTTGCGCGTCCCAGCTCGAGCATGGCCACCGACACGAAATGCGGCATGGCCGCGAAATTTGGCGCCAACGAGCCAAAGCTAACGAGCGCAAGATGCCGAGACCGGCGGAAACCGGACGGCGAACGAGAGAAACGATTCACAGCCACGGCAACAAGAGCAAAACTCCTTCGTTCTTTCTTGTCATCTTTCCCGGTCGACGGCACGACCCCAGTCAAACAGAAGTTACACAGAGAACTCGTCCTGGCACTAATGCGTAGTTCGGAGGTCAACAGGGCAGATCTACACAATACACAAAAAACGTCGCTGTTCGGAAAATAGTTCTAAAACATATATTGAGGAAGGACATTAGGAAATATTTGCTTACCTAGATATTTCAAGCGACCGTGAGTGGTAGGCGAGCGCCCACAGTAAAAGAATGCCATCTGGCCGGAATATGGGAGTTCGTAGTGAGCGGTGCCGGGTCGGGCGAGAACTCCGGGCAGTCATACTCGGTGTTCTTGAACCTACCGCGCAGCACAACGCGCAGGTCAATCGATGTAAGCTCACTCGTCACGTTGTTCCTTGGCCACTTTTTACCATCACAATGCGAGCACGCCGCGCAGTACACACTGGAATGGCAGGCACAGATGACGCACAATAGCTTCAACAGCTCTAACCCTGTATTCCCGCCAAAGTTATATACCGAAGCGAGTGCCACCCTTCAATGCCTTCGCATGAAAAAAATAATAAATAAAGCAAGTGCAAGTCACAGCAGCAAAACAGAATCGAGTCACGGCCACGTCGCGCGGCTCACTTGGGGATATGTATCAGGAGATATCAACCCGTGATGAGGAGAAGCGCGATCGGCAGCGCAGGCTTTTCCTTAGCGTGAGTTTTCCGGTTCTCACGCATGGAATCTTCCATCAGGCGTAAAAGAAAGCAAATGTGGGTTTTCTCGAACCGCGTCATGCTTTAGTCACAAGCGTTTGGCTCCGTCGAATGGTAGGCAGAAGGATAGCAACGAAGTTCGTGCACGGCCCTGACATCCGGGCTTGGTTATGTAGACAATTAACTGGATCGAATGAATTATTGCTCTGTTATTTGAAAAAGCCGGCAGATCACACGCCCTGGGGGAATCGATGTTATGCAAAGCAGTGTGGGGGATCCTACAGGGTTAACAATACGACCATGAGAGCACAAAGACGTAGGTGGCTGTTTCATGACCTATATGACACGCATGCCATGACATTCATGTCATTACCAATCATTTATGTTCGTCATACACTTTGTCATAGTATGCCAATTTTCGTACATACCAAGTTAACAAAATTACCATCAGAGCACCAAGACTAGGTATCTAGAAAGATAGATAGATACTCTAAAAGTGGCAAATGTTCGCCCAGATATATTTCGCACTTAATAACTGCCCTGCAGTCACTTTACTCTTGACAGCACGGTAATGGAATTAAATAAAGCATGTAACTGGTGAATTAAGCAGCGTAAACGTCTTGCTGTATGCGAACTCGCAAAAGTTGAAGAACTATGAGTATAGTTTTTTTGTAGTATACAGTGACCCCTGATGCCTTGTTAAAAGCAGAAAGCTTTCACGCCTTACGACGTTCAGATAAACTGCGCCTTTTTTTAATGCCGTCCTCTACTGAATAAGGTATGAGTGTTTTTTCCTCTTTCGTATATTTTGCAAAAATGAGCGAGACAGATGACCTAAAGCTAGAGAACGCGAGAGAATATTGAAGGAATTGTATGGTTAGCTACCCTATACTTGGAAGAGGAGAAATGGGGAAACAGAAAAAAAATTACACCATCTTCCCGAGGGGAACCGTGGGCTGATGCGGAGCTTAGCGGTCGTTATAACGGCGTTCACGCGCCGCGTGCAGCATCGGGAGCAGCCTCTTGTTGACGTTTACACGCGGCTTCCCGTTCTCGAACTTCGGGTTCCGCCGCTCGCTTCGTACGTTTACGTTGAACTTCACGGTCCCGACCCTCAGGTTCTGCTGCTCGACGTTCTCGAACAGACGCTGCTTCACGTTGCCGAAGCTCAGGATCCGCTGCTCGATGTTCACAAACCAACGCGGCTTCCCGTTCTCGTACTTCGGGTTCCGCCGCTCGCTTCTTACGTTTACGTTGAACTTCACGGTCCCGTACCTCAGGTTCTGCTGCTCGACGTTCTCGAACAGACGCTGCTTCACGTTGCCGAAGCTCAGGATCCGCTGCTCGACGTTCACGAACCAACGCGGCTTCCCGTTCTCGAACTTCGGGTTCCGCCGCTCGCTTCGTACGTTTACGTTGAACTTCACGGTCCCGAACCTCAGGTTCTGCTGCTCGACGTTCTCGAACAGACGTTGCTTCACGTTGCCGAAGCTCAGGATCCGCTGCTCGACGTTCACGAACCAACGCGGCTTCCCGTTCTCGAACTTCGGGTTCCGCCGCTCGCTTCGTACGTTTACGTTGAACTTCACGGTCCCGAACCTCAGGTTCTGCTGCTCGACGTTCTCGACCAGACGCTGCTTCACGTTGCCGAAGCTCAGGATCCGCTGCTCGACGTTCACGAACCAACGCGGCTTCAAGTTCTCGAAGGTCGGGTTCCGCCGCTCGCTTCGTACGTTTACGTAGAACTTCAAGGTCCCGAACCTCAGGGCGCAGCTTGCACTAGTGGAGCTGGTGATGCCTGGGCCGCTGCAAACGCATGGTAATGATGATGGAATGGTGCTGGTGATGCCCGGCCGATGCCCAGACCACGTGTAGTAAATTCCGATTCACGTTAAGTGACCATGCCCAGACCACGTACAATCTCAAGGTAATCGGCGTACCTAACGATCTCGCTCGTCAACATGAATAGACGCGTCAATCGCGAGGGTCAGAGACCAAACCTGTCCTCCAGCTCCCAACCTCCCTCCCACGCTGAGAACGTTCACCCCGCTCCGGTCACTCATCTCCAATCCTTCTGGTTTGCCCGATGTCTTGCAGTGGGAGAGAAGAGAGGGGGAGATTGCCCGGATGGTGGAGGGTATAAGAAAGCCAGCCAGCATCCACGATGACAACACTTTTGCTTTACCCTAGCGTGCTGGTGCATGCCCGCTGAACTTTTCTAGTACTTTTTCTTTTGAGGACACTGCTCACCCGTAACCATGTATTAAACTTCTGTTTCTTGTTTTCACGTCACCTCGTCTTTCCTGCCGGACCCTCTCCGATGGTCAACCTGGTTCGAGCTCCAAGCAGACGCTGTTGAAGGTACCCCCAAACCTCGGGCCCTAACAGCACCAATAATACCTCCTCAAATATTGCAATATGAACAAATAAAGAGGGACATAAGAAGGTGCAGGACTGTCTTACCAGTCCTTCGTTCAGCAGCAGTACAACATGCGAACTTCAGCCGCGATGTGCAGCACAAACATGCTCATTTTTATTGTGGCCTTAACACGGGGGGTCTGTAGAATGCGACACAATTTTGAACGCTTTGTAATATGTGCGTCGACTGTGTGAATTTACGGTATACAAATTTTTTCGTTTTTCAGGCGCTCTTGCTGGTGCTTTTAGCCTCCATGTGCGAGGAGCCAGGCGGCTCCTTCACCGGCGGTGTTGCGCGTCCCAGCTCGAGCATGGCCACCGACACGAAATGCGGCATGGCCGCGAAATTTGGCGCCAACGAGCCAAAGCTAACGAGCGCAAGATGCCGAGACCGGCGGAAACCGGACGGCGAACGAGAGAAACGATTCACAGCCACGGCAACAAGAGCAAAACTCCTTCGTTCTTTCTTGTCATCTTTGCCGGTCGACGGCACGACCCCAGTCAAACAGAAGTTACACAGAGAACTCGTCCTGGCACTAATGCGTAGTTCGGAGGTCATCAGGGCAGATCTACACAATACACAAAAAACGTCGCTGTTCGGAAAATAGTTCTAAAACATATATTGAGGAAGGACATTAGGAAATATTTTGCTTACCTAGATATTTCAAGCGACCGTGAGTGGTAGGCGAGCGCCCACAGTAAAAGAATGCCATCTGGCCGGAATATGGGAGTTCGTAGTGAGCGGTGCCGGGAAGGGCGAGAACTCCGGGCAGTCATACTCGGTGTTCTTGAACCTACCGCGCAGCACAACGCGCAGGTCAATCGATGTAAGCTCACTCGTCACGTTGTTCCTTGGCCACTTTTTACCATCACAATGCGAGCACGCCGCGCAGTACACACTGGAATGGCAGGCACAGATGACGCACAATAGCTTCAACAGCTCTAACCCTGTATTCCCGCCAAAGTTATATACCGAAGCGAGTGCCACCCTTCAATGCCTTCGCATGAAAAAAATTAATAAATAAAGCAAGTGCAAGTCACAGCAGCAAAACAGAATCGAGTCACGGCCACGTCGCGCGGCTCACTTGGGGATATGTATCAGGAGATATCTACCCGTGATGAGGAGAAGAGCGATCGGCAGCGCAGGCTTTTCCTTAGCGTGAGTTTTCCGGTTCTCACGCATGGAATCTTGCATCAGGCGTAAAAGAAAGCAAATGTGGGTTTTCTCGAACCGCGTCATGCTTTAGTGGAGGAAAACAACGCGTTTATTGAGTCACGTGGCGCTCAAAACCAAGTTTACGACGTCGAGGAGCGCATTTCACGCTTACTACGCGTGAAAATATTAAGAGTGTATCAGATGTTCGAATATTCTTGCACTTATTAGCTGAGTTGAATTTAATTTAATAAATTCAACTCAATAGAACAAACAAAATACAAACATATTAGATTTACTGTTCTGTTGCATTGTAGGCTTTGACGAATGCATAACAGAAGAAACAGTGCAAAAATAAGGTTTTCATGGCTAATTTTATAAACTAAATGGGTTTAACAATCCACAACAACCGAAAGGGGAATGAAACAGTACTTAAGACCTAAGTCGTGGCCCACTCGCTGTATAGCGTCTCACTCCTCAGCAGAAGGTCCAGGGTTGGATTCTTAACAAAGTTTTGATGCCATTCTGATAGGGTTGAAATAAAGAAAAAACGTTACTCCATCTCCCGCTAAAGGGAACCATCTAAAAAAAGTGTTTTCAGGTTTTGGAGCCTGTACAGGTTCCTTGTTCACAATGCAGCGGACGTAGCCGCTAATCTAAGTCCGCTGGATTGTGAACAAGGAACCTGTACAGGCTCCGAAACGTCAAAACACTTTTTTGACTTGGTCAGTGACCGTAATTTTCATTAACCCAAAAGGCTACCTGACCAGATGAGCTTTCGTCGAGCTCTTGACTAAAGGGAACCATGTGTGGATGCGAAGCAGCGGGGAGATGGTTAGCTTGAGCGGGAGATGGTTTCCCGTTCTATGTCAAGGTATATGTACTCGCCACAGAGTCAACGAGAGTTCTGCTTCCGTCGTGGCGGCTCTAAGTTTTATCTCCCCGTTGACGTCACGGCCAAGCTGTAACTGGTCGAAACTTGCCGAGTCGACGCCAGAGGCGCCTGCTGCATTCACGGACACCACGAGCGTTCGGCGCGAACGCGGGGACACGGAGAAACACCGGCGGCGTCGGCAGCAGCTCTGCGCGTTGCCTCGTTGGTGCTGCAGCAATTTCTTTCTCGAGATTCATTGCGCAATCCGGAGAGGAGAGGATCGTCGGAGTGGAGAGGAGGAATGCCGAGAGGAGAGGAGATGAGACAAGGAGAGGAGGGGGAGGTGATGCGCCGGCGAGGAGGGGAGCGTAGGAGAGTAGAGAAGGAATGCCGAGAGGAGAGGAGATGAGACAAGGAGAAGAGAGGATGGGGAGTAGGATGTGCATGCGCAGTAGGGGTGTGGACGCCGCACCGCGGATGGATGGACTGAGGGAGTGACATAGCACCGACCATAAGATGTTTCGCATCTAAAAAAACGCTTATGTACCCATATTTGGGAGCATGTGGGAAAACGGCATATTTTTTCCAACTCGATAGCATTAAGGGCACGGTGTCGCATCACACGGCGTCGGCAACCGGCGTGTTATGAGGTGGCGGAGAAAATTATCCCCAGCCGAGCAAGGCCTCCGAATATATTTATGTACATGTATATGTTCTATCATTATGTTGCTCCTACCTTGTTTAACATTTTATTGCGATAGCAATTATATGGACACTCAAAAGCAGATTTCTGCCGTCGCCGTCGCCGTGAGGTTCCGTATGACGTCATTTGGAGAAGAAATCGTCGCCGGTAGGTAGGTAAGTGGTTCTTGAGGGAAAGGGAAAGGTTGGCGCTATCTTCTGCAGCCCTTGAGGGAGCACGGCTCAGCGCCTCGTCGCCGCGCGCCGAACGCTGTATGTGCGAGTGAAAGGGCGCGAGGGGCGCGTCTTTCACGGGGAGTGAACGCACGGCGGAGAACAAACGCGCGTTCTGCGCCGTGCTCGCTTAAGGGCTGCAGAAGTAGGCGTCTCTGTTCTCCTTCACAATCACCATGTATGTAGAGCAAACGCGCCTTCTTCCGACGAGCGAGAGGCCGTGGGGGAGGGGGAGGGAAGGGAGGCGACGTTTAGCTGCGGCACGCAGTGCCTATTTATATCAGAGGCTCCGGCAACAGTCACCAACGCCGCACGCATTTTGAGCGAACGCGGGCAAAACGCCGATGGCGTCGACAACAGTTCTGCGTGTTGCCGATGCTGCTGCATGTCCAAGTTTATACAGCTGATAAAGCTAATATCATTACTCCGTATAGCTCTCTACAAGTTTGCTATCGCAATTGATGCTTCGCCTTTCAGGTGAAACTGCGACAACTTTTTTTGGCAAAGATATTCCTCGGAATTTTGAGAACGATAATCCACAAACAAATGTCATGAAACAAATAACCCACAGCGCATGCCTTTTATGCTAAATCTTCTAAGACTGAAATATTAAAAGTACGAAACAAGAACTTGAACCGGAAAATTATGCAATTTTCTTGGCGCTGCTTTGCATTATCTACGGGATCCGCCCACGCAAGAGGCCGCGTTTTAGGGGCGAAGCTCCTTAGGGTGTGGGTCGTTCCCTGCTCTGTAGTAGTAGTAGTTGTAGTAGTAGTATGTAGCCACCTGTAGTTTTATGAAGTGTTCACTAGATGGCGTTCCGTTTCCGTTTCCGCTTCCGGTTCCGCTTGCGGTTCCGGTTCCACTTTGCGCGCGTTCGGTGCGAACGCGGTCAAAACGCCGACGGCGTCGACAACAGTTCTGCGCGTTGCTGGTGCTGCTGCATGTCCAAGTTTATACAGCTGATAAAACTACCTTGACTCGACCCCATGGCTGCTTCGCATACTACTCAGGGTTGCCCTGCGGGAAGATGGTGTAATTTTTTTACCAGAAAGCTCGCCTTCGTGCATTTACAAAGGCCTACTCGTTCCGCATTGGAATGGGGGATACGCCCATGTGCGACTCTTGTGGACCCAGAGAAACAATTGAACAGGTCTTATGTCTCTGTCCCCAGTTCGACGTCCAGCGTGAAGCTCTGCGGACAGCATTGAACCGGCTGGACTCTCGACCATTTTCGCAAATGAAGATCCTTGGACCATGGCCGTATGCGTCGATGGCACAGAAAGTCACGAAAGCCTTGTTGCACTACCTCAAGTCTACAGGTCTTGGTGACCGTCTGTAGATTTCGTGCGGAGCTTCAAATGTGCGCGAAACTGTGCTCTATTTCCTTTCTCTCTCTTTTCATCCCTATACCGCATTTCGCCAGTGAAGTGTAGCAAACCGGACGTGCGTCTTGTTAACCTCCCTGCCTTTCCTCTCTTCTATTTCTCTCTCTCTCTCTCTCGCCTTCATGCATAGCCTTCGCCGCCAGTGTTTTCTGGTAACCATTACGGTTGCTTAAGCTGCAGATGTCGGGAAGCGTGAGAAGCAGTCAGGAATCTTTGAATGCTATCGCGTTCCAGTCTTAAATGCAAAGCTTAAGTGTCCTCCAATTTTTATTGTGATCGCAATTATATGGACACTTTAAAGCGGATTTCTGCCGTCGGCGTCGCCATGAGGTTCCGTATGACGTCCACTGGCGATGGAATTGTCGCCGCGCTCCGGTCTCTGTATGTGCGAGTGAAAGGGCGAGAGGGACGCACGTTTTCACGGGGAGCGAACGAACATCGGAGAGCCAACGCGCGTTCTGCGCCCTGCTCCCTGAAAGGCCTCCCCTCTTTTTGGGCGAAATAAAGAATTCACCACCACCACCCTGAAAGGCTGCAGCATTAAGCGTCTCTTTCCTCCTTTACAATCACCATATATTGAGAGCAGGTGGTGGTGGTGGTAGAAACTTTTATTGCCATTGATGGTGGGGGCGAAGACCCCTACATGACACTTGGGTGCTCCCTTACTGTGAGGATGCACCCTTACAACACCAAGGAGAGCCCTTGGAGCGCAATCCTTCTCATAGCACTGGAGATGATCCAGCACTGGTCTTGAGGGGAAGTGCAGGTCAAAAGAGTCTCCCAGTAAGACTCCGCCATGGTCTGTGATGGGGTATTAGGGAAGGTGGGGCATGTGAGGAGGGTGTGTAGGAAGTCTCCTGGTTTACCGCAAAGTTTGCATGAGGAGGGGAATTGGTCTCGGTATCGTGCATGTAGCAGTAAGGGGTATGGGGCAGTCCGAGTTTGTAGTCGTCGCCAGTGTGCGGCCTGCGCTATGGTAAGGGATGGGGCTGGGGGTGTGTATTCCCTTAGTTCGTCCCGGTAGTACGAAAGGATATCACTGAAAGAAAGCAGGCGCTCCCTGGCCAACGCGACTTCTTCCGTCACACGAAAGGCCGTGGGGGAACGGGAGGGAAGGAGGGGTGGCGACGTTTAGCTGTGCCACCAAATGCGTATTTATATAAAAACGTTGCGAGGCGAGAAGTAGGGTAAGATTTCTGACGCTGCTCGACGAGTGTCCAATTCTGATCTCGTCGAAAACCTCCGAGCCGGCCCCAGAGGCACCGGCAATAAAGTCCCTAATTTTTTTAGGGACTTTAACCGGCAACAGTCACCAACGCTGCGCGCGTTCGGTGCAAACGCGGGCAAAACGGCGTCGGCGTCGACAATAGTTCCGAGCGTTGCTGCTGCTGAAGCATGTCCAAATTTATAAACTGATAAAACTACTATCCTTACTCCGTATAGCTCTCTACTAAGTTGCTATCGCAATTGATGCTTCGCCTTTCGGGTGAAACTGCGAGAATTTGTTTTATTTAAATACACCTTACATGCCCCTAGAGGCATTGTGTAAAGGGGGAGAGTACAATGAAAGACAACTTATACAATGTAGCGATCCACATCACCAGTGGCCAGGGTGCAGCAGAGTAGAGGAAGACGACGAAGAGAAGCCCAGCTTGAGAAGGCCACATTAAACCGATAGAGACAATATCGATTGATTGAATAACTTTTATTTTTTCAGTCCTGCAGAACGCGTATTAGCACGTCGCGGGCTGCTCCCACGTCGGGGCCGACAGGCCTAGCCTGCCAGCCGCATCGTGGGCCTGCTGGACAGCCCAACGTTGCTCAGCCAGGAGTGGGTTGCGGAGAGCCGCCGCCCACCTAGCTAGCTGAGGTCAGGGCTTGCTATAAAGATACATCCCCAGAGCATGTGAGAAAGTGTTGATCTATCGCCGCAACCAGGGCACGCGTCATCAGTGTGAATCTCCGGATATATCGCATGTAACGTGAACAGATTGGGATAGGTCTCTGTCTGCAAAAGTCTGAATGTCAGTGCCTGATGCCTGGTTACCTTTGGGGGAGGAGGAGGGTATTGTCGCCGTGAGAGATAGAAGTGTTTAATAGGCTCATTATTAGTGGCGGGCGCGTCCCTATCATCCGTAACTCTGTCCTCGGCCGTTACAGAGCCAGCGCGGTCAGTCAGTGAGCAGCGCGGCAGCGTGGGGATACTCACCATGTGCCCGACGTGGTCTGGGAACCAAGTAAGCAAGTGATGCTTGATTCTATCCGGACTTGCCTTAGGAAGCAGCCCAAAAGCCTGTTGTAAGATCACTCCACACTGAAATGCCCTAATGGCCAACCGTGAGTCACTGTAGATGATGTCGCTGCTGTCATCAAGCATCGCCAAGGCAATAGCCACCGGCTCGGCTATCGCCGGATCTCCAGTTCGTACAGATGCACAGTTTGTGAGTCGTTGTTTCGAATCCACCACTACCGCAGAAAAGGAGCACCGCTTCCGATATGCGGCCGCGTCAACAAAGAAGGCTCTACGCCCCTCTGTCTGGATCTGTTTGAGTATGGTGGAAGCTCTTGCTTTCCTGCTATCCTTGTTACATCAGGATACCATTTCTTGGTATCGGCCATACGGAGATCAAATCTGGTATGTCCATTGCATAGGCGGAAATTTTTCATTTTATCGGGGGGAGGCTGGGGCCTCACCAGCTTTGCGAACCCCAGTCATATATGCATATATATATATATATATATATATATATATATATATATATTGTAAAGGAGAGATACAGAGACAGCACCCGTTCCTGGGCCGGCTGTTCTATTAACTGCTTCGTCGTCGTCTTCCCCATCCAGCGCCCGCCTTGCGAGCGCCGGCGGCCTAGTTGACTTCGTCTTTACACTCGGGAACGCTGCAAGTTTCCGGCGCGCTTGCCACTAAGCAACTTGGCCAGGGTTTGAGGTCGTCGTTGGTGATCCGTCCAGCGTGCAACCAGCTGCTCTGTAGGTCGGCACTGAGTGTTGTGGTCGGGTCGCCTGTCTCGCCGATGACCGTCCCGTCCCATTTGGCAAAGCATAGCAGGCCGTCTCGGACGCCGACCCGGCGTCTGTCTCGCCAAACGGGGACGGCCGCAGTGGTCGCGGTCATCTGCAGCGCGTCGGACCGGCATAACATGTGTTCGAGGCAACGACTGCGCGAGCTTCCATGCTGACGTGTGACGCGACCCGCACCCTCGCAGCAACGCAGCCGCCGGTCCAAGGCTCTCCGTGGTGCCCAACGTCTTGCCAAAAAGTTTCGTGCAGCCGAACTGTCCTGGATAGAAGCCGGGCCATCGGAAGGAGATACCCGGCCCGCGATGTGCGCCGGGAAAGTTGGAGTTACGAGTTCATTAAAGGTAGAACCAGTAGAGAGCCGTGTCTGCGCCGAAACCGATGTCCTCCTGTGCCTCTGCTCTTCCGTGGGTTTCCCGCTGTCTCCCAGCGGCGCCTGAAAGCACTCGGCCAACGGCTGCCCTGCTGTCAGGAGCTGTGGTTCGCGTGTGGAGCCCGGAGACCACGTCGCCAACAGCAGCGCATGGGAGGTCATGCGCCGGGAAAGTTGGAGTTACGAGTTCATTAAAGGTAGAACCAGTAGAGAGCCGTGTCTGCGCCGAAACCGATGTCCTCCTGTGCCTCTGCTCTTCCGTGGGTTTCCCGCTGTCTCCCAGCGGCGCCTGAAAGCACTCGGCCAACGGCTGCCCTGCTGTCAGGAGCTGTGGTTCGCGTGTGGAGCCCGGAGACCACGTCGCCAACAGCAGCGCATGGGAGGTCATGCGCCGGGCCGGGAAAGTTGGAGTTACGAGTTCATTAAAGGTAGAACCAGTAGAGAGCCGTGTCTGCGCCGAAACCGATGTCCTCCTGTGCCTCTGCTCTTCCGTGGGTTTCCCGCTGTCTCCCAGCGGCGCCTGAAAGCACTCGGCCAACGGCGGCCCTGCTGTCAGGAGCTGTGGTTCGCGTGTGGAGCCCGGAGACCACGTCGCCAACAGCAGCGCATGGGAGGTCATCTCGGACTCCAGCAGCGATGGTGTGGCGCCGGATGCTGAAGCACAGTCCGAGACCCGCGTTGGGAAAAGGAGCTCGCAACCGTGGTCCACAGAGGGCAGGCCGCGAACCTGTCGGCCAAAACACCGTCGGGTGCAGCCGTAGCGGCGAGATGGCGCTGCCCCCGAGCACCGTGGGGACGCAGTCGCAGAAGATCGGCCGGCGCAGACGGCCATGTAGAAGCAGGAGAAGAGGTCACCATGGGGCCCCCATCGTGCCCCGCAGAACCGACGGCGACACCCGGTGAGCCGGTGTCTACGGCGGGGCAGCCGGCGGCGCTACCCGTCGAGGTGTTGCTGGCCACACCTGCCGTAGGATCGGAGCAGTCGCTCGCCGGAGAGTCGTTCGCAGCTGGTCGGACTCCCCGCAGGCATGAGGAAGTGGGCCGAAAGCATCCATCAGAGCTGCACTCCATTCAGGCCACGACCCATGTTTAATGCCTGCATAGTTGTCCCATGCCTTGGCGGCACCGCAAAGTCGTTTCGCGGCAACCAGCCGTCTTGTGTGGTCTGGCCAGGCATGACGATCACTCAGGGCATTGATGTTGCTGAAACCAAAGGATGACGTCGTCTTGAAAGCCGCGAAACGTCGGTATGTCCATGAACGCCGGCTGCAGGGAAGTGTGGACGGCGTTCCCAGGTAAGACGCAACCGCTGACGGATGCGAAGGCGCTCGTCATACCCTGCAGCTGTGGTGTCAGCAACGAGATGGCTCGCATGACGTCTGCCAAGCTGCCGGCTGTGTTGCCCGTTGAGCCAGGGGTGGAATTCGCGCCCACTGAGGCGGCGGCAGTGGCAGCGGCCGCAGCACTCGGGCCAGCCGGACCAGTGCCCAAGTGATCTGGACGGCATCCGTTGAGCCAGAACTGGTGGCGGATGCGGCACTCACTGCAGCCGGAAGCATGGTCATGGAAGCGTGAACAGAATCCCTAGCTGGCTGAAATGTCGATGTATCTGGAAGTGCGGGGTACATCACCAGCACATCACGGAACTTCGAAGCGGAAACCTCGTGGGCCCTTCGACCATGTCGACTGAGAGGCCCGCTGCTTCAGCTTCGGCTACCACAGCACCGATTGTCTTGACTCAACTCCGGGACCCTGGCGCCTTCTCGGGCACTGACAACAAGGACGTTGAAGACTGGCTAATCGAATACGAATGCGCCAGCAAGAGCAACCGTTGGGACCCGACTCTAATGCTGGCGAACATAATTTATTACCTCGAGGGAACGGCCCGTGTTTGGTTCCGAACACATGAGGAGGAATTGACCAGTTGGGACACTTGCAAGCAAAAACTGCAGGAACTCTTTGGGAAGCCACTTGGCCGCCAGCGAGCCGCCAAGAAGGAACTTTCGTGCCGGGCCCAAACATCGACTGAACCGTACGTTGTGTACATTCAAGATGTATTAGCACTCTGTCGGCGGGTCGATGACAAGATGCTCGAAGCTGACAAGGTCAGCCACATTGTTAAAGGCACCGCAGACGACGCCTTTAATTTACTCGTGTACAAGGACTGCTCGACGGTCGACGACATCATAAGAGAGTGCCGACGCTTTGAAGAAGCAAAGAGCCGTCGTGTCTCACAACAATTCGTTCGGCTCCCTAATACCGCCGCTAGCTCATCGTGTGAAGACGTCCAGCCGCCTGGTACCGAAAACTTGCTGCGTCTTGTCCGGCGTGAGATTGAGGTTGCGTCTCCGTCGGTTCCCCCGATACGTTCTTACGACGAGTCCCGCCCGGCAGTATCTCTGATTCAAGCTGTCGTACGCGAAGAGCTGGCGAACGCAGGCATCCGTCCGATCTGTTCTGTAAGTAGCCCTACGGTCGGCAATTTCTTTCGACCTCCCCGCCCACAATCGACCTACCTCCGGTACCGCGACCCAAACCAGTGGCGCACACATGACGACAAGCCCATATGCTTTAATTGCAATGGAGTTGGTCATATTTCCCGCCATTTTCGCTAACGTCAGATTTCGTCTCCTCGTCCCGCGTACGCTTACCGCCCAGAAGACAGTCGGTTCTCGCCTTTTCATGCCCGCAATGACCTGCCGCACTGTGATGTTGCTGCTCCGACTCCACACTACGATCGCCGCTCGCCGTCCCCACAGAACCGGCGTTCTCGCTCACCGATTGCCCGTCGCTCACCGTCGCCATACCCCCGCCGTCCCTCTTCGGAAAACTGACCGGTGCAGCTCCCGGAGGTGATGCTGCATTGACCAACCGACCCGGAAATCCTCTGTTGACCCTGACCACCCGACAAAACCTTTTGGACATAGAAGTGGACGGCGTGCCTGTTTCGGCGCTCATAGACACGGGGGCGCAATTATCGGTTATGAGCGCTCGCCTTTCTCGTCGTCTCCGCAAGGTTCTGACGCCCGCGGCGTCGCCCGTCGTTCGTGTAGCCGACGGCGGAACATCTTGCGTCGTTGGGATGTGCACTGCGCGTGTGAGCTTCGCCAGTCACCAGACCTAAGTTCTATTCGCCGTTCCGCAGCAGTGTCTACATGAAGTCATCCTCGGCCATGACTTCCTGAGTACCCATTCTGCCCTCATCGACTGCTCTTCTGGCCTTCTCCAGTTGGAACTTCCTTGTGTACCCGATCTCCCCACCGAGTCACAGCCGCGTTTATGTGTCGCCGAGTTTGTTCGCCTTCGACCAGCCGCCGCGACGTATGTCACACTGACCTCTGATTCCGCCATTTGTGACGGCGACTACGTCATCTCTCCTTCCCTAGACGCTCTTTTAACAAGGCAGGTAGCCCTCCCTCACTCTGTTGTGACTGTTTCGGCGAACCGGGCATGTATCCCTATTCTGAACTTTGGACGGACTCCACAGTTTCTTCCCGAAGGTATCACGCTGGGACATATAGCACCTTTAGACGCACACGACCCTGTGGCCCTTACTATGGATGCGCCCCAGTCTTCTGGAAGCCCTGACACTAGTACTTCATTTGATGCACATTTTGACGCCATGATCGCCCCCGACCTTTCGGCTGCTCAGTCTGACGACCTTCGTCGCTTGCTAGCCGCTTACAGCGACGTTTTCGATTTTGCTTCGCCCCATCTCAGCCAGACAAAAGTTGTGACTCATCGCATTGGCACCGGCAACGCCAGTCCCATCCATAGGCGTCCTTACAGAGTGTCTGCGACTGTACGGCGCGTAATTCAAACCTAAGTCGAGAAAATGCTTACAAAGGACATCATCGAACCATCTACGAGTCCTTGGGCGTCCCCTGTGGTGCTTGTCAGAAAAAAAGACAACACCTGGCGGTTCTGCGTCGACTGTCGCCACCTAAACAAGATTACTAAAAAGGACGTGTACCCTCTGCCGCGAATTGACGACGCCCTCGACTCTTTGCATGGCGCACAGTACTTTTCTTCTATAGACCTTCGGTCCGGCTATTGGCAAATCGCCGTTGACGAAAAAGACGGGGAGAAGACCGCCTTTATAACACCCGACGGGCTCTACCAGTTCAAAGTTATGCCATTTGGCTTGTGCAATGCCCCCGCAACATTCGAAAGAATGATGGACTCCCTTCTTCGTGGTTTCAAGTGGTCTACTTGCCTGTGCTATCTCGATGACGTAGCCATTTTCTCGCCTACGTTCTCCAGTCATCTAAGTAGACTCTCGGCTATTCTGCGCATCCTTCGCAATGCAGGTCTTCAACTTAACTCTGCCAAATGCCGCTTCGGTCGCCGCGAGATCACAGTACTTGGCCATCTTGTCGATGCTACAGGTATACGGCCTGACCCTGCCAAAGTTAGCGCCGTTGCCAACTTTCCGACACCTCGCTCTACTCAGGACGTCCGTTCCTTTTTCGGCCTGTGTTCTTATTTTCGGCGGTTTGTGAAAGATTTTGCAGCACTAGCACGGCCCCTCACCTGCCTGCTTAAGAAAGACGCGACCTTTTCTTGGGGTCCTGCACAAGCGTCCGCCTTCTCACAGCTGATAGGAATACTGACATCACCACCAGTGTTGGCTCACTTCGACGAATCTGCGCCCACAGAAGTCCGTACCGACGCCAGTGGCCATGGAATTGGCGCAGTTCTAGCCCAACGTCAGCATGGTCAGGACTGCGTTATTGCTTATGCCAGTCGCCTTCTTTCCTCGGCTGAGCAAAACTATTCTATCACAGAGCGAGAGTGTCTCGCTCTAGTTTGGGCCATCGCCAAGTTTCGCCCTTACCTCTACGGCCGACCCTTCACCGTTATTACTGACAACCATGCTCTATGCTGGCTGTGCTCTCTCAAAGATTCCACTGGTCGCCTTGGTCGATGGGCACTGCGACTTCAAGAATACTCGTATACCGTCGTTTACAAGTCTGGCCGCTTGCACCAGGATGCCGACTGCGTCTCCAGATACCCAGCACCTCCACCAAGATGTTACGGGGAGATTTACAGAAAAGGGGGTTTATTCACACTATGTACAAGAAGACTAAATGTTGGCCAACAACAACAAAGATGGCGAACCACAGTTTCACCTCTTCCTCGTCTCTTCGGCTCTATGCTTCAGCATCTTCTTTGTCTGCCAGACAACTGGCTCATAACAATATCATGGGGCAAGGATAAAGGGCATGGGAAGCGTGGACGGCGTTCCCTGGCCGCGGGAGGAACGTACGACGGCGAGGATCCATGTCTAATGCAGCGTGGACGGCATGCCTTGGCGGATCGGAGCTCGACGTAGTCCCAGGCGCGGCATCTATGCGATGGGAAGCGTAAGCGGCGTTCTCTCGCCGGAAGGACCCTGGACGGTGAGATGCCGGAGGACGCAAGGCCTCCGCAGCACGGTGCTTAAGGCTGAAGCCCCTTAAGACTTGGCTTTCGTCGGCTGCGCCATTCTAAAGGAGAGATACAGAGACAGCACCCGTTCCTGGGCCGGCTGATGATGATGATGATGATGATCCTTTATCATGGCTCGCACCCACTGAGCGGGATAGGCCAAGAATCGGGCGGCAGTAGGTAGCTAAAAAAATTATTTTTGACAATGAGATACGCAAAATAAAAGAAGGCAAAAACAAAAACAAAGAAAATTTTGTATAACTAGAGTAGTGTGCCAACGAGGAGTCAGACTAACTGAAGGGTGAAAATTGGAGTTATTATCAAGGTCAGAAAAATACAATGTTACTAACGAATTTGGAGAAACAAATTTCAGTGGAATGAATACTGATCTGATAGGTAGAATAAACTTGCAATAATTAACAGGGTAATCGTATTGTTTCTGTTGAAAATTGAAACACTGCGCAACAAACGTCTCTGTGACAATAGCTGAGGGTGGAGGCCCCAAATGATAATAATACTGGTGTATTTATTCTTAATCCAATTTTGCAGAGTTGAGCTTCGAGTAATATCTTTCTCTGGTTTGAATAACGTCGGCATGACAAAAAGTAGTGGTCTATTGTTTCAATTTCCTTGCAATTTTGGCACAGAGGGGACATCGTCAGACCAGCGCTATGTAAATGGAAATTCAATTCCGGGATGCGACAGCCTAATTTGGAGAATGTAACTTCTAACTGCCGAGAAGGACACCACTGATTATTCCAGCCAAAACCGAGATGCTGAAAGTCTGTAGATGGGATCAGCGATAATTTGCCTAAGTCATTTCGTAGACAAAACGTTCTGAATATCGATGCAGTGACGTAAACTGTATCCTGTAAAATATGAAGCACAGGTCCATTTAAAGATGTTCTGGCTAATAAATCTGCCATTTCGTTTATGTATAAAACGCAGTGTCGAGGAACCCAGAGCAAATGAATTTTTTGTAACGTTGTAGGGACTAAATTTTGAAACACATTTAAGATAGTTGTATTCGTTGCCGAGGAAAGCGACACACATACCGACCGAGAGTCTGGTACTACGACAGCTGATACTCGATTCGGGGGTAGTTTGCGCAGTGCTAAAACAATCCCCAATAATTCTGCTATGAAAATAGTCATGTAAACCAGAAGGCGAATAGAAAAGGACCAACTAAGACAAGGAGAAAAGATGACTACGCCAGTCTTTTCGTCTAACATTGAAGCGTCAGTGCCTATTATATTGTTTGTTTCCTGGTGAGAGAGGTAATCTTGTAATTGGTCATTTAAATATTGGAATGGCATTAGTTTAGCATTCGAGGGGACAATATCGTCAAATTCAATTTGGAGGTTTTTTTTGGATTGACTTATTGGGTGAATACATTGAATTTGTACATTGTGTGGTGTTAACTCTGCCTGTACGAATACGATCTGAGGGGTGTGCAGTCGCGACCAATGATTATTAAAAAATGTACTTGGTTCATTAATGGAAACATACATTGATCTTCTTTGGCGAGAATCGTAAAACTTTAGCTACGTTTGGACAGTAAGGATTTTGAATCTACTAATTAAACATGGTAATCGCGCTTCCATATACAGAACGTTGTTTGCAACATACTTAGGGAGTCCAAGGCACAAACGCAGAGCTTCCTTTTCTAATAGAACCAAAGGTTTAATTTTATAAGCTGGACAGCCAGAAAATAAGACATCCAAATTCCATGATTGGTCGGACATACATTTTATATATAATAATTAATGTGTTCTTCGCAGCCCGTATCGTCGGTTACTGATTTTACGCAACCATCCTACAGCCCGAGTTGCCTTAAACACGACGTTTTCAATGTGGATTTTCCAGTTTAGTGTTCCATCATATGTAATTCCCAGGTATTTAAGAGAATCCACCTGGGGAATGAACTCTTGACGATACATCAGTGAAATGTGAACGGGAACATCTAAAGGAAAGAGAAGGAGTGCACTTTTACTAACGTTCAGAGACATATGTATGGTCTCAATACAAGTTTCAAGAATAGATAAGTAATTTTGTAACATTTGATAATGTGAATGTAGATCAGCATTCGATGCAAAAAAGCGATGTCATAAGCATAAACGTATACATGAATGTCCTGGAGCAGCGGGATGGAGCTTAAAAATATATTAAATAAAACAGGAGATAATACTGACCCTTGTGGCACTCCCCTCTGCTGCTTATACCTAGACGATGAACATCCGTTTTGAAAACAGTAGAATTCTCTTTCTCTTAAAAATTCTGATAACCACGCTGTGATGTATTTCGGAAACCTGTAATTCTCTAATTGCTTTATCAGTATGCCATGTTCCACGGAATGATAAGCTTTTGCTAGATCTAGGGTCACTAATGCTGAATATTCTCTTCGGCGACGAGCAAGTTGTATGCGGCTCTCTAAGTCTACGTGCGCGCACTAAATCGAGCACCCAGATCTAAAACCAATTTGACAGGGGCTAACTATTAGGTTTTCAGAAATGTAGGTCACAATTCGACAATTTTAAATTCGTTCTAATAGTTTAACTAAGTTTGATGTGAGGGAAATTGGTCTAATATTATCTAAATCATATCGACCTCCCTGTTTTTTAAGTATCCGAATTACCTTAGCAAGTTTCCATTCTGAAGGTACCCATGCATTTTTTAGAGTGATTTACCATATTCAAAATTTCTTCTGGGGACAATTCATACAGAATTTTTATCATGGCTGTGGTAACTCCATCTGGTCCTGGCGCTGAAGAAGGCAGATAGCGAACAACATTCGCCAGTTCTTGTGTTGTGACTTCCCTAAATTCCTCTAGTGGTAACGGTTTCACTATGTACGGTGGAATGATTGAAGTGAACCTGACTTCCAGTCCTTTTCCAATATTCTCTAATAATTCCGATAATTCACGTGGCGAAAGCACAAAATAGTCAATATTTGGTGGAACTGGAATCATTTTTCGAGAGCGTAAAAAACTAAAAAGGGCTGGAATGATTGAAGTGAACCTGTCTTCCAGTCCTTTTCCAATATTTTCTAATACTTCGGATAATTCACGTGGCGAAAGCACGAAAGAGTCAATATTTGCTGGAACTGGAATCATTTTTCGAGAGCGTAAAAACCTAAAAGGGCTTTTTTATTTAGACAGATAATTCCATTTATTCATATCATACTACTCTTTGGCTTTAGCTATCGTACGCTTGAAGGATGCAGCCACAAATTGGTAATCACTCCAATTCTTCGGACATGGATTACAAAGAAGTTGCTTCCAGGCAGCTTTTCGTTTTCGGTGGGCCCTCGCGCAATCTGAATTCCACCACGGACATAATGGTTTACCTGTGTTTCAGGTTAAATTACCTGTTGCATTCTTCGCGGAATGCTGTAAAACTGCACAGAGGCTTAGAGCCCTAATATCTTCTTGCATATCCGTACGTGAAAGCATCGTAGACTTCAAGTCTTTTTCAAGTTTGTTATAGTTTATAAATGAGTTATTTTTCCTTCTAAGAGAAATCACAGGGAAATCAATTTGAAAAATAATTGGTCTATAGAGTCTATAAAGTCTATAGTTTTCCACGATGATATAGCTAAAGATGAGCTGGAGAAAGTGAGATCTATAGCCGATTGAGACTGTCCGCGAAGAAAGGTAGTAACTTTTGAATTTAGACAAGATAGATTATTATCAAGAGTCCATTTCCACAGGCGTTTTCCTTCTGAATCAGCTTTAAAACCCCAAGACACATGGTATGAATTAAAGTCACCAGCGAATACTATGTCTCTTCTGCAGGAAGCTAATACGGTATCTAGAGAAAATGTATCCTGCACTCCTGCTGGGAAATATAAATTAACTAAGGTAAAAGGGGAGCAGTCTGGGAGTGAAATGTCTAATGCTAAAATTTCACATTCGGTAGACATTCTTTGATACGATATCGTTGCTTTGTGACTAAATTTAGTTGAAACCAAGATAGCAACGCCACCACCTCTGGCAGGCCGATCCAAACGATACATTCGATAATATTTTAGGGAATATTTTTGACCATTTGAAAGCCAGGTTTCTTGTAAGATAATGATGTCTGGAGAAAATTGAGAAGAAATATACGATAGATCTGTAGTAGCAGAAACAATTGACCGACAGTTCCACTGCAAGATTTTTAGAGAGTCTATGGTGAAGATAGAACGGTAGCGGAAACCGCCTCATCAAAAGTAGTCTCTTTCAAAAAGTCCTTCTTGGAAAGGTTCACTTTTTCATATTTTTGAGTTTTTGACTTTTAAGAAATTTTGTGGGGAGGAGATCGTGTGCGTTTTAGACTTTTGTGTTCCATGTCTACATCCTGGTAGTCTTCATACTCTCCGTTAGGGGTTCCGGTTCCGTCCGTTCTACATCAGTAGAAGGTCCTGCGCAAGGGGAGTCAGCTGACGAGTTTGACGACGATGTTTGTTTTTGAGTTAGGTTTAGTGCATTTACAACCTGGTATGCAGGAGCTTGGGTAGAGGCTGCACCAATGACCTGCGCCATCTGGCTAGTCATCATTTGTGTCAAGGACTCAAAAAGAGTTGTTGCAAGTCGTTCCATTGCCTTTTCCATAGCTTTCTCTACTGCCTCTGCTATGGCCTTGGATAGAGAAACATCCATACTAGCGGTGTGACGAGCTCTTACGCCTGCGTAGCCCTGGGATCTTCCCTGAACTTCTGTAACTGCTTCCCTACGTGAGCAACGCCTGCGTTCCACCGCTTCTAGTATTCTTAATTCTCGTTCCTTTGCAGAACAGTTCGAATAGTCTGCAGGGTGTGCTTCATTGCATAGGCAGCAATTTTCTTCCTGAGACTGACATTCTGTGCTGTCGTGATTCTCTCTACACAGGCGGCATCAAGTAACCGATCTGCATCCTTTTATAGTGTGTCCGTACGCCAACATTTCAAGCACTGTAGTGGTCTTGGGGAAAGTGGCTCTACTCTGTATATCAGGGGCCATGCCTTCATTTAAGTTGGACGAACTGTTCCCGCGAACGTAACAATTACCGACTCCGTAGGTGACTTCTTGTTCTCAATAATTCGGCTACACCGGTATACAGATACAGCTCCAGCAACTGAAAATAAGTCTAGTACTTCTGAGGGGCACAGGCTCGCGTCGACCCCACGAACTAAGCCTTTCGAGCATGCAAGGTGTGGTGGAATAAACGGGCTCACCGGATTCGATGCGAATACAGAACAGTTTAGAAGGTCTCGAACGCACTCCTGCTCCAATGAGCAGCAAAGAATACCACCGCGACCAAACTGGCGGACCTCGGTGATCTTTTGGAGCTGGGAGAAGGCCTTTCGAAGCTCCACCTGAATCGCCTTCGGATTCTTCATCTGTATCGATCCCCCATTTGTAGGCACAAGAGCCACAGGGACACTTTTGTTGCCACTACGTAAAAATGAGTCTATCGGCCAGTCTCGGGGAGGGATTGAAGCTGGCCAAGGGGAATGCCCTTGACCGGGGGAAGAAAAAGACATCAGGTTAGTCTGACTTGCTTACACTCGCGACACAATAATCCGAAAAGTGAAGAAAAAAGAACAATAAATGAATCAAAAGAGCAATCGAAACGATACTTCACCACACCCGAGGCAGGACAGCAGACGGAGCCCTTCGGCAGACGGGCCGGCTCTTCTATTAACTGCTTCGTCGTCGTCTTCCCCATCCAGCGCCCGCATTGCGAGTGCCCGCAGCCAAGTTCACTTCATCTTTACAATATATATACATATATATATATATATATATATATATATATATATATATATATATAGTACCTTTAATAAATATTACACTGCAAACTTCGAGCGACCTCGGAAGATTGTTCACCGAAGTGACGAGCTCATATGAGTATTTGCAAGACCTCACAGTACAAGAAAGTTCAGTTCTACAGCCTGAGTCCCCTCTTACCACCAAGAGAGTGGCATCTCTCGGATGAGCAATGCGACAAGCTGCTGAGGACACCACCGCTCGGAGTCTTCTGGAGACGATTTCCCATGTAGCCGGAACCTCTCTAGATCACCTCGTCACTCATGGTTGTGTGACTGTCAGCATGAATCTAGAAGATTTGGATGGTTGTTTAGGAAGAGCCCCACCGGGAGGTGAAATGCAGACGCCAGCAAATTTCACTGATTCTAAGACAGAATGTATCATTCGCAGACTAAAAAAATGCTGATGATGCTTATGGCACAGCAGCAGCTCTTAGCACTTGGTATTTCAGCTGCTAATGTGAGAGGGAAGCACGAAGACTTTTTTTCTGACACCAGACTTGTTTGATGGCACTTCATCAGGCGTAGCTTTTTGGTAGATTACTACGAATATGCGTGTAACAAAACCAATGAACAACAGATAAAGACCGCATACATAATATGATACATTTTCTCTGTGGGAACGCACAGAAGTAGTTTGACTTGCAAATGACATCGCATGCAAACACTTCCTGGACGAAATGGAGGAAAAGCTCCTCGAGTGCTTTCCAGATGAACTCTGTAGAGCTCTGGAATAGTGCTATTGTCTACAGGCAGAGAGGCACTAATATCAGAGGACGTTTTTGAAAAGTGGCGGTTGCTTGCTACACTGTAAAAATTTCCGTCAATATACGGAGGATTTCCGTCATTATACGGAAAAATTGCAGTAAGAATACGGAAAATATCTAATTTTCAGAAATACAGCAAAATTTCCGTTAAAATACGGAAAGTGCTCCTCGTTTTAAGTTTTACGGACATTTTCCGTAATAAACAAGGAAAAATTGCAGTAAGAATACGGAAAATATCTCATTTTCAGAAATACAGCAAAATTTCCGTTAAAATACGGGAAGTGCTCCCCGTTTTAAGCTTTACGGTCATTTTTCCGTAATAATATGGTGACTACACTGTTCTGTACGAAACAGACAGAATTCCGTATTTTTGTTATGCGATCATCCGTATTTTCGCAAGGAAAACTAAACACACTGTCTGCGTGAACGCTTGTACTCGCAAAGTTTCCTCTACGAATATTTTATTGCAAGGCAAGTGGCACCTGTGTTTGTACTGACGTTTATTTGGTGTCAGCACTATATATATATATATATATATATATATAAAAGTTTTAGTGAACGAAGAGCGGTGGCCATACATGACAACGTAAACAAACCTGCGCCGTTCAGGTGCTGGTGCATTGCCAATTACATTGGTGCGCTATGCAAAAATTGTGCGCACTCTAAATCAGTACCGAAACGCAGTATAATGACCACGATTGCGTTTACATTTAACAAGAAGTGGCCGCGAAGAGAACTGGCGGCCTATAAATCCAAGTACTGCGGCTATAGATGAAATTTTATACGGAGAGAAAGAATTAACTCAGGAGTGGAAGGGTTTTACTGAACTGTACAGTATTTGGTTTCAATTGCCCCATAGTATTTGCAAAATATCTCATCTCTGTCAACTGCCATTCATTGACACACCCCCATCACGCATATTCTGCACTGTTCAATTGTTGACAGTGTTGTCAATTTTTGTGGTAAGATGTAATCGCACGCATTTATTCTTATTTATTTATTTAAATTCCCTAAGGGCCCACAGGGGCATTACTAGGGGGAGGGGGGGACATAAAGCAGAACACAATTTTCACAAATGAAGGAGCATGGCAGGTGGTAAATACAGCACTTTGGGGTACAGCAAGTCGTGAAACATATTAACGAGGTACATATTCTTACAAAATTCACACTCAACGAAGCAAGAACAAAATAGCGAAAGCGAATAAGTGCTCTGGAAGAGAAAAATGTAACTAAAAGTGCTAGGATTGTAAATACGTTAGTAATGCTGAATAAAATAAGGAAGACTGTGTGTTATCGTGGCAATTCTGGAGGGTAACTGATTCCATTCTTTTATTGATAAGGTTAACGGCGAATTGTTGGACTTTTCAGTCCGGGTAAAGATATGGTTAACTTTGTAGGCATGATCGATGCGATGTGAAGTATGAGGTGACGGTTAAATGTGTGACCGGGCAAATGATGTGTTGCTGTGATACAGTGTGTGAAAAAAGCATAATCTGGCGAATTTTCTGCGCATTACGAGTGGCATGTCGATTGTTTGCTTCGAAGATGAAACGCTTTGAAATCGGGAGTAGGATGACGTGATGAATCGCGCTGCTTTATTCTGGACGGCTTCGAGTAGATTGGTAAGGGCGATCTGGTAGGGATGCCAAATGACTGATGCATATTCCAGGGAGGGACGCACGAAGAAAGTGTACGCTTGAAGCCTGGTGTCCCTGTCGGCCAGATGCAAGCGTCGCTTCAGAAAGCCAAATTTCTTTTGCGCTTTAGATGTGATATATTTTATATGGTCATATTTGGTCAGTCCATGTTAAGCTAGAATTTATGTAGACACCGAAGTATTTAGCCGATGTAACCGAGTTTACCATGGTATTGTTTAAAATATAAGTATTAGTTTGAGACTTTGGAACGGAAGTGAAGTTCAGGTGATTGGCCTTTTCTGTGTTAATTTGCATCTGCCATTTGCCGCACCATTCAGTGTTATAATGTCGTTAGGGCTAGCCATATCATCATCATCATCATCATCATCAGCCTATATTTATGTCTACTGCAGGACGAAGGCCTCTCCCTGCGATCTCCAATTACCCCTGTCTTGCGCTAGCGTATTCCAACTTGCGCCTGCGAATTTCCTAACCTCATCATCCCACCTGACTTTCTGCCGTCCTCGACTGCGCTTCCCTTCTCTTGGTATCAATTCTGTAACCCTAATGGTCCACCGGTTATCCATCCTACGCATTACATGGCCTGCCCAGCTCCATTTCTTCCGCTTAATGTCAACTAGAATATCGTCTACCCCCGTTTGTTCTCTGATCCACACCGCTCTCTTCCTGTCTCTTAACGTTACTCCTAAGATTTTTCGTTCCATTGCTCTTTGTGCGGTCCTTAACTTGTTCTCGAGCTTCTTTGTTAACCTCCAAGTTTCTGCCCCGTATGTTAGCACCGGTAGAATGCAATGATTGTACACCACACCACCGCTAGCCATATATCTCTCTGTAAATCACACAATCATCGGCAAAAAGGCGAAGTGTTGAATTAATATTTAATGCTATGTCATTAATGTATATCATCATGTATCATTTAGCGCTTCATCTTGAAACAAGACCGGCGAGCGCACACTTTCTTGTATGGAATTCTGCTGTACAATAACAGATGGACGCATTGTGACTGAAGAACAGAAACGATGGATGGTTAGGCTGCTTGACTTTCGAGATGTTTGAATGGGCAAAGTTCCGAATTTGTCGCTGTGTGGTTTATGTTTGTGTGCTCGTCATGTGCCGTCATAGCGCGGGTATACTTGCGCGGAATGTGTTTCACTCGGCTACAAAACTTTGCATGCTGCGGCATCGAACACGCACCAGTACGTGTGCAAACTACGGGAAGGTGATCGAAGATGAGGGATATAGCACTGTGTGTACTGTCAAAAGGAAAGAAAGAAAGAAAAAGAAAAAAAAAACGCCCTGTCCCGAGTTGGCATAATGATTCAACCTTTATTTCTTTTTTAACCCGACATGTAACACCATTTATTACATGAGCTTTATCTGTGGGTAGAAGTAATGGCACAACTGATTGTTTTCCCGTTCATTACATGCACCAGCCAGTCCAAATTAACACTATTAGCCCCGAGAACGACCTACAGGGGCGCTGCGAGCGCCGCTCGCGTGACGTCAGGGCACGGACTCGCGCCTGTCGTCTGCTGCCGTTCGGGCGCTGTCCGGGCACCTTCTAGCTGCAGTGTTTCCGTTTGTTCGCTGTCGTTCTCTGTGCTTGTATACTTATGACGGTCATCCCAAATACATTTTTACGACGTCTTCATTCGCGAAAACTTATTCAAAGAGCTTAATTTTTAGACGACAATTTATTTCTCAAGGGCAACGCTGCAATGCCAGCCGAAGGAGCTCAGACCAGTCCATTGCGCGTTTTTCATGCGCGGATCTAGACTTTGCAGATTGAGGGACTAATTAAAAAGCTCAAATAGCACGTGACTAATAAAAGCATAAACGCAAGAAAATATCACATAAGAATCTAGTTAGGATACCATACCTGCAGTGGTGCAACGAGCATGTTACTGTCTGCTACATATGACTGCTACATTTACCTTGATTTTAACCCATTAAAACGTGTTTTTGTTTATGACGAGTAGCGCATGGTATAATATCTAATTTTTCATTTCTTAAACGCTCGACAACAACACGAGGACCTGACATTGCAGTTTAGATTCAATTAGCACCACTTGTTTCTTTAACTGCTTCTGAAAATTAGGTCGTTCTTCATCTGTTAATGTTAATTTGCGGTAATTTGAAGTAAATGTAATTGAGGCTTACAGCTATTTGCAGAATACGCAAAGGAATGTACCAACATTTATTCACGGTTCCGTGCTACAAGTTCAACTCACTTGTGAAATTTACTGCCGCTTGTTTCTTGAGAAATAGACATCACGAATCTGTTTGGCGAACTGACACAGGCTGCTCGGCCCAAACTTTTTATTGAAATATGCCTTTTGAACCGTATGGCTGCAGCTAGAAAGAAGCCGAAGCCTCATTCATTATTAATATGGGGCTTATTGAAGATATCATTATTCCCCTGTGGAGGTCAAAAATCAAGTGAATTCATTTTAGGCTTGTGGTGTCTTCTCTATGAGGAGGGTATGTGAGGTTCTGTTTTATGTACTCACGAAGCAAATAGTTTACAGTTTGTGTAGTTAAACAAACGCAGGATCGAGACATGGTGAGGCAGAAGGCGTTTGAATTTTCCTCTTCAGCGCAGCCTAAGCTGCGCTGTATATCCTCGAGTATAACATAGGCATTGCAATTGGCGCTTAAAGAACTGCTTCATGGTTTCAATTCGAAGTTGTAGTGAACTGATGGGTTTCGCGAATAATGCATCCTCGCCATATTGACAGTTGGTAGATTTGTTTGCGTAAGGGCTGTGCCATGATGTCGATAAAGGCAACTGAGGGTCACTATGAAACATTTTCTCGCTTGCAATTAATAGGCTCTCGATCTTAACCACGGAACTGTTCTTTCAGGTGGTTACTGTTATGGTATTCGTGAAGTATATAAATACTATACGTGACGCGCCGTCGTGTTAACAGCCATAAGCAATGCGTTTCCTGGGGGCCTGTTTTAGAGAACGGTGAAAGTATTAGCAAACGTTTTCATGCAAAATGCGCGCCTAACTTTCCTTTTACGCATTAATAAAGTACCCATATTTGACTAGAAGAACTCACCATAGTAATAAGAATCACCATAAAAGATTCTCTGAGCAGTTTCCTTCCAACACGCATTTATAATATTGACATCAAATACCAATACCAAGCTTTTTCTTCCTTGTGAAATGCAATGTCTCTCATAGCTAAGCACTAAGGCAATGTTAAGTGTTTTGCGGAGCATCATACACAACTTCGTGTGTTGAAATTGCGGACATTCTTTTTACGCAAAGTTTATGGACAGACACTGTGCATATACGCATTGCAAAACCAGTAGACCCCTTCAATTAATGCTACATACCTGGCGATATCCACGCCGCAAATTTTCACGACTCGCGGTTTTGAAGAAGAAACTGCCGTTCAGGCATGACAGTAAAAAGAAGCCGACATATCTGTCAATAAGTACGGCTCGAGCCACCAATACTCCAAGCATGCACGAAGAGAACGAGCGCGCGCAGCAGCCGAGCGAGCGCTGTCCTGTCCGTGACGTCACTCGTAGAGGGCGCCACTCCAAGTTCTCGCCGCTAATACTAGAGCTTATTGACGCATCGCATTACACTCTAGCACGGCATTGCAACGCTCACCGGACTCTCGTCTGGTTGACTTATCCCTCTTTGTATACAATGTATACAAAGAGATATCTCTTTGGCAATGTATACAATGTATACAATGCCCTGTGGCAGAGAAAGCGATCTCCTCTTCCATAGTTCAATTATTTGTCAAGCAATCATTTTACTCTTCCAACAACTACTGCATAAATGGGAAAACGAAACCGATTTTGTTTTGTTCTCCGCGCTCCCAGCACCAGGTGGAACCACGCGCGGCGCTTCCCATCTCGGAGGATGTAACAAGACGAGCGGTTGACGAAGCTTCATTGTGTAGCCAGCCGGTTTATCTTTTTATGTTGTACAGTTTGTTTGTTTACCGTAAATATGTCTTGATTTGTACAAAAGAGTGGATCAAGGCCCTATGGAACAGAGATTGACGCATCGTGAGCGAAGAACAGACGCGATGGATGGTTAGGCTGCTTGACTCTCGGCTGTACGACTCTCGGCATGTTAGGACTGGCAAAGTTCCGAATTTGTCGCGGTGTGGTGTACGCTTCTGTGCTCGTCAAGTGCCGTCAGAGCGCGGGGATGTTTGAACGGAATGTGTCCCTTCGTCTACAAAACTCTGCACGCTGCGGCATCGAAGTCCTGTGTACGGGTGCACGTATGCGCTTGGATACGGGATAGCCTGCCCTCAACGGATGTTAACAGTGTACGCACGCTGCGCGTACGCGTACGTATGAGGTAAGCCCGTTGTAATTCTATTTGTTCAGTTTGCATAGTGTAGCTGTTTAGATGATGCGTGGTACGCTGGCGTGGCGAACAGAACTATTTGTTTTTCAAAAGGCCAGTAAACAGCGTCATAGGGCAAAAATGGCGCGTGAATGGGAAAAAGGATCATATAATTTCACAGCGATCTCCATGGTAGCGCGATTCGAAATTTTTTGTGTGGCGCGTATAACCTATTGCTCATGCGCGTTAAAAACTTAGAATAAGAGTGCATTCAGTTGCGCACATAATTCCTATTGACGCTTGTACTGTCGCTCTACGTGCGATAGTTGCCTCCTTGTTTGCATGAATTTTAATTGTAGTTACCAAAAAAATAATTGTTAGCTCTGCTGTGTCTTTCCTTGCTGCAACTGCTTGTGGTGCAGCAAGACGTTTTGCTTCTAATGATGTCTGCGCAATCCAAGCGTTCGTGTCGTGTAGCTAGCTGTAAATGTATCAGTTGCAAAAAAAATTGTACATGCCAGAGAAGCAAATGCAATCAATATAGACTGTATTTTATAAATCCTTCAGTTGAACTGCTTAAGCAGAAAGTAGATATGCATGAAAATCAGATGATTGTGCTGATGCTTAGCAAGAACAAGGTAACATAACATTACTGATTCAATATTTTCTTTTACTGAAAGACTAGTTGCTGGGGTCCTGCTGGAGCTAAGAGATCTGTTGCCTGCCATTAGACCATGTCTCTCAAGTTACCGCAATATTGATGCCTTCAAAGTAAGTGGATTTGTTTCTCTCAGCATTTTACTACCAACCTGCATCATGGCAATCCACTTAGCTGTGTAGGTGATCACTGTTAGTGACATTGGAGTGCTGGTGGACAAGCACCCCTTGAATTTTACAACACACAGCTGTGGCAATATGTGAAGCTGTTAATATACAGAGTGTCCCAACTATGATGCATAAATATTTTTTAAATAAAGATGCCACGTAGCTGGACAAAACCAAGTTATTATTACGTTTGCCATTGCTTGGAGATACTGAGAATATTCTTTGCATTCTGCCTAATTAGATCATTAGCCTTAATTAATCAACCTCTCAATTACTCTAATCAGATGAAAAGTGTAAATGAGGAAATTGTAGAACACCATGAACAACTCCTGATACAGCATCCTGTTGTGCAAAAAGTGCTACATAAAAGTGTTCTTCCGAGCGGGAAAGAAGCTCGCGAATACACATAAAATTGCCGCATGAATGGCCGCTCGAGGCTCTTTGCGTGTGTTCGTGGCTTTCTTTCACGCTCAGAAAAACTTTCATGTAGCACGTATTTCATGTAATTGTAATATTTGAGAAGTTGATTAAATGATTTACACTTAATTATGCAATTAGGCAGAATGCAAAAAAAGTGAGCAGCTCCAGGTGATGGCAAACGTTACCTTGGTTGTGTCCAGATACGTAGCATTTGCATATTTTCAAACCTTTGTGTGTTGGGACGCCCCGTATAAGCCAGATTTGTTTCTCCAAGTTAATATACTGATGACATTTGATTGTGATCTAGCATTCAAAAATGCTAAACAGGAAGAAATTTTAATTTGCTCTTGGTAGGTTGTTCAAGCAAATCAACCAAGTTGTTACACATGAAATGCGGCATTTGTAGGTGTGTTCTGCAACACTGCAGCCCTAAATAACTTATGAGTAAAGTGCTACTACTATAATTTCTCTAAAGCATGCAGCCAGGTTGAGCATTCCAGGAGGCTGGCATCAAGAGAGATCTATTTATATGAATTTCATATGTGAAAATGAGGTGTTATTGTTTGGATGACTGTATAAACTTATGCTTTAATTCCAGTCTTGCATGAGGCAGACTTGGACGGGAAAATTGATTTCTTTTGGGCGATGTGGTACAAATGCATTGGGTAATGCTTGTATGCAGACACATTACATCCCTATTGCTTAGCCAAGGGGTGCCCCTGCGTGTTAAAATTTACAGGGCACAGATTGAAGAATGTCAACTTTTGTAAAATCAACTACACCTTTTAGATTATGAGATTACAATTATTGCATACCGTCATAGTGTGGTATATGGGCTGAATGTTTTTCACTTTGTCTATAAAACCCTGCACACTGCGGTATCATGAAAATTTATTCTATGTAAAACAAGCCATGCTGCTTGCCAATTTAAGCAAATAAAAGGCAACTTTTCTAGGAATGTTTCTGGCCTTGTAATGTACTTCATGTTATATTCTTTAAGACTATAAAGCAGATTGTTCTTCTGTACATTTTCTGGAAGCTTAAACTGCGGCGATCTAAACCACTTGGCAACAATGCTGTGATCGCTACCGCGTGTGGAGCAAACGCAGCTTTCCCTTCTTCAATTGTGTCACGGGCACTTCTGAAGCGCTGCCTATTTAGTAAATAATCTTGGTGGCATGGAAGCGCCATCTGCTTCTATGCATTGCTTTGTTTTCTGGTGGCATCACGTCACATTATAATCATAATATATTTTTTTTTCGTTTTTTGAGAGTCTCATATTGCCCCCCTCATGCTGTAATTGTGGTTGCTTTACTTATGTGCAAATATTTATGTATAGATGACCACTGCTCCAAGTTCCATTTTATCGCAAAGTAAGCTACGAGTACCCAAGGAATTATGTATAGCAAAATACCAAAGTCAAACTGCCGAACACAACCAAGGAGACTCAGTGCACAGTCTCTCACCAGATTGCATTGGTCATGCAAAGGTGCACAGCATACCTCTTTATTACTTGCTGAACAAGCTGTGAGAAAACTGAATATTTATGTAGCTTCAATTAGTGCTATCAGCCATTACTTCTGCCCACGTCAATTGTGGACTATTATCACGGCTTTTCTTTTTCTAACTCATTTTGCTTATTATAGAGGGATTACTGCCTGTGTTCATAGGAAATAAATCACATGGGCAATCAAACGCCTAGAATGTATAAACTTGGAACATTGATTGTGCAGTTTTATGGTTCAGAATAAGTAGAAATACAGCATAAAAACTTAACTTTTGCAGTTGAAACAACAACAGAGCATACAGTAACCATACGTGCCTGCTGTAGCCCCTGTGCCAAGTAAATTTCAATTCTGCTTTTTGCATCCTATCGGAGTGCTGGTAACATGTTTCACATTTCTGTCAGCCAACTAACCTGTCTTGTAACAGTAAAAATGTGCCAACTATATTTTTTAACAACATGCTAGAATATGCTGGCACTTCGCTTAGAAAACTAAAACCATAGAATCAATACAGTGATGCGACTTTCGGTTTGCATGTCACAGGTTGAGAAAAGTAAAGTGGGAGCTGTTTCCAATGTTCCGACTAGATAGCAAAGCTAGTATAAAAGGTAGCACACCACTGAGCTCTACTAGGGGGGGGGGGAGGGGGGGGGGCTGGATAGCGCATTGAGCGTCTTCGACTGAAGCCAACCTTGTCCCAGAAGTTGGTACTTCACGACTTTTCTGTGGCATTTCACCTGCACAGAAGTGCGGAATTCTGCTATAATGCTTGCCCTTTGTGCCGCAAGCTACCGAAGCAATCCAGAGAAGTATTTCGAGAAGACGTCCAGAATTTTCCATCACAGCACTAACAGCATCGCTAACACGAGTGGCGCATGCTGAAAACACTTGTAAATCAGAAAATGCTTTCTGTAAGAAAAACGTATCACTTACGGGTTCAGAACATCGTAACAGCTCTCACCAGACATGTGGAGACATCGGCTAGATGTGGAAAACCACGAAGAAAAATTTTTATGGCAGCAATATTGTGCAACGGCACACACTAGTAAGTGCAGCATATGCCCTACTTTTGGTACAAGCCGCTGCACGACACTGCATTTCCGCTGGCTTCATCTACCCCTGTCTCTGTGGGCAGCGAAGCGGCATCCAGCAAAACATAGTAGACATCAGTGGTGCACATAGTATTTTATGTCCCCTTTCTCGATGCTAGCTGAACACACGTTAACTGTTTCCAAAGCAGAAAAACTAAGGGCAAGGGCTCTGTACACATTGCATCGTAAAGTGGCTGATGCTTGGGCAAAGCAAATACTGTGCATGGTAGATTTGTGTGAGGCAAGCTAGGAATCAAAAAGCCTGCTGCATACTAGCAAATGACCAACATATTGTTGCATGTTGAAATTCTTTTTTTATTCCTCATCACTCATTTGTGTAGGGGAGACAGCTCTCACAACTGGAGAAGCCTGGGAAGCATGCAGTACTCCACAAAACCGGTTTCAACGTAAAATGTGTCTTCATCTCATAATTTCATGGCTGCAAGAGTGAGCCCACTGCTAAACACATCAGTGTTCATGATGTCATGCATTATCCACTTTATCTGCACGTCATACATATCTTGACAAAGCTGATATTGCCTTTAGAGAAATTGTACATGTTGTGAGCTTGCATTTTAGAACGCACAACAAGCTTAACACGTACAACACCAGAACAATTTGTTGAGAATTTCGGATCAGGAATCTTCGAAGCACAATTTGTTTAGTGGTGTTAAGATTCTGCTTAAGGTTGTTGATTATTACATTCATATAGTGTTCAAGCATTGCTGTAACAACATTCTTCGCTTGGAGTATATAGTAAGGGTGTACTCCACATGAGCTGGTGGCATTTTGCTCCATATTCAAAAACTGGTTTGTTCTTCAGTTGAGATTTTCAAGTTTGCATTCTTTATTAGCTGTTGTATGTAACCTATCCTAAATGTTTGAATAGTGAACACAACGTGACCTTTTTGATTGATTTTGTGGATTGTACACACTTGCTGCAAACAATTTGAGATGATAACTGTTTCCGCCTTAATGAAAAATAATTGCTTGAAGCAGCCATAGCCACCAATAATACTAGCATGACATGATTATGAAAATTGTGATATTGTACTGTGATTTATAATGTTTTTAAACATATGGAGCTCTGCCTGTGGTGTAAATGGGTTCCTGATATGCATTCGTGATGCAAGAATTTGAAGAATAAACTGAAGCAAGGATGTTTACTTACTTTTCAAGAGAAGCTCATGAAAAGTAAAATAACTAGAAATAACTTTACTGAGCTGAGAAGAGTGCTACAATTGTCTCATTCGAATAGTGCCATATACAAAAGCTACAACAAATGTTTACTATTTTGGTTGCATTTGTATATATGGTATTGTCACGTGTTGCAAGCTGTATTCAGAATGGCCACAGCTCAGTCATGATTGTGGCATTGTGCAATGAAGTACCGCTGGCATCACCCGGAAAGTGTCGCAAAGTTACAAATACAACTTTGAATGGGTTCTTTTAGGAAAAAAGACTTAGCTCAGAAAATTATCCTTTTTTATGAAGCCTGTCGAGACAAGGTTTCTTTACATGGCCATGGCTCTCAAAGAAGAAACCGAGACTGTAGACTGCCAACGTTCATTCCTGTTCCGGCAAAGATGGGCCAGCAGTAACCAGCAGGATTTTACAAAGTGAACTCATCAAAGCTTGAGCCACTCCATGCCACAAGCAGTTGCTCCTCGAGCCACCGTGCAAAGGTTCCTTGGGGCACAAGTCCAACTCAGCGCCACAACCTTTCTTCTCCAGTTTTTCTACCTACTTAGCTAACCAGGTGGGTCAAAGATGGCAGAGGGAAAGGGAATCACAGCTTTAAGCATAGAACCTGCTCAAGCTTAATGCAGTTTGAGAGTGAACAGTGAACGAGGAATAGGTAGAGAGAAATAGGACACCTCTTCTCCTTCAGAGAATTGGCAGTGAAAAAAACAGCTTATGAAGGCTGGAATATTGGTCGGAATAATTTGGCATAGGTAGGATAATGACTATGAATGTTTTTGGCAAAGGTAGTGGTCGTAGGCTGAATAATAAAGGAGTTTAGATATAGATTAGAAAACAAATTTCATTACACTAGCAGAATTTTAAATCATCCCAATAATTCTTTTAATTGACGGTTTATGCGTGTTGAGCGACAATGCTTCTTGATGCCTGCTTCTTGCTGAGATCATTCTTATGCTGCATAATTCACCTGTTCAAGTTACATGTTTATCCCGTCCAAGCAAATTTACATTCATGACAAGAAAACTTATAGATGATTTCCAGAAACTTGCTGATTAAATGAGAGAGCAGCATGCACCCCAGGCTTTCTTAGATATGCGTTCAAGAGCCTCAGATCTCGTGAATGTTATACATACTCCTGCTGAGCAAGTTCTTGGTATCATCTACAAGG
Organism: Dermacentor silvarum; assembly: GCF_013339745.2. NCBI lineage: Eukaryota > Metazoa > Arthropoda > Arachnida > Ixodida > Ixodidae > Dermacentor > Dermacentor silvarum. The sequence continues at coordinate 152,232,917 of NC_051158.1, read as the reverse complement.
TCATTTCAGAATATGAGTTTGCTTAGGTTGGAGAAACAGTCAATCGAAGACATGTCAAGCGATATCGCTGTCGATCTACATTCCAACTGAAATAAAAGTAAATATAGCACCAAATGCAAGAATTATTGGGATAATTTCATTCTTGCCGTGGAATGAAATCCTTCTTCTAATCTAAATATGCAATCCATAATAATTCAGACTACTAAATACTTGCAAAGGGGTTGAGTTATGCATGTTGTATTCCGTATTTTCTTACTATAAGACCCAACGATGCTTAAACAGCAGAGAAAACATTAAGAGCTGAGTACTTAATACTTTATATTGCTCCATAAATCAGTTTCCCTGCCAACATCAGCGTCCCGCGCTAATAATGTTTGGGAGAATGTGGGAAACAAGGCACCTGACCCATAGGGTAGTGCTGTTCACTTTGTTTCGGAGCGAAGGTCATGCTGTACATGTATGTGATAGCCATACGTGTCATTACCTTTAAAAAAAGGAAGCAAAACTGCGAGTCTGCCTAAGTGGAACAGATTCATTAAAAAATTGTTTTGTGCATAAACAAACAAGGACGAAGAAAAGGAGCAACACAAGCACGATCGCGTTCGAGCAACTGGTTTTATTTTCGAAGAACCATTTACTTAAGAACCCAGATCTGGGCTATCCAGTCAACACATCAATAGCGTATATAACAACACTTGTGATAAAAATGCCACGGATAAGCGCGACCCGGTCAACATAAAAACAGCAATGCGCATTAAACAAGCACTTAAGATGAAAAGACAGGAGCGAATATAGCAGTGAAACAGAAGGATGACTGATGCATTTTTCCTTTAGTTTTGCAATCCAGTGCGCTTCCACAATTTCTCTTGCGATTTGATTTCGATGCCTAAACAATATGCCGGTACTTCTAAGTCAAGGTGAGCACGCATGTTCTTGACAAAGCATAGCCAAATGCTTACTAGGGCCAGCTTTCAGACTGGACAAGTGTCCCCTTAGTCTCGTGTTAACGCATCTTGCAGTCTGCACTACGTACACACGACCTCATGTCACAGGAACCTGATACACAACTTTCTTTGCGCAATGAAGAAATTGGTTCTCACGCGGATTTTTAATACTGCATTCTTTCTTTGCATCACCCTTACTTTCGAACTTACTTTTTATCCTAGAACACACACTACCTCTTGTTTTTAGCCAAAAGCACCACTTTTACTTCGTAACTCCCAGCCACCTTTTTAAGACTGTGTGAAAGGCCATGCACATACGGAATCACTGAAACCTTGGAAGCTAATTCTTTCTGGCTTTGTTTTTTGTGCATAGTTCTTTATCCTGTTTAAGTTTTTCATAAGTCTAGCACATGACGCCAGCATCACAGCGAGCAGGCACCTACCCGGCCTCTCTCAACCGATCAACTTGCTCAAGAAAGGCAATGTTTACTTTGCGGTAACACGACTTCAACAATGCTGACCGGCAACATGAAATGACTATGCCATTCTTCACAAGCCTGGAATGGTTTGAGGCATAGTTCATTAGCGGTTTTCCAGCTCGGGGCGTGAATGACCAACACACATGTTCTGGTAGAATTTCTAACTTGACATAAAGAACTGTAGCTTGTTATCTACCGGTACTTCCGAAGTAAAAGTCAAGCCTTCAATACTACTAGAAGTCTTTGACTCTAGGCAAGGGCTTAAATTTTACTTTGCAAGTACTGGTAGATAAGAAGCTACAGTTTCTTGTTAACAAGCTACATGAACTATGCCTCAAGCAATTCCAGGCTTGTAAAGAATGGCACAGTCATTGCATGTTGCCATTCAGGATTGTTGAATTCGTGTTATCGCACTGTAAACATTGCCTTTCTTGAGCAAGTTGATCAGTTGAGAGAGGCCGGGTACCTGCTCGCTGTGATGCTGGTGTCATGCGCTAGACTAATGAAAAAACTTGAACAGGATAAGGAACTATGCACAAAAAATTTAAGGCAGAACGAATTAGCTTTCAAGGTTTCAGTGATTCCATATGCGCATGACCTTTCACACAGACTTAAAAAGGTGGCTGGGAGTTATGAGAAGTAAAAGTGGTGTTTTCGGCTAAAAACAAAAGAGGTAATGTGTGTTCTAGAGTAAAAAGTAAGTTCGAAAATAAGGGTGATGCAAAGAAAGAATGTAGTATTACACATCCGCATAAGAACCAATTTCTTGATTGTGCGAAGAATGTTGAGTATCAGGTTTCTATGACATGTGGTCATGTGTACGTAGGGCAGACTGCAAGATGCATTAACACAAGACTAAGGGAACACTTGTCCAGTCTGAAAGGTGGCCCTAGTAAGCATTTGGCCATGCATTGTCAAGAACATGCGTGCTCACCTTGTCTTAGAAGCACCGGCACATTGTTTAGGCAACGAAATCAAACCGCGAGGGAAATTGTGGAAGTGCACTGGATTGCAAAACTAAAGTATAAATGCATCAGTCATCCTTCTGTTTCATTGCTAGATAAAGAGAATTCGCTCCTGTCATCTTATCTTTAACATAGTTTCATCTTAAGGGCTCGTTTTTTGTGCATTGCTGTTTTTATGTTGACGGTGTCGCGCTGATCCGTGTCATTTTTATCACACATGTTGTTATATGCGCTATTGATGTGTCCTGTTGATTGGATTGAGCAGATCTCTGGGTTCTTAAGCAAATGGTTCTTCGTCCTTGTTTGTTTGCGCCCAGAAAATTTTTTTAATAAAAAGAGTTTTTCAAAACTGTAAGGAGGTTTTTACTGTGTGCAGTTTAAAAAAGGAAAAAAGCTTCACAGCTGTTACTAAATGCACTCTCCAGAGCTTTACACTATGCAGCTGTACTAGTTTACACAGGATACACTTCACCTCTCGTCACGGCCCAGGTGGCTATTCAGGTTTTTCAAAGGTGTTTCATTGTATGAGACGGCACATACAGCATCACTTATTTGCAAGATATTGCATTCCAATTCTGTCATATGAGATAAATTCATTAGAGAGTTTTAAATTGCCCTAAATGTATTACAGCTGTGGACCAGTACACTGGCAGTAGCTTGCAGTAACTATAGCTTGTGGAAATATATTTCAATTGCCATGTTATGTGTACCTGCTAGTGCACAGGCATCGGCCACAGAAATCTTTAGGGTACACAAGTTTCTTCTATTTTGGAGTACGCATCCTCCACCAGATTAAAATGTGAAGTGGATTGTCATTTGCGGCGTATACTCCTGCGTAAACTTTATAACCATTTCTCCTCATCTGCTCTACAGATCATTGTTGCTACAACTGCAAAAGCAGGGTGCCTGTTTACAGCACCTGTAGAGAGCAAAGTCTGCGAATCTTGAATGAATAATCATATAATTTTAGTATTTTCCAGCAAAGTTAACACTTTGTGTCTTCCACTGTGGTGTTTTTCAAATTCTAAGGTTGGCACATGTGCACAAGGTTTCACTACAGTATGTAATTTTGCAGGAAAAAGTGTTCTGCTGCACAGAATGTCATGAGTTTTCTTATGTGTCGGTCACCATCTCGCAAACTACTCTTTTCGGATTTGGAAGGCAACATTAATGCGAAGTACATTTAATGTTCGAAAAAAAAGGATGTGCCCTCTGATCCCCTTATTTTCGATGGGGGCGAAATGCGAAAACACCCGTCTACTTAGATTTAGGTGCACGTTAAAGAATCCCAGGTGGTCCAAATTTCCGGAATCCCCCACTATGGCGTGCCTCATAATCAGATCGTGGTTTTGGCATGTAAAACCCCATAATTTATTTTTTTGATCTCCTTATTCTCCTCACTTGATGCCTAGTCTTCTAATAGCATGATCGACACGATGAGCATCAATGTGATGTGCAATTATTGTGTATTGGAGGCCAGGGTACATTCATTTTAGCAGCTTTTTCGGTTGACTTGAATCAGTATTGTAGAATGTTGTTTGCTTCTTTTACTCATTGTTACCAAATATCACTTTTGACTGCGGCAACAAGTATAATGTTGTTTGCTAGCACTCCTGCCAACCGATATAACTTGAAGGCATCTGTGATAAAAACAGCTAATGATTTCCCAAGAGCTAAGGTCCAGTGAGACCAATAAATTTTAAGCTAATACCTGTGGATGGTACTGCTGAATGAATGCCCATCCAGTAGGACTGTCCATACCATTTTCTTCCATAAAATTACATTGAAGATTTGAACAGAATCTGAAGGTAGACTTGTCTGCAAAGTGATCCATTTCCTTATCCAAGTAATACAGCTTCAGCAAGAAGACTGAAACTTCAAGTCATCAGTAGTGGCATGAACATACAGTAAACAGTGCTAAACTTTTCCCTATCTTGCACATTTTATCATTTCCCGTCCCATTTATTTCACAGGCTGTTCTTTACTATTTATGGTCATACCCAGTTTAATTTGGTGTCCTTACTTATTTATTATTTGACCAATATCTTTTTTTCTTTATCGGATCTTGATGAAATGTTTATTGATAACGTACCTTCATTTGCCATTTCCACTGATCTTAACCAGACACATCATGTTACAAAGTTTATTTTGCCTAATTCTTCATTGCTTTTTTTTGCCAAATGTCCAAACAGTTTATTTTAATTCCTGTGTTGATTTCTGGGAAGAATAGGTCTACTAGGTCTACAGATCGTTTTCTGTTTAGGTCATCCCTACTAATTGTAACAACTTACAGCAGTGCCCCTACACACTCCATCACAATCACTGAGAAACACACCCTTCCTACCTTTATTTTAACACTTCGGTTTCTCTTGACCTACTATATGCACCAGATGAGGGTAGGGGCGAGTGAGCTATGCACATCCAAAACCGCTGCCAAGGAAAACAGTTGCTGCCCTGATGACACGTATGTGTCGAAATGTTGGCTACAGCAACATCCCTTGCTTTGACAGTGTTGAACCACGTTCATGGTTTTTTAATACTTCAGTTACCGCTTTGTTGTGTTCTGTGATTCTCTTTTGTTGCCACTTCCTTTAGGATGGAAATTCACCAATATTATTTGTTTCTCCTAACAGCAGCAAGTTTATCCTTGCAAGGCATGTGGGAACAGCTTTGACCAGGAAACAGTGCAAGACGAGTGGTCGAAGAAAATAAAATTGCTTCTGTGATCTAAAGTACTTGACGAATAAAATTTTGCACTTATTTGTATATATGTCGTGCAATTCATTCATATCACAAAAAGCAAAGTGTTTGATCTTTTGAGCTATTTCAATGTGTTGGCCAGACAGTTTTCTCCATAGCGACCTGCTGCTTCTGCAATGAGCTGCATTCATGACAATGGCATTAAAGGATATTGCCACGACCTTGACACGACTGAAAGCCACTCGGTGCAATTCCATGCTAGGCACGTCGGGTTGATCATCGAAGAAGACAACGACGAAGGTGCCTGAGTTGTTCTATAAAAGATCTATAGCGTCGACGGAAGTCTTTTGTTGATTTGTCTGTGACAAACTGGTGGAAGTGCTGGGTACGCGTCTATGTACTCTGACCCCCAGGATTAGGAAGCGGACCACCTACGCAAAAGCCGACGGCTTCAAAGACTACCTCCGGAATACGGCCTTCAAGATCTGCCGAGGATGTCGACCACAACCGCAACCCAGACACAGGAGACATACGGTACGGGACAGCCTCCTGCGTCGCTAGTTCTCCACACGCCCCAATGGCCGCGGCCTTTCCATGGTGAGCCTTTTGAGGACGTATAAGATTGGCTCGATGACTTCGATCGTGTGGCCGAGGTTAATGATTGGGATGAACGGAAGAAGCTAAGGCGCGTGTACTTCGCCCTAGAGGACTCTGCCCGAACATGGTTCGCTAACCACGAGCCATCCATCACCACCTGGCAAGAATTTCAACGGCAGATACGCGATACGTACAGCAGTCCCGCAAGAAAAGAGCGAGCAGAGCAAGCTCTCCAGAGCAGGGTTCAAAAGCCCAATGAAAGCGTAGCCATGTTCGTAGAGGACATGTCGCGGCTTTTCAAGCGTGCTGACCCTGGCATGACAGAAGCGAAGAAGGTCCGCCTGCTGATGCGAGCAGTGAAAGAGCAGCTGTTTGCAGGACTAATGCGAAGGCCTCCAGCTACAGTAGCTGAGTTTGTCAGTGAGGCGACAACAATGGAGCGAGCCCTTCAGCAACGCTCCTCTGTCTACGATCGCCAAATCACCCTGGGATCAGCATCTCCATCTCTCTCGTTGCCCTGTGACACCGATGCGCTTGTGCGTAGTGTCGTAGCTTGTGCGTAGTGTCGTGCGGGAGGAGCTTGATCGACTACAGGGAGTGCGTTTTCAGCCGACCGCAAAGGCCCTCACAGATATCGTCCGCGAAGAAGTCCGCCACGCGGCACAGCCATTCGTGCAAACCCGACCTGAAGCCGCCCCTGTACTGACTTATGCGCAAGCAGTGAGGCTACCTGCGCAGCCCGTGAACCACCATAACCTGCCTTCTTCTGAAGAACCGCTGCGCCATTTCCAGGGTCAAACTTCGCATACAACTATGTACGAGTCCACAAGCCCCCGAATCAATACGCGAAAGTCAGACGTGTGGCGCACACCTGACTATCAGCCACTCTGCTTCCACTGTGGCGAAGCGGGCCACTTGTACCGTGCCTGCTACTACCAACGAATAGGACTCCAGGGATATCACCCCGGCGCTCGTCGCCCACGTGAGGGAGAGCGCCCGAGAGAAATCCAGCAATATCTGGCCAGTCGAGATTCGTCGCCGTACGCGCAGTTCCCACCGTTTGAACAGTCCCTGCCAACGAGCCGATCTCCGTCTCCACAGAGGCGCCAGTCACGATCACCACCTCCTCGACGATCGGCGTCACCTAGTCGCTACACTACGTTCTCCGCTTCTGTGGGCAACCGGCCCACGAGCCCAAGTCGGGGAAACTAAGAACAGCGACCTCGGGGGGTGGGGCCGCTGTACAACGCACTTCGAAAGATCCTCCGCTGCGACACCCCGACGGCGACGTCACCGACGACGATAACGATGACGATGACGACAACGATGACTGTGTACCTTCGGCACTTTCATTCGAAAACCGTAAACCTGTTTCAGCCGACATACTCGTTTCTGTAGATAACCACCCGGTAACCGCTCTTGTCGATACTGGTGCCGATTATTCTGTTCTAAGCGGACAACTGGCTACTGCACTTCGCAAGGTGACGACACCGCGGCCCGGACCTAAGCTCCGTACAGCCGGTGGTCATGTTCTCACACCGACCGGCAAATGCACTGCGAGGGTACGCATTCGTGAGGCCACGTTTGTCGCTTCATTTATTATACTGGCAGAGTGCTCTAGGCAGGTCATTCTCGGTATGGACTTTCTTCTAGAGTACGGGGCAATCATAAACCTTCGCGAGTTGCTTGTCACTTTTTCCAGCGAACATGCAACTCATTCGGACGACTATCACCTACAGTCCACGGTGTTACGCGTTTCTGGTGACTGCGCTACTTTGCCACCACGGAGTACTACGTTGATCACTGTGGAAACAGACGACGATCCTCCCCATCTCGGAATCGCTGAAGGCAATCTGTCAGTCTTGTTGGCTCGACAGGTTTGCGTAGCTCGCGGCATCTTGCAGCTGTCGTCACGGACTGCTCAGATTTTAGTGACTAATTTCAGTCGTGAATACCAGCACTTCGCCCCACGAACTGCCATCGCCTATTTGGAGCCAGTCAGTGACAATCCTGCTTGTTTAACTGTAGGACAGAATGGTGCAGATGCTACCTGTGACGTACCGGCCAACAGCAAGATTGATGTGAATTCAAAATTATCAGGTGGACAACAGGCTAGCATTTGGAGCCTTTTACAGTCTTTTGCGGACTGTTTCGCTTCAACATCGAAGGTCAACCAAACGCCTATTGCGAAACACCGAATTATTACAAATCCCGATGAAAGACCCGTGCGCCAACGTGCCTACCATGTTTCTCGTAAAGAGCAAGACGCCATCCGCAATCAAGTCCAACAAATGCTTACCGACGACATCATACAGCCCTCCACCAGTCCATGGGCGTCACCTGTAGTTCTGGTGAAAAAGAAAGACGGTACAATGCGTTTTTGTGTTGACTATCGCAAGCTTAACAACGTTACGAAGAAAGACGTTTATCCCCTTCCCCGCATCGACGATTCTTTGGACCGCCTTCGACATGCCCGATACTTCTCATCGATGGACCTACGCAGCGGCTACTGGCAAATAGAGGTTGATGACCGTGACCGTGAGAAAACCGCCTTTATTACGCCTGATGGACTCTACGAATTCAAGGTCCTTCCTTTCGGATTGTGCTCTGCGCAGGTCTCAAGTGGCAGTCATGCCTTGCCTATTTAGATGATATCGTTGTGTTTTCTGACACTTTTGAGCAGCACCTACAGCGCTTACAAGCAGTTCTTGACGCAATTCGTGCTGCTGGCCTGTCCTTAAAGCCTGAAAAATGCCATTTCAGGTATGACGAACTCAAATTTTTAGGCCATGTTGTCAGCTACGCAGGCATTCGACCAGACCCCGACAAAACCATTGCTGTCGCTTCGTTTCCTACACCTGCGAACAAACACGAACTCCGCCGTTTTCTAGGGCTTTGCGCATATTATAGACGCTTCGTGGCTAACTTTTCAAGGATAGCCGAACCTTTGCAGCGGCTAACAAAGGATAATGTTCCGTTTGTCTGGGAGCAGGACCAACAAGAGGCCTTCTGTGAACTACAGAAACGTCTGCAAACACCTCCCGTTCTAGGACACTTTGACGAAGACAGTGACACCGAGTTGCACACGGATGCCAGCAACGTTGGCCTTGGTGCCGTCCTCGTACAGTGGCAAGATGGAGCCGAGCGCGTCATTGCGTACGCAAGCCGCACTTTGTCTCCAGCTGAAAGGAACTATTCGACTACGGAGAAGGAATGCTTGGCTGTTGTGTGGGCAATTGCTAAGTTCCGCCCATATTTGTACAGCCGATCGTTTCGAGTTGTGACAGATCACCATTCATTGTGCTGGCTCGCCAATCTGAAGGATCCCTCTGGCCGTCTCGCACGCTGGAGTCTTCGCTTGCAAGAATACGACATGACGATCGTGTTCAAGTCCGGGCGTAAACACACCGACGCCGACTGCCTCTCGCGTGCTCCTCTTCAACCGTCGCCATTCGATGTTGATGAAGAGGACGCATTTCTTTTCATTGTCACAGTGTCAGACATCAGCAAGCAACAGCGCGATGATTCAGAACTCCGGCCTCTCATCGACTACCTTGAGAACCGTCTACCAGAGCCGCCTCGTATGTTCGTCCGAACGTTATCTTCGTATTTTCTCCGCGATGGCGTCCTCTACAAATTGGGTTTTCACTCAACCGCAACCGCCTGCCTCCTTGTAGTGCCGTCTGCACTACGTGACGACATCCTGCGGGCCTCTCATGACGAGCCATCTTCGGGCCACTTGGGATTCGCACGGACGTTCTCACGCATACGCCAAAAGTACTTCTGGCCTAACCTTCGCCGTGATGTCAAGCAATATGTGAAGACATGCCGCGACTGCCAGAGACGCAAAACACCACCCCTGCGTCCCGCTGGACTTCTCCATCCCGTTGATCCTCCACGGATCCCTTTTCAGCAAGTCGGCATAGATTTGCTTGGACCATTCCCCACGTCGAGGGCTGGTAACCGTTGGATTGCTGTAGAAACAGACTACCTTACACGTTACATTGAAACCAGAGCTCTCCCACGAGGCACTGCTAATGATATTGCGACCTTCTTTGTACATGGCATCGTACTCCGCCACGGTGCTCCGACAGTGGTTATAACCGACCGGGGCACAGCATTTACTGCGCAGCTCACAGAAGATATCATGCATCTCAGTGGTTCAGTTCACCGCAAAGCCACTGCTTACCATCCCCAGACGAATGGGCTCACAGAAAGGCTAAACAAAACGATCGCTGATATGATTTCCATGTATGTTGACGTCGACCACAAAAACTGGGACGACGTTCTCCCATATGTTACGTTTGCGTATAATACTGCCGTTCAAGAAACTACCGGCTTCACCCCTTTTCGCTTGGTGCATGGCCGGGAAGCTGTAACAACGTTGGACGCAATGCTTTTACCCACCCACTGTTCTAATGTTGTCAATGATGCTGCCGAATTCGCTCGATGCGCCGAAGAGGCGCGCCAGCTCGCACGAATGCGTATCCGCTACCAACAACACAACGACGCCAACCGATACAATCTTCGTCACCGAGACGTCACTTATCAACCTGGTGACAAAGTATGGGTGTGGACACCGATCCGCCAGCGTGGTCGGTCGGAGAAACTTTTGCGCCGCTACTTTGGACCCTATAGGATCGTTCAACGACTCGGCGACGTGACATACGAAGTGATTCCTGAAGTAGAAGGCACCACTCGCCGTCCCCGACGCCCACGCCTGTCCGATGTCGTTCACGTCTCTCGGTTGAAGCTTTACTACTCCCGCTGACCTCAAAGCTCTACACCTCTCTCACCATCTACGTATACCTTAACAGTATCACTGTGGCACCCCCCAAGTGCATCAATGTTCTGCATCGAGACGATGCTTCTAGGGAGGGGGGTAATGCCACGACCTTGACACGACTGAAAGCCACTCGGTGCAATTCCATGCTAGGCACGTCGGGTTGATCATCGAAGAAGACAACGACGAAGGTGCGAGAGTTGTTCTATAAAAGATCTATAGCGTCGACGGAAGTCTTTTGTTGTTTTGTCTGTGACAATATGTACTATCGGGGACAAAAGTGCCCAGGACGTGCGAGTGTCGACCAAATTGCATCTCTGCACTATCAGCCGCTATCATCTGCGTTGCAGACCACTTTCCGAATGCAAATGTTAGCGTGGCTGATCCCAGCAGAAAGTGCACCAATAAAATTCGGTCGTCATTCGCACATTTTGGGCACTTCTGTCCCCGATAGTACATTCTCTAAATAATCAATATGCTCTGTAAAACATAATGCATGAAACACTTCTATTTTAACGATTGGACCGTATAGTACAGATTTAGCATACGGAGCCTTTTTATTTCTGAGTACGGAAACACCTGTATGTTAACGGTTGGACCGTATACTACAGATTCAATATACAGCGCCTTCCGTTTTCTGAATACGGAAAGCACCTGTACATGAACGGTTGAACCATACGATTCAGCATACAGAGTCTTTTGTTTTCTGGATACAGAAACACCTGTATTTTAACGGTTGGACCATAGAGTACAAATTCAGCATACGGAGCCTTTCGTTTCCTGGATACGAAAACACCTGTATTTTAACGGTTGGACCGCATACTACAGATTCAATATACAGCGCCTTCCGTTTTCTGAATACGGAAAGCACCTGTACACTAACGGTTGAACCATCCGATTCAGCATACAGAGTCTTCCGTTTTCTGAATACATAAGCACTCGTATTTTGTACTATGGTCTCTATTTTTACGGTTGTCCGTTCTACGGAAATGACCGTTCTTTACTTACGGAAAGTGTTCGGTCACAAATTACCAGCAGATTTGCCGTAAAACCAAAGCATTTTTTTACAGTGTACTGCTGCCCCGACATTGGCGGATTCTTCTGCCATCGCTCTTTTTATACACGGTATGACTAGACATTATCAAAGACAGATTCAAGTGAGGTCGCTTAATACTATGGACGAATTGCAGTCAGCACAACCGGGCAGCAAGCCGGCAGCGAAACCGGCAGCGCTACTCGCGTCAGGAAAGGCCCAGTACGGGCATGCCAACAAAGTGCTTATTTCGGCCGTCGAGTGACAGCGCCAGTACAGGCAGATAGCCGGCTGTGCCGTTCATTGCCATTCTAGTATCCCATCTTGACTACTGGCAGCAGCGGTATTGGTCAATAGCCGGCTCGGACGCTTTTAGACAATTTATTGTCTTGCATTACACACTGGCATGGCCATATTAGCCAGTTTTAGTTTAGCGCGCGCAACGGCCTTCCGCACGCAGCGCGCCAGCGGCGGCACGACTGCGCAAGCGCTGAACCTATGAGAGATGCGTGCGTTTGCTCGCGTATGGGATGCGCGCGCTTGTTCTCCGGGCTTGCATTGCGCTCGCTACAGTCGTTGCGTACCCTACCGGCGACGCTCTCGCGAGATCTCGCGCTGCCGAGAGCTTAAGAACATGGCGGCGACCGACAGCAAAACAAGCGGGTCAGTGGTCATGGCAGCGAGCAAATCCCGCGTGCATTTCGGTATCGCCCTCGATTTGGAGCTCCTTGCCTATGTGAGCAGCTTAAATCGATTCGCGGACCCTGTGCAGTGGACCGTGATCGTTGCAAAGATGCAGGATATCACTGGGATGCCGTTTAATGCCCGGAATGTCCGCAGTCGAACGGAGCTCCTGCTATCCTATTACGCTGCGAAGGACATAGTCAACCTGAGAAAGTAAGTTCCGAGTCTGACTGCGTGAATTTTTCTTCGGCAATTGCTTGCGAATTTGTGCACCACAGTATTGTTTCAGGTCAGGATCAGAGGAACAGTACAGCACACGGAATGCTCTGCCGCAGGAGCTGCTCGGCTTGTCTCGCGAGCACGGTGTTCAAATTCGGTGTCGCCGTATTGGGAATGCTGCACCGGCACCGCGAGACCGATGCACCCTGGCCCCAGAGGCGGAACGTGGCTGCCGCGAGGAACGTGGCAACGTAGCCAAGAAGCGGCTCATACATAGACTGTGAGTTGATCCAACCGCATGCATTTGCACAGCACACCATTGCGATCGACGGAGATCGATGCTGTAGGGTTCAATAATCGAGATCGAGTTTGGGTGAGTTGCACCGCACCGTGTGTCCGTAGTGGGTCCAGAGCATTTGTGAAATTTCGTGAGGGTGATTATGAGCGAACAATTAAGATATGCATGTTTTACGCGTTCATAATCGCTGACTTCACGGATATAGCAAATTTTAACGTTATCATTTCACAGAAAATCGTTATTTATAAATAACGATATGCTGTTAACATGATAACATTAATAATGTTGGTTGAAATGGTGTTCAGTACATAAGCTGCATAGAAGACGTTTTTGTGCTCTCTTCTTGGACTTTATTTCATGGTTGAAAGTCATCGTGAGGCGCTGGCATTTTTATAGCTAGTAGCATACGACAGCTCGTTCACATCCCCACTCTTTGTGTTCGAAAATTTCCCTGTTAGCATCGCATGTGATATTGAGTCGCTTCTACAACCCGAATGATTTCAATCGTTTGCAGGTGGCAAAGACGGGGAAACGGCCGCTGAACTCTTTAATAAGATGCTTCAGAATGAGGCAGGGGCAGAATTGGACTCCCAGCTTGAGGAAGTAGACGCGCAGCATGGCGACAAACACACACACACATACACACACACACACACACACACACACATTTTCCCTTGTTTCATCGATACCGAGAGATGCTGTAACTATCAAAAAGCAACCTATTCTAGTGAGATACACAGTCGACTTACGTCTGCGGAATCACTCAGGCATTCTGATGATACCCTTACGAAAATGTCAGATATGGCCCTTATATGTTTGGTATATGGCCACATTTGGACATATAAGTGCCCAAATAAGGCCTTATACTGCCATATAAGGATCCATGTAAGGACTTATACTGCCATATAATGGTCCAGATAAGGTCTTATACTGCCATATAAGGGTGCAGATAAGGCCTTATACTGCCATATAAGGATCCAGATATGGCCTTAGACTGCCATATAATGGTCCAGATATGGCCTAATACTACCATATATGACTGCAAGTAATGCTTTATATCGTCATATAAGGGTACCACTAGGCGTTCTACTGTTATATATGGTTGGAAGTAAGCGCTTTATATTGTCATATAAGGATTTCAAAGTATAACTAAATTGTAGTTGTAACCCCCCCTCCCCCTTCCTTCCCCCGCAGGGGCGTCTGCGGAAGCAGGCGTTTGGTGAGTAGCACCACCACCTACCCGAGCACACGAAATTTTCCCCAGGCCAACCGTGCGCGGCTGAGCCGTGCCTGGGGAAAAGGGGATCCTGGGGGTTGAGCCGATGCCGAATGCTTGGACCTTTACGGCCCCTCGGCGGAGGCAACACACCTCTTTGGTCTCTGCTTCACGTAGACGGCACCCCCGGACTGACCCACCCGGGGGAAATCGGCAGTTGACTTTTCCTGTCTCTCTCTCGAATCTTCGCCCTTTCCTCTCACTTTCAATCTTTCCTGTCTTCTTCTCTCTTCCATTTACTTCAAACATTCTTGGCAGCATTCCTTGTGTGTCATAACCACCCTTGGTTATATGTATTTGGTTATAGCGGGAACGTACAGCTGGTGTTTGCGGGGCTTGTGTCTACAGGTCCTACAGCGCCCCCTCGTTGGGCTCCATGGTGGGTGGCTGGCGTTCCTGCCGAAAGATCATTATTTTTCATGGCTTTTTCTTTCCCCGCGTTACCCGATCGCATCCTTAAGCGTGGGCGCACCAAAGACTTATTCAAATTTTTTGGCCGGCAAACTCAAAACTTTCCTCAATTCCACGTTATCCACTGTGAAAAACCCGAAAAGACGGTGAAAATTATCTCACCTTTTCTAGTTTCAAAATGTCTAACGGAAACATTTGGCGCAGGCTTCAAAGCATCAAAGATGGCTAGCGGCGATCTCCTATTGGAACTCCGCGATAAGAACCAACATGACAAGCTCCATAACCTAACCTCATTTGGGGACATCCCAGTGACAATTACCCCGCACCGCACGATGAACACTACCCGTGGAGTTGTCTCCGATGACGACCTGATGCATCTGGAAGAAACTGAACTATTAGAAGGCTGGAGCGAGCAAAACGTAATCAATGTGAAGAGAATCATGCTACGGCGCGATGGAAAAGAGATGAAAAGAAAGCATCTAATAATTACATTTGGTTCAAGTGTGCTTCCTGAAACTATTGAGGCAGGGTACGTGAAACTCCGGGTAAGACCATATGTTCCGAACCCTCTGCGATGTTTTAAGTGCCAGCGATTCGGCCACAGTTCGCAGAACTGCCGAGGCCGACAAACGTGTGCAAAATGTACTGCCAATGAACACCTCGCTGAATCATGTGAGAACGCCCTCCACTGTGTGAACTGTGACGGGGACTACGCCGCGTACTCGCGGTCGTGCCCATCAAGGAAAAAAGAAAAAAAAATTGTCGAAATCAAAGTAAAAGAAAACATCTCATTCAAGGAGGCACGAAGGCGGGTATTATCTCTGCCCAAGAACAGTTTTGCCGAAGTGGTGCGTCAGGGGGCAGCGCCACAACGGCCTCCGGCAGCTGTCCGGGCCACACGCAGTGAGCCGCCAGCGACGCCATCCGCCCCCTCGGCGGCTGCAGCTAGCGCTGCTCCGCCAACTCACAAGAAGGGGCCATCGACCTCTGGGATGGTGGCCTCCAGGGTCCTATCTCTTGAGGCGAGACCCTCAAGGCGAACACACCGTTCGCAAGAGCGGATGCCCAGCGCCTCAGGAGAGGCGATGGACACAACTTCCAGCCAAGCGGCGCATCCAGCGCCTGTGGAGCGGTGGGGGTCTCTGCGCATTATGGGGCCTGAGAAGGGCTCTGTAATCTAAGGTATTGCACACCTAAGCACAAATCTCTTTTCAATATGGGGACGCAAATAATTCAATGGAACGTCAGGGGTCTATTTCATAATCTTGATGACGTTAAAGAACTCATTCGCAAATACAGTCCCAGGGTGCTGTGTGTTCAGGAAACACACCTCAAACATGCGCAAACAAATTTTCTTCCACAATATTCTATTTTTCGTAAAGATCGTGATGATGCAGTCGTGTCATCCAGCGGTACGGCTATTATAGTCGATGGAGGTGTTGCCTGTCGAGAACTAAAACTTCGTACGCCCCTAGAGGCAGTTGCTGTGCAAGCGGTGTTGTTTAACAAGCTAATTACAATCAGCTCTGTATCCATTTCTCCTAACTATCAACGTCACAAAACCAAATTTCAAAATTACATAGATGAACTTCCTGAGCCATGCATTGTTGCCGGAGACCTAAATGCGCATAACACTCTATGTGGAGACTCCCGTTGCGATGGACGAGGGCGCTTATTAGAAAACTTCCTCTATTTACCTGGTGCATGCTTGCTCAATAAGAAGGAGCCGACGTACTATAGCGTTGCACACAACACCTACTCCTGAATTGATTTAAGCATAGTATCCAGTACTCTCCTGCCGTACCTCTAATGGCGCGGTATTAAGAATCCTTATTTAAGTGACCACTTTCCGATTGTTCTAAATTATACAACACAGGATGAATGCGCCCCATATCTTTCTCGATGGAAGGTTGACTATGCGAACTGGGAACTATTCAAACAACTTACACGTTTAGACAGGGACATTTCTGGTATCAATATCGACAATGATGTGGCTTACTTAACAAGTTTTGTAATAGACGCTGCCACAAAATGCATCCAACAAACGAATGGAGTGTCTAGTAAGCGCCGCATTCCGTGGTGTAATGCCGAATGTCAAAAGGCAAGGAAAAAACAAAAAAAATGCTTGGGGGCTGCTACGTGACTGCCCAACAGCCGAAAATCTCATTAATTTTAAACAAGCAAAGTCGCAGCGCAGAAGAACACGTCGACGAGCTAAGAGAGATAGTTGGGAGAAGTATATATCCAGGATTAATTCGTACACTGATGAGAGAAAGGTCTGGTACCGAGTAAATAAACTAAAATGCCGACAGTTTCCCCCTCTACTCCTAGTAAATACCCAAAGAGACATCCTGGAAAATCAGGCAGACTTTCTAGGTGAGCACTTTGAACAAATCTCGAGTGCATCAAACTACACACGCACGTTCCTGCGATTCAAAGAACACGCAGAGCGACAACACCTTGAACGCAAATGTGGAAGAAATGAAGCGTTTCTTGAAGCGCTTCATGAAGCGAAGAAATACATCGTTTCTTCATGTTACAAAGCATGCTCCAGAGTCACACATCCGAATGCACTTCCTCGAACTGCAGCTAAAGTACTCATGCCCAGAATTTTATACTGACGCATCGAAGTCCCATGCTGGCGTGTCTTATGCAGCTGTTGGTCCGTCTTTCTCAGAATCTGACGTCTTGCACCCGGAAACAAGCATCTTTTCCGTGGAGGCTTACGCAGTACGGTCGGCTGTTAAATGCATCAGGAAAACCAATCTACCCAATGCCATCATACTCACTGACTCCTTGAGTGTAGTAAAGTCCTTAATGTCACTCCGCAAACACAATAACCCTGTACTCAACGAGCTTTACTCACTTCTGTGCACTGCGTACTTATCTAACCAGATTATTGTGATCTGCTGGGTCCCTGGCCACAGAGGCATCGAAGGGAACATGCTGGCAGACCAGATGGCCACATCTCTTACAGCGAATACTAGCAACACTTTCATATGTGTACCTGTGACAGACTTGAAGCCTTTTCTCCGCAGAAAAATTAGGGCATACGGGCAGCAAATGTGGGACACTGAAACGTCGAATAAGCTGCATTTAATGAAACCTCAGTTGAGTAATTGGCGACCAACAACAAAAATACGGCGAACAGAAGTAATTCTTTGTCGACTTAGGGTAGGACATACCTACGGGACCCACTCTTACTTGCTGTCTGGTGCTGAACCTCCCATCTTCGCTAAATGTGGAGAGACGCTGACCGTCCTACATGTCCTGGTAGAGTGCCGCGAATCAGAAGCTGAAAGAAAAAAGCACTTTCCTCTAGCTTACAAAGAGAACGTTCCTCTTCATCCAGCAATGTTCCTTCATGTGGGCTCATTTTTCAACAGCAAATCACTTTTAAACTTTTTACATGACGTTGATTGACTACAAGTTCTACGCCCTATAAATCTCTCCACAGAGGCTACTGCTGCGATACTACCATTTGTATGGCACGTGCCTCCAAAGCCTTGCACACAAGGTTCTTGATGAGGCAGCAGTGCCACTGGCACTTACAAATTTTAGAAAATGATCCTCTCAAAACATGTTTTACGTCTCACAGGACACTTTAAAGCCATTGCCATAATTTTAATACATTTATGTTTAACGCACTGTACAGCGACTCGGCTTTTAGGCCCATATACAGCCGTGTTCTATCCTTTCCACTTCACTGTTCAAATAAATATTCATAATCATTTGCATGGCGCTCTTTGGCCAGACCTGGCCCTTGCGCCCCTAAACATCACATATCATCATCCCCCTCCCCTTATGCGTCCAGCCCCACCAGTCCAATGTGCACCTTCAGCGCTCTGTGCACATGGTCATTACCATTCAGTAGATGGCTTGAGGTCGAATTTTCCTGAGTAACAAAAACACTTTATCATCTACTGTCTTCTATTTACTCATTCACTCTTAAATTACTTTGAGTAAAACGCTGAAGAAATAAACGTTGTCATCATCCTTATATATTATAGTTATAATTATTTTAATTATTATTTATTATTATAATTATTTTATCATATTATAACTATTAGGCATTTGAGTTGCTGTTGGATTCCTCTGGCTAAAGCAATTTAATTAGATATTATGCAAAGTGTTTGCGTCCCCCCCCCCCACACAAAAATGTACCCCCCCCCCCCTGGCAGAGATCCTGGGTGCGCTACTGCGGTCTAGTATGGGTTATTAGCACCGCGCCTGCCGGACAGCGTGGCCTTATTTACGAGATGTAGCTACTGCACCTAGCAAATGCGATGCTTTGCACTGCAGCTATAGGCAAAGCCTCTCGATCGAAATGAACGTGCTTGCACCGAGCAGGTAGTAACGAGTTGAAGTTAATTTTATCGCAGAAACACACACAATGAACTCATTGTTTTGCACGTTGGCTCACAACCACACCTGATGAATATGTCAACTTTTTGAGAGAGAACATGAACATATACTTTTGCAATCATATATACCGGCCCATGTAAAGCAGCCTGGCAATATTACCGCGTGAGTTAGGAAACCTGCTGCACGAATTCCTATTCGTTATATCAGCTACCGCACGAGCACAAACAAAAAATTTTGCTACATCAATCAACCTAGATACTTTATTCAAGCTCCAATAAATGAAATACTGCCAAAAATTACCACCAAGATAAAGTTTTCACAAATTCAGTGAAATCCAAACCGAAACCAAACGTGGAATGGCCAATGCAATGTCATCATCATCATCATCAGCCTATATTTAAGTCCACTGCAGGACGAAGGCCTCTCCCTGCGATCTCCAATTACCCCTGTCTTGTGCTATCGTATTCCAACTTGCGCCTGCAAATTTCCTAACTTCATCGTCCCACCTAGTTTTCTGCCGTCCTCGACTGCGCTTCCCTTCTCTTGGTATCCATTCTGTAACCCTAATGGTCCACCGGTTATCCATCCTACGCATTACATGGCCTGCCCAGCTCCATTTCTTCCGCTTAATGTCAACTAGAATATCGGCTATCCCCGTTTGTTCTCTGATCCACACCGCTCTCTTCCTGTCTCTTAACGTTAATCCTAAGAGTTTTCGTTGCAATGCAATGCAATGTATCGCTTGGCAACACTGGTAAGCTTGCTGCGCCGGCAGCACATGGCCGGCAGCTGTCAGATACCAAGGCATATTCATAGGCCTGTTTTCGTGTGTAATTTTCGTTCGTGCATCCGCGTTAACGCAACGTTCTCTGCGGTATGTGTGTTATTCGTGAACGCATTCGGAACGAGTCCTCATCAATGCAGTTTAACGCGACTGTAAGTAAAGGGAAGCAGCGGGCGCCTTCACCGGCGTGCATGGCCCTCGGCGATCGCTTTGTTTGGATGTGTCGCGCGCGCGGTTCAACTTTTGATTACCGTGGTTGCGCGTTGTCGCAGTGCAGTGATGATTATATGCCAGTGCTCATCGTGAAACTGCACAAACCGCGTCACTGCTGATGGAGCTGCCACGTACGTACACGGCGGCGCCCGAGAAGACCTTTTCTGAAGAGAATGCGTGCCTGGCGATTGTCACTTGCAGTCGCAACTTTTACAAAGGTACGTACAATTCCCTCACCCCCTCTTGTTATGTGGTATTTGCGTAATTTTGAAGCCGTGCGTGTTGTGATACCGCGTAAAACACAAGCGGGCGAATCCGCTCCTTCAGTTTCGTCTACAGTGCTTATTACTGTTATGTTTGCCTTGGAGTTCGTGGCGTATGTACATCGGACCCTGTCAACCCAATTTCAAGTACGAATGATCTACTAGCACAGAGGCTGACTGTCAAATTAATTTGATTGAAGGTCCGCGTTATTCGATCGATCGTCCTTGTCTCGAGTCATGCTATGCTACACACGATGAAATATCTTGTATTATTTTATGTGTTTGAATTCAGCGTTGCAATGTTGGGGCCAGATGTAGCTATATCATTTGCATTTATTTCACTGTGGTGTGCGCGGCACCTTGTAATATTCTTTGCAGAGACAGAGTGTACCTGGCTGGCTGCTAGGCGATTCGTCTAGCCGAATTTTAAACAACTTCGTTTATATTAGTGGGCTTTGTCATGCTGGCGGACCTCCAAATCACCCTGGGGACATTACTAAATGCAATTATTAATTATCAACTTTCGTTATTACTATTGGTGTTGCTGTTGCTGATGCCACTAGCTAGAGAGCTGTCCAGCACAACTTCCCTGTCAGTATTTTTAGGTGGCGTCAACTGTGCGGTACATTCATATGAAAGGCTATACAGATGTTTACACAGCATAGCTGCGGCTGTTTGCATCATGACTTTTTTTTTTCTTCGCTAGTGGATATAACTACTATGCGTAAAATTTGCCAACAGTCATTCTTAGCAGTGAAGGGACTTTTACGCCGTTGCTTGCATTGAACTGTAAAATTACTACAACATTCCAAAAATGGGAGAGATTGTCACTGATAAAGTGTTAATTGTTTTCATGTGATGTCGGCTACATAGATGTGCAGCAATGAACTGATCTAGGGCAAAGTTCAAACAAGGAAAACGTTCTAATGCAGTCTTTCCTAAATGAGATAAGCAAATGGGATGTGCCAAACCAGCAAGGTGTACGAAGATTTAGCTGCCGAGAAAGTTGGAGCAGTCAATAGGGAGAACACAAATGAAGATGTTCTTCTCTCTGGATGTATAGCTCACTGGAGTGCAGACTGATTTTAAATATGTATGCTAGGCTCTTCGATTGGTCACCTCGGACTGCCCAGGGCTGTCCAAGAAGCGTGTGCACCAATGCTTATCGTTAGTACACAACACCTTGGTCAGTCTGGGACAACTTATTGAAGAAACCGTGTTCACCTTGATTTGTTTTCTGTATTGACTGGAATTATAGCTGTGTGATTTATCATTTAACTGACAAGTGCTCGTATAATCGAGATGCCGGCATGCATGCAGGTTTTTCTTTTATGTGGCGTATCCATCTGGTATATATGAGTAAAACGCAAGATCCAGGAAGCTAGATTCATGGATATCTCAAGTTGTTCGGAACTTACATGGATGTGTTTATAGGCTAAATTATTATTTATCATCATCATCCATCTATAATCGGAACTAAAAAATTGCATGAACTCTTACCAGTAGATTATTATCAAGCATGTTCGTGTGCATTGGCTCCACTTTGATACCAGCCAACATTTTTTTTGGTTTTGCAGCAAATATTTTGTGGCATGTCATTGTGTTTTTTAAGGTTGTGATTTGCTCTTACCTTCTTTACACTGCGTTCAGTGGAACTCGTTGAAGTTGTTCTGCATTCTCGATTATCACACTGGCATGAAAAATTGCCCTATTACACTTAACCCCTTCAGTGACGAAGTATGATCGACTGTCGATAAATGCATGACATTTACATAAATTTATGCCAAGGTGCTGCAGACTCCAATAAGAGCAAGTCAAGGTGGTAGAATGACTGCATATTATGATGAGTCACCATAATTACAGAGTGATTAATTATGTAATGGTTGTGCACTATGTAATGATAGGTTTCTTCATAAAAAATTACTGAATCACTAGTGTGAGTTACCTGCACAAGTTCATTATTGGTTGCAAGCTTTACTAGAAAGAAGAAAATTATTTCGCAATTGCTACAGAAATGTCCCACATCTCACCTCCCGTCAAACACTGTAGTGCCTTCTCCAAAGCAATCTTCGGTAGCGATATATTTCCCTCAGAAGTGAAATGAAGGTACTTGAGGTAACCTTAACGTTTAATTTACCCTAAGATCAGTTTTTGTGGAAATTTCCTTGACACAGCTGCACAGAAATGGCAAAAATAAGTCGCGCACACAAATGTGTACACCGTGACTGAAGGGAGTATCAATATGAGCTTCAGAGTGCGAGGATTTATTTACAGGGAAGGCAGATGGCTCAGCCTGAGCCAAGTGTGCTCGCACCTGCTTTTCTGCTCACAACATGAGTTGGTAACTCATGCAACTGCTAACTGTTATAATAGGGCTGACTGCACACATTGCTTACATTTGTTGAAATCAATTTTTTTCTCGATATAAGTGTTCGTGTAATATCTGAGCCCACTTAATGGTAAAATCACGACAGCAGAAGCTTTCCTCGTTTTTCTTTTACCAATTTGTTAGCATGGCAGCACATACTGTGCAGTTTATTTTATTACTGAGCCATGCTTTGTACTCGTAGAGCAAACAACAGCTCTGGAAGAGTTAGGAAAATGTAATGAAACAGGGAAACTGCCTTTTAGCATGTATGGACATGGACATTTTAAGTTTGTCGCTTCATCTGTCAACTTAGAGCCTTCATTTGTCATAGTACTACTACATGGGTATAACACAACAATATAGGCAAGCTTTCAATTTAACAGAAATTTTCATGGTTCTATTGAATTATTCTGTGATATGTCGCCACTATACCACAACTTTAGTGACGTTAGATTTCATTTTGACATTCTTGTCCATGTGCTAAATTCTCTTTTGGACAGCTTTCTTTCACATCCTGCAAGCACAACTTCAGCAATGCGTAACCTTTATCTGCATGAGAGACAGGTCAGGACTTTGTGGCCTTGTTCTTTTACGTAGTGAATGTTATGTAAGGAATTAGGAACCAGCAGTGAGTAGCACTTTGCAGCACTACTTAACAGACACACGCTACTTCACCATTCCCATGTCTAGTGGCAGCTACCAAGTGACATTTTTCTACTGATTCATGTTATCAATTATGAAATGCACCCTGTTTTAGGTAGCTCTTTGAACTAGTGCATACAGCGTTCTGCTGTCACATAGCTGCAGTAGTAGTATGAGTTCATGGAATGACTGGGAGCCCTGGGTTCTTTACCATCACATTTCAGTGCATATGGCATCACGTGTACTAATCACAAAGACCCCTAGACAACACCTAACTTGATAACCTACACAGTGCACTTGAGCTTCCTATATCATGTAAGCTACATGCCTATTTGCGTTACTCTGCAAAGAGACATGCAGTCAGCAACAGGGATGACTGCAGTTACATGGGTCTTAAATGAATATTCACCTAATGTACATGTCACATCAACTGTCTTGCGCTGTTCTACACAAGTCGGCTTGCATATGTGATGCTGCTAGCTAATATCTGGTAATATTATTAATCCCTGTTTTCTCAGTGGCAGCTGGCCTCCATGGGGCGGGGCAGACAGGGGAGTGTCATTGCTGGAGCACTTCCTGGTTATCCACAGGAAATGAAAAAAAACATGGTAAATTCACACCCCCACTGGTTCTCAATTCCATGTTTCCATAAGTGTGTGTGTGTGTGTTGATCCCCCTTAAGTTACTTAAATTTGAAAACGAAGCCGTATAAAGTATACTCATGTCTCCCGTAGTGCATTATTAAACATAAAAGTACAAAAGCACGCATCTTAAGAACCTCAAAGATAATTTGTAGTGGATCAGTCACTGCAGAGGTCAGGATATGTATTGTCGATGCTCGCACACAATAGAATTGCAGAGACTTGTTCATTATTAAAAGCAATTATACATTTAGGGTGTGAAGATTTGGTAACGGTTTGAGTGAATGCTATAGACTGCATGAATATGCCGCCCCTAACGTAATGCCCTGACAGAGGCCCTTAAAGGTGAAATAAATGACGATAAGAAGCTTGGTAACAGATTTGTGCAACGAGCGAATTGTAGCGCTCACAGGGAAAAATACACGAGAAGGCACAAAGAATACACCCACGTAGCACTTCATTGTGCCTTCTCATATCTTTGTTCCCTGTTCGCGCTACAACTAGCTCATTTTAACATGAACAACCAACAAGCCCACATCGCCACTCAGATTTGTGCAGTCTCCTTAGAGTCATGATTGGGTAAAGTACCACAGACTATAATTTAGGAAGTGAAATAAGTTATATTTCCTCGTTTAATTAGCCAGCACTGTAGTTAGGCTCTGGGTATATTTTGGTCAGGTATGTGTATATGTCAGTGCTACGTTTATTAGAATATGTTTTAGAGTGAGTTGAAGTGATAATTATAGAAATGAATACTTGTGATCATGATATTCTTGCCATAAGGACATGCAAGGGAGACGTAAATTTGGTCTTCATATAAGCAACAACAAATGGAAAGTTGCTGACGATTTTTTAGGCATTGAAGATGCCAACATGTTAGCTTATTTGGATGCTTTTGTGTTGTCATGTGGCCTATATCATACGGGATGGAATTGATGGACAAAATTGTGGACATTTTAACCTCCCAAAGGCCAACATCATATCATCTTTGATATGCTGAGCTTGATGCCTGAAAATGCTCGTTTACTGATGAGAAACATAATGTGCAACCAACTGTAGCATTTCTGACATGCTGCAACAGTTTCAGTTGTGGATAGCTCAGCAAACTAATCAGCAGTAAGTTACTCTTAGGTTATATATATCTAAAAGAAAATTTAGTTTTTCTTTTGTTTATATATTCATTGGGTTATTGTATCAGAAAGAAAGGTGATCAGGTTATATTCTTCGTTCATATAGAATTGTGTCCCCTTTCCGAACTTTAGGAAAGATGTTCAATTTGTCAGACACTGCCTGCATAACGCCACTTCCATAAATAGGAAGAACTGATGTTCATCCATGAGACTCTAAGAACACTGCGATGAATCATAGGTGCACATATAAAAGTAATCACAAGAAGGGCAATGCATAGCAAGCATCTGCATCTAGATCGAGATAGCTGAATTTTGGATTAAGGTGAAACATTGCAGAAAAGCTGCATGCATGATATGCAGGCTAAATCATAAATATGTTGATGCATTGAAGGCATTATAAAAATTATGTTTTGCTATTTTCTAATAGCAGCAGCAGTAATTGCTATGAAAGAGAAATTAAATTTTTAAGGAATACAAGAATTAGGTAATGTCTAGTACAGAACTAACAGAAATGAAATTACTGAGCATGAAATAAGTTGTTTTACTTGTAGAGTGCTGCGAAGATTATGGGGCAACTAGAAAATTGTGAGGATATAAGGGAAGAGCGAAAGCATGTGCAGTGAAAATGTGGGCGAAAGTGTCTGTAAGGGAGCGAAATTGATTTTACCACTATTACTGTAAGCCGATGAATAGGGATTTCGAGGTGGAGGATTGCAAAGGTATAACTGAATCTCTCTATGAGCGATTGTGACACACATTAACAATTTCCGTAGAAAATGAGAATCTATTTAAGCACATTACTGACAGCCTAATCACTGGAAAATGGTAGAGCAAAGATCGATTTGCGTAAACACGGGTTTGGCGCTTACTTTCAACTGCAGTTTACTGAAGAAATGTGATATTTATAAGTACTGAACAAGACCATCATGGGGCATCACATTAATGATAAAGCAACCGAATATCGGAGTCACCAGGACCCCCTAATACAAACACATCATAGCCATGTGCTATGACAGATTGGTACGGCCTAGTATACCAGAGGTGATAAGAGACAATCCAGATTATGGCACAGCATGACGCTTGCCTCTAAAATTATGTGAAGGTAGGTTGAAGCATGTGCGCTGGCCCCGCAAATAATAACCTAAAAAAACGACTTAAAAAGCAGATGCTGCGTCTATAATGATGACTCGGAAGGAGTACATAACAGACCAAAAAATGAGAAAGCAAAACCAACCAAGTCAGTTGGTT
Organism: Dermacentor silvarum; assembly: GCF_013339745.2. NCBI lineage: Eukaryota > Metazoa > Arthropoda > Arachnida > Ixodida > Ixodidae > Dermacentor > Dermacentor silvarum. The sequence continues at coordinate 152,206,874 of NC_051158.1, read as the reverse complement.
TTCTGAAGGCGCTTCAGGGTCTTTATTTGCCACGGCACTGGGTCTAGCAGCATCTGAGGCAAGATAATTGGTCGACCATCTAATGCGATCTTGTGCGTCTGGCTCGCTCGTTCACATGGGCACAAAACAAATTCATCTGCCTGCCTTGAGTGTCGGTGGCATATTCTTACCTTGATACCCTGAATCAAGTTTACCAATTCAGTTTTTCGAACTTTCTGCTGCTTCTCAACCTGTGTGCATTCACTGGTTTGCCTCAAAAATGCAATGCCAGTGCTTGTTTTGAGACCATATTCACCCGCTTGACAACTTTTGGTGATAGATCTGATGCCAATTTGTCTTCGACAGTGATGGCATTGTTTTGAATGTCAATTTGTTGCAGGAGGCCCTTCAGCTACTTACACAGAGCAGCGCGTCTAGGATGGCAGTGTCAGTGTTGTTATAATTGCTTGCGATGTCATTTGCAGCACCTGTAGCACTAATCGCGGCAGGGGTTACGGCTTTCGTCCATGGCATCCTGTATTAGGCGCTGCATGGCAATCAAGCCAATTGATAACTTGCATGCTTTTCATTGTATGCGTTAGGGGCTTAGCTGCAGCCTTACTAGCCACTGTGGGAGGAGGTTGCCTTTTTGGTGCCTCTTTAGGGGATGCAGCATTGGGTAGTTCTAAAAAAAGTTCATTTTTGAGGCAACACAAATAAACTGTTAGTTACATTCTGCATCAGTGACGCACACACAAGCACGCTGTTTGTTGTTGGGTATCGGGGAAGAGTTCTTTTGCATCTTTCTGTTTCTTTAGCTTAGTACTAAGTTTAGTGCTAGTAGTACAAATATGTGATAGTACATTTATTCCATACATAGCTTCATACATCTCGATCAGATTCTGAGCAGGGCTCGCTAAAGTAACTGGCTCGGAGCATGCTTTATTGTGTCTTCTCTTCATCTTGTAGGCATCAGCGTGCTACAGTCAAATTCAAACTTGCGAAACTGAAAAGCAAAAAGAAAGGGAACTGTGTCCTCATGTATACGGCAGCAAACAATGTGCGTCACTGTTACTGAATATTAGCAACAATGATTCTTTCCCACTGTCGCTTAATAGCCAGAAACTTTCTTTTGAACTACTTGGTGCTGTAGCCTCAAAAAAATTCAAACTTGCTCCTAATGCATTTAGTAAAGCCCTCAACACGCACAAGGAAAAGTTCCTATCCTATTAATTGTCCAGTAGGTTTCTTGAAGACAAAGGCTTAATAATATTAATATGGGATACTGTTGGAGCTGCAGAAGCTCATCTTATTCCATTCCGCCCCCATAAATGTTTCTGTTAAGTACATGGCAATCACTTATAGCAACATTGGCACTCCCATGTTAGTTATGCTGTGCTATATACGCAATGGAAGGTGCTGTAATAGGTCGACAATGAAAATAACACTGTCATGGGTAGAGCTAAAGCGATTAGAATGTTTAAAGCAGTTAAAAACAAATGCAGACTGATGGGCAGAGAAATGAAGAGAATGCAAGCACTCCTTTGTCTGCGTTTGCCCATGCCGCTTTCAACATTTCAACCATGAATACATAACAGTTTGCCCAATTTTTGGTTCTCTTGGATGCTAAAGCGGTGTCAGATCCTCATGCCTAACCATTTCAACTGGATGAATCTACCGCAGTTGTGTTATAGCAGTAGAGCACCCGCTTCGTATGTTGGAGGTACTGAGTTCAAATCCCCGTGCCGCCAGAAACCCCCCGTTTCTTTCTGATGGGTAGAGATGTCCCATGGCCTGGTGCTCGGCTCCTTGTGAGGGTTCACATCTTGAAAGAGATTTCATGCATGCTCTCTGGGCACCTATTGTCCAACCACAGATGGCCTTGTTGAAGAGCATCAGCGTCGGCTGCCTTGAGGCAAGTGCTGCCGCTAGATACCTACTGGTGAAATAGGTACAAGCATTCTCCCGGTCTGGTGTGATGGATAGTTGTTTGGCACGTATGTCTGTGCGCAGTCAAGCAGTAATGAACGTCAGAGACGCGCGAACCGATGTGAACCAAAATTTAAGATGATAGGACTGTAACAAGCCAAGCATTAAACACAGAATACATAGCAAAGGTCCCTAAAAAAACAAGTGTACACTAAGTCCTACGCGCAGCGTTCAAGAAAAGGGCAAGTACGTTTCACGGCTACATTCCCGATGGTGGCGTCGATCGGTGGTAGATCGTCTGAGCTGTCGCGACGATTTCCGTTGGAGGTCAGCCAAGGCACGATGACCCTCGTGGATGGCCAGCCAAGGCAGGATGGCGGCACTGGTCATCAGATGAGGCAGGCGACCGCTGCATTACCGTTGACAGAGCACTCGAACGGGTGTCGGGCGGTTGGCTTCCACCGCCACAACTTCACGTGCCACCTCGAGCAAGAGGCCGCTTCACAGCAAAGGCCTCGGTTAAGCCTCGGTTTCGCCTCACCCCGGACACAGCCTAAAGATGCTCCAACAGGCGGCTACGAGCAAGCTACAGCCAGGCCTGCTCCAAACGGCGTCACGTCAGGCGCCACCCTGCGCACCGACAGGCAAGCGCGTTGTCCTCAAGGCCGCCTCAGGTAGCGCGGCAGGAGCTCCCAAAACAGCGCACTGGTCCTGCGTCTTCCAAGTCACTAGCCCCCTCTGCCCGCTTGTCACCCACCTCTCTTCTTCCTTCTCTGTTGTTTCTTTTCTGAACACTGCAAAGCACGCAAGCTGCGCCTGGTTCGCCTTCTGCTTCTTCTTTCTTCATTCACAGTCCTCAAGAGTTTTCAAACAGTCCACACAAATAAACAACACTCATAAGCTGGTGCTCGGCCATTATGGGACCTCAGCGCTTGGAAAGGGAATGTGGGGCACCACATGGGAAATTGCCGCTATGGGAATGGCCCAGACCTACTTCTTTTTGTGCTCACGAGGGTTTTGACTGGTATTTAAAGCACAGGCTCCCCGCCCTGAAGAAAGCCGAACGCCACGCTGGGGTAAACTTGTGTCCATTTGAATCAGTGGGCGACGTGCGGCGGTATAAATTGAACCTACAACCTCCTGCGGCCGAGGCGGGCAATCAACAACAAGGGCAATCAAACAAATACACTCTACATGTAAAGTAGCGGGAGCCATTTTGACAAGACAAACTGTGAGCTGATGCACTCACCGAAGTAGCAGGGCAAAAATTCTTTTGGGAAAGTTTCACCCACTGGAGACAGGCAGGTAATTGTGTTGTGACCCTATGGGAATGAGTAGGCCAATAGTAAAAGGTCGCTTGAAATCTCGACCATATGTTTGCCTCAAGCGCTGCCGGACACAGCGCAACGAACTTACTAGCCTGAAGTATCTTTCTACTGCTTGGTAAGTTTGCCCATTAGTAAATGGCTTCGTGCAAGTTGTCCCTGTTCTGGCCTCTTGCTTCAGCTCATACATGCCACCAGACAACTTGCTGAAGTAGGCTCAATCACAAAAACTTGGATACATCACAGGATGCATTCATGCTGCAGGTATGCTAATGTCGCATGGCGCTAAAGTTCGAAGCTGGCCACCCACATTCCCTCTAAAGTATTAATGAAATCCATTCTATTGACGACTTGCCATTAATATTTGGTCAGAGGTACCAAAGTATTTAAACAAATTTAACATTATCCTGACTTCAGCTGTCAAAACTTTTCAGTATATGTTAAAACTTCCTTGTGGTTACAGCATTTATAAAATATTGTGGACAGATATATGAATATTTAGCTCATGTATGATGCCCATGTGCTACATGAACACTTTATGAAAGCATCTAGGGCTGGGATAGTGCAATTATTCTATTGCAATTGTCTTGTGCGTTGTAAGGGTAGCATTATGCCTACGTTATCATGATTGGCTGGCTATGCGCAGTGGATGATAAGATTGGAACATAGAATGAAGGGAAAGGAGTCACTGCAGTATACCAGTCCTGCTGATACTTTGCAGCATACTTCTTGTGGAACTAGCATACGCACTAGGTATTTTTTGTGCGTTTGTTTATTGCTATTTTAAACACTTAAGAAAATGACACAAAGTGGGAGGCTATGTTAAATGCAGGGTAAAATATTAAGTGAATTTCCCCAGCCAACCAGTTCGACCTAATCTACGGCGCACTAAGATTGTGTCGAAAAGCCAGCTGCCAAAGAATCAAACAAAGGTGCAACTTACAAGAATGGAAAGTCTTATTTTCGAACCCTGAAAACACACATTTCAAATAAGAATTTGAGCTTGAGAAATCCGCACTTCTGGCTGGCCCTCCAGTTCCTTAAACTTCAGTAGTGTCGTCCCATAGTAGGTGGTCCTCAGTGGTGTCAGTTGAGCTTCAGATGCCAGTTCTCTTGAAGCTTTTGATGACAGTGTCATCAGAAATCATGCTCTGTGCCTCTAGGACCAATGCACACAGCAGTTCCACTGGCAGCCTTTTAAACTTCCCTCCTCGTGTCAGGGAATGATCACAAATAGTGAAATTCGGTGATTCTTTGTATGTAGAAGGGCAGCTGCTGACATTTTCTCATGAAGACCATGCAGCCACATGAAGCACATCATCCAGTCGCTGCTTGCGTTGAAGTTTGTAGTTGGAATGCCCTGCTTCCATGTAAGTCGGTGAGCCTCTTTCTGTATCATTTAAATTTACACAGCACAGCTGTGTATCCAGAGGCGTCTGAGCTATAAAGCACTGCAACTTCAACTTGCGGGTAAAAATCAGTCTTTGATCAGCGGAAATTCCTTCTTGCCTTGCGGGTAGCATTCAGCTTTTCATGCGGCTGTCTCTAGCGGCAGATGTGTACTTTACTGACGTCGAAGTGCCTTCTCAATTAGCGACTGCCATTCTACAAAGCATGTTGAAATGCTTTGAGCTTGAAGTGGGGTGCTGTAGCTAGCTTGCGACCTCATGTGGCACGCTAGCAGTCTGATCACTCCATGCATGCGCGGCATGACCTGTCCAGACTGACAAAAACACCGGAAAAATACTAGCTTTGTGCATATAGCACTAGATAGCTCCAGTGCTGGTACTGCCACTGGCATCCGCAGCTGGCCATTATCATCAGTCGAAGTCAAAACCAGGTCACTGGTTGCAGTGCTGAGTTGCAAGGGGGGTCTTTGTGTGGGAGGGTGGAAAATATGTGAATTTTCATAATGTGCATACTTACGGTGTGTACTATTATTAATTAACCAAGCAGGTATGCAGTAAGGCTATGTTGGGATTATTGCTGCTATTCAATAGGAATCTGTGTAATGAAAACAGCTTGTTGTGCCTGGCCTACAATTACTTGAAAATATGCATTTGCTTCCAATTGATCCTTCACCGGCCACAAAGTCGGCTTCAAAACAGTCATAAATATTACTTGTACTGCTTTCACCACTTGTTGGTCCTTTAATAATTTTTATGCTCAATTCCTCGTTTCTCAGGGTATTAATCAACACAACAAGTATTGTACTTAGTTTTCTGTCTCATGGCAATAATGGTTCATTTGTTTGTGCAGCTGTTTTCACAATGCGGACGACACCGTGTCAAAGGAAGTTATGGAAAAGAGACTGAAAGCAGTGCACTGGTACCCCTTGCAGCAATTGGGTAATGTGCTGTAGTAGTGAACTTTGCAATAAAGTTTTATCACTGTTCATATTGCTTTCAGATCTTATAAAAGTGATTTCCACAACACACATACGATGACCTGAAGTTTTGGATGGAATGGTGAGCATATTTATGCAGTGAGCCATCATAAGTGCCGACTGACATACTGTAGTGTTCAAAGGCACTAAATATATTGTAATTAAGACTGTAATGCAATCACAGTCAAAATTCATCAATTCAATAAAAAATAAACATTTGAACAGTGGTCTCCGGTACAATGGCAACCGACAAACAGTAGAATAGGTAGTAGACAGGTAGTAGACTTGTAGGCTTGTAGACCTGTAAACTTGTATGCCGATTGGCTAGTAGACCACCAAGGTCTGAAATTAGGGTTAGCCAACAGACATTTAAGCTGATAGCTGCTTGGAAATTTTTACTGGAGTATTCATATAAAATTCCAGACCCGCCGTAGTGGCTAAGGCGTACGTACATTGCTCTACTGAACTGAAAGCTCACGATTGAATCCCGGGCGTGGCGGCATTTCGATGTTAGTGAAATGCAATAGATGCCTGTGTGCCATATGCATTGGGTGCACATTAAAAAAACCACAGGGAGTTAAAATAATTCGGAGTGCCTCGATCACCAGCGTGTGCCTCATCATAAAATTGTGGTTTTGGCATGTAAAAACCCAGATTTGAATTTATTGAACTTCCAAATATGACCATATAAGAGCGCCATGTATGGACATACTAAAAATTTAGAATTGGCCATATATAGAAAGGTCCCATATATGGGCATAATAAAGATTTGGCAGATATGGCCATATATAGCATATAAGGGGGCCATATATGAGGATGTTCAAAATTGGGCAGATATGGCCATATATGGCCCTTATATGCCATTGGCAATATATGCCCAATTTTTAATATGCCCTTATATGGCCTTTTTCATATCAGTCAATATCTGACATTTTCGTAAGGGCAGCCAGGAGTGGTTGTTAATGTCCTCCAACAAGTGTCCGAACGTTGCCGCTGTGTGCGTTACCTCTTGCGAGCTCACGCTGACATAACTGACGTGTGCAACCCAAAGATTTCTTGCAGGTCACACCATCTATTTGGATAAGCGAGCCGCCGGAGCAAAAGGCACAGTGTATCACGGCCGACCACCGTCACTTTTTGAGAACTGCATATTTTGTCGGGGATCAGCAGGAGACGAACAAGTTCACTCAGATCCCGTTTCTCGAAGCGGAATTGTTGTCGATACAATGTCGACTCCACATCGAGGAGTCCGTTGCGCGAGCGGTATCGCAGCAGATCGCTTTCACGATTATGCGCTATTCTATGTCGTAAAGGCTGCAGTCACCTTTCAAAAGCCACCGCTCGCGGGTTGTGAGCATCATATCGTCTATTCCTTGCCATGAAAGAGTAGCCAAAAGGCGGCGATCCCGCAAGATGCTTGACGGCATTCTCTTCCCTTGCTGCTGCTCGCCTGAACACAAAATCGGCGCGAACGGCGCGAAAAAGCTTGGCTTGTCTCGTGCCTTGACTTGTGACAACCAATGTTGGCTATACGAGTCTATTGCTTAGGCACTAGATGACGCCAAGTAGCACTCCGAGGCAAGGGTGTTGACGCTTAGGCGCACTCCACGTTTCAGATATTGCGCGCGGTAAACTAATGCTGTGGGGGACAGCCTCAACCGTAACGTACGTAGCGCGCCGCACGTTGCGTACGTACTGTCTAGCGCGCGCTAAACTAAAACTGTCTATTGTGAGGATGGGACGTATGTAGGCGATGCCATTATTCCTTACGATTTTAAATCACGCAACTTTTACACGATCGTGCGATGTAACCTACCATGATCTACTATAATATCATCAAATAATGATACGTAGTTTCCTACCGGGCTAAAAGTAGATTGATACAGATTGGTGCTCGTATTCCCAGTCATGCGGACCGCCTACGAAAGCTGTGTTTCAGACGCCACAGGGGGCTGATGCTGGGCTCGCAGACGAGGCACTTAGAAGATGCTGAATGGGTTGAGCCGCTTCGGCGTAACGCAGCCTTCTGCCATTAATACAGTCGACGGTGCCTTCTTTCTTGGAGTTTACGCTGCTCAGCATGATATCGCGGGATCGAATCCCGGCAGCATTTCGATTGAGGCGAAATGCGAAAACGCCCATGTGCTTCCGTTGAAGTACACGTTAAAGAACCCCAGGTGGTCAAAATTTATCCGGAGCCCTCCACTACGGTATGCCACATAATCAGAACTGGTTTTGGCAACGTAAAACCTCAGAAAGAAGAATATTATGAAGCATGCCGTAGAGGAGGGCTACGGATTAATTTTGAATACCTGGGGTACTTAACGTACAATACAACGGAAGCACACGGGCCTTTTTGCATTTCGCCTCCATCTCAATATGGCCGCCGCAGTCGGGATACGATCCCGCGACCTCGTCGTCAGTCGACGGCGCCTGGCAGCCACATTTTTATGAAGTCTGGCGCTTCATTGATATCGACCTGATGCTTCTCTCTGCCAGAATCTGCATATAATACATATACAATTCTAACACTGCCAGCAGTGCAGAATTTGTGCAAGGGGCACAAAACTTAAGAAATAGATACATATCACCTGGCGCCACCCTGCATAGCCACATGATAAAAAGGCTCTCTTGCTTTTCTTCCCATGCAGGCTGTACGGCCGTTGATCTGCACGGCTGATGATGACATTCATTACATTGAAGTCAACCTCGTACAGGCACGATCTGTCCATTCGAAAAAGTTCTTCACGCTCAAAAACATTCAGAAATACGCAAAAATGATGTAGAAACGCAGCTGCATCAAAATATGCACTTGTTCTAACTAGCCAATTATGTGAATTATGCTTCGCCTACGTACATCACAAGACTTCTCGTAAGTGCTTCTGTGTAGCTGTACTCAGCCTTTTGCAATGCATAAGCTTTCAGAACAGAGATATCAATGAAAGGGGGAAGCTACAAAACAACAGATTCTAGCGATGCAGGAAGTTCTGCACACCAGTGAGCTCACAGAATGTACACTTGGCCACAAAATATTGCGGGATGCGCGAGCGCGTGGCGAAGCGGTCTTCGTCTCCTTCTAGCGGCGCACTCCTGTTGGCGAGACCGACGCTTGCGCGCATGCGCATCCTTCCGTGACTGCAAGCGTGCACGTTTACGTGTTTGTTCCTTGCGCGCCGGCGATATACGAGTGTAGCCGTGAGGTGCGCTGTGGCGACTTTGACAGCCCGCGCCGCTGCAGCCGCTTTTTGTCGAAACACGAGCCCAAATATATGTATATCGCCCGGTCGCAAACGCAACAAGTCATTTTTTTTCTACGCTGAGCCTGTACGTGGTTGATCTTCGTTTTTTTTTTCTTTTTAAGAACGGGACGTTCTTCTGCAGAACAGCGTGGCAGATAAATGAACCTAGTCTACGTAAAGTCCCTCTATATTATAGGGACTTTAGGTATACGGGCTGGCAAAGACTGCGCTGGCTTCTCGCCCATACGTATGCCTTTTGATGAGAGGCGACACAAAAAAGTGCGCCCGCAGCGGCGACGGCTGTTGAAGTCGCCGTGATATTACCAGATTCTTACCGTGTAAATCCGTGTAAGGATCGCACCCGTGTAAGGGCCGTACCCATAACTTGACAGCCACTATTAAAAAAAAGACATCCAACCGAGAAGAACTCGCGTTCCGTGCGCTGATTCTTATCGGGCTCAACGGCGAATTGCCGCGCGCAGCGTACTTTCGCGCGTCGCTACTGGATGTCGATAGGAGGCGATCGCGGAGGTTTACGGCGGATTTCATACTCGTAGTTGGAAAAGTTAGTTCAAATGGCCCGGTTCTATGAAAGGCTCGTCAATATCGCGACACAAAAGTGTGGCCCTTACACGAGTCTATACGTTAGTTATAGTGGCCATATAAATTGTAGTAAACATTCACCTTAAATTTAAATGGTAAGCATAGTGGACATAGTAAGCACGGACCATGTAAACCTGTAAATACCTCACTGGATTACCTCGAGCACTCGCTTTCACAACGCAAGCATTGTGAAGAACGCCGGCAGCGGAGGCGAACGGTTCGTACAGCCGCAGGATTCGCCGCAACTCTGAAAATTAGATTCATCATCACTATCTGCCAATTTTTATGTCCACTACTGACGGCCTCTGTGAGTGATCTTCAATGACCTCTGTCTCATAACTCTGCAACACTAGGGGCGCAGAAAGACAGCCCGGCAAGGAAGACAGCGCGCATGAAGTTAGCAGCCATCCCTGGTCGCCCTTTATCATTGCACCCACCAATGTTTACCAACAATTAGAGATGGCACGCCGGCCCCATAAGCGTCAGCCGAGCACAGTCATTCACAGCTACGGCAGGGCTATAGGAGAAGACGCGTGATCTCCTTCCCATTCGCGTTTGATTATGTGACGTACAACTAACCCGAATATTGAGCGCGTGAGAAATAATGCCCATCATTGCAAGCCGCCATCCGTTTCAGCTCACTGTTACGGGCTTTTTCCCACACCCACAGGATATGGGTCGCTCATGTGTATGGCGTTGGTTGTTGGCGCCGAAGGAGGTGGGGGGAGGGCAGCGGTATGTTCTCAGCAAAAAGGCACTATTTGCGGAGTAAGTATATGTATTTATTTAAAAATAAGTAAAATATACCCAATGAAAGAAAAATTACAAACAGCAAAATTATCGCGTGGTTGGAGAGATACATTGGGGTTTATTATCGAACAAACAATTAAAATTAATAAAAATGCGAAAAATACTATGACTTCGGGGAGAAGAGTGCTCAGTCTTGCTGCATGCGGGTTCTCCACTCAACCAAATTGATGACCCGCACACCGCACAATATGTTCACAAACACTCAACTACAGTCACTCAGTCAATCTTCCTTGAACAGCAACTGCAGACGACTCGGATTTTTATGGGCAAATTGCGTGATGACATGGGTGATCAAGTCATTTCTGTGCTTCATTACACGCTCTCGGTGCACACTCATCATACAAAGGCCGTCCAGCCTGTCGTTTGTCATCGTTGAGCGTAGCCAGGTTTTCACTCTCCTCATTGTACTGAAGGAGCGTTCGACCGTACAGGTAGTAACTGGCAAAGCCAGAGCCCCCTCAATGGCTTTTGCAACACCGGGGAAGAATGTCTTGGCCTCATGTAGAAGCTCGCAGTAAGTTATTTCTGATGTGACCGCAGTTTTGTTGCGCCTGTCATTCCAAGAGATGGCCTCTTCCTTGAAGTGGTCGATGCCGCAAAAGCATTGGAGTTCTTCGGCAGGGCAGCGAACTCAACACGGCTCAAGTGCTTCATTTTTGACAGATGCAACTGGAGAAGTTTGAAGCTCCTCCCATTGCTTCCAGAAAAGCGGCGAGCTAAAGAAGCAGTGAGAGAGACCAAGTACGGCACATATATTGCCACATGGTAGTATTCCTCCGGTGACTGAACCCCTTAGTTCTCTCGGTGGGCCTGACGAAAGACTTGTCTTGGTACAGATGTCACCACATTTAAGTGATTGGCTGCCTGCCTTGCTGCATTCATGATGTCAGAGAACCCCTCTACAGCGTTAAAATTAAATTAAATTATGGGGTTTTACGTGCCAAAACCAGTTCTGATTATGAGGCACGCCGTAGTGGGGGACTCCGGAAATTTGGACCACCTGGGGTTCTTTAACGTGCACCTAAATCTAAGTACACGAGTGTTTTCGCATTTCGCCCCTCTACAGCGTTTGTCCGGTGGCCATGAAAAATACGTTGCAGCTCAGTGATGTGGTCATGCACAGAATGGAAGTCCGTGGATTTTTACGCTTTTACTCGTTCGCTCCGGAGCCTAGCTGCGGCGTTATTTATACCTATTTTCATTACAGTACGGAAAAAAACGCGCCGGCCTCCATATTTCTATATGAGAAATACGTTGCCCCCTTTCTTTTTCTCCGCCAAATCATGCCGCAGACGCACTGCAGCCGTTTTCATGGCAGTGTGGCTCTCTGGGTTTAAACACTCTATAAATTCGTCCGAAGCGCTTGACAATCGTTTTCATAACCAGAAATGAAGCAAAGCATAGAGTCCAACGAATTACACTCTTCCATTAATAAAAAAACTTATTTATTTGACTGTCGTATTTTGATAGGTAGCCATACACAAAATTTAGTTGCGGTTGCATTTATCTGGGAGCAAAATAATTACGTGGTCCTATCTTAATTCGTTGAAATGGATCGCATAATGACACTACTGGCCTGAGCTTTCAGTGCACTACAAGGGTACAAGCTTTTTGAGGGGCGGATTTAGGCTTGGTTTGGGTGGTGGGGTGGTCGAAATTTTGTCATTTCGTCAAGGAGTGTCTACAAGCAAATGTGACGCCACGGGAAGGTGTCACACCTTTCTTACTAAGTTTGGCGGTCTAGACATTTTCCTAAATGTAGCCGGCAATTTACGAGAAAGCTAAGTTCTCGCGATAATACTGCGTAGATCTTGAAGTTCATGATAGAAAACCTCAAGCGTTCCTCTCAGAATTGTTCGCTATCTTCAGCCTGTCATTCTTTCACTGCCGTGCCATCACCAGCAAGATTACGTCATAGTGTGCATAGTGCAAAGTTTGTGCGCAACCCTGAATGGCGCTTCTACCTGTATGATGAACCTGAATGTTCTAATGAACCTTTTAGCTCGAGCTAAAAAAAAAATTATTGTCCAAATTTCCAGGGGCGTGCCGCCGCCCCTCTTGCCCCCCCCCCCCCCCCCCACCCGGACGCCCACGCTTTTGGATTTAATGAGGAACATCACGGCCACGACAACCGCGACAATTTGCCTGAAGTGTCGATCTAATTGCTTTCGCCATAAGCTAGAAATCCAAAATTGTTAGCAGATGGTATATATATATATATATATATATATATATATATATATATATATATATATATACATGGGTAGGTATCGGAAAGCTGGTAGCCTCCCCCCCCCCCCCCCTCGGAATACTTTTCGCCTATGGAGCACATCACCCAGGACATGACTGCATGTTCCCACGATCGACTTAGATGAAGAGTTTTGGAAAGCCTTTATGCTCCCGGGGCTGCTTTATTTTTATGAGAGGGCTCTCATCCCAGAGGCCCTAACAGAAAGCATAAAGCGCACAGGGAAGCTACACTTGGTAGGAGCAGGTAATGTCACATATCGGCTCTGCGATGGTACACTTGGACAACTTCGACACGGAGACTGAATAGCCAGAACCTGCACATCCAACAAGCTCCTAGTTGGCGCGAGCATCGGTGTACAACGACAACTGCTACATTGACGACACCCGCTGCTGGATTTTTCTTTGTTTTTAAACAGCTCTTCTCAGAGCCACCTCAGCGATGCATTGACAGAGTTTCGCGAGTCTGATACTCCCTCCTTGACCCTCTCCATCTGAGAAAAAAAATGGTACATTTTTTGCCTGCATTTGAAGCCGGCCAACTGAAGTGCAGGATTATGCAGATCACCTAGCAAACACGAACTTGATAAGATCACGTGAGGGAGAAGTAAACTCTTTGCACAAAAAAATCCCTGGACATTATTCAGGAACACTTCTGGGTGAACCAATCAAAAACGTTTATTTAGCAGAAATACAACTAACCAAAACACAAATGAAAGGCGAAGTTTCAGAACACATAGGTGACCATTTCGTTTGTATAAAACACTCACCGAGATAATTTACAAGAGAATCAGGGCAACACTTGAAACCAGGAGAACAGGCTGGCTTCAGAAACGGAAATTCTACGATGGATGACATCTATGTCATCAATCAGGTTATCGAGAAATCTGCAGAGTACAATCAACCTCTCTCTATAGCTTTCCTAGATTATAAAAAGGCATTTGATTCAGTAGAGATATTGGCAGTCATAGAGGCATTGCGTAATCAAGGATTACAGGAGGCATACGTGAATATCTTGGCAAATATCTACAAAGATTCCACAGCTACCTTGGTTCTCCACATGAGAACTAGAAGGTCACCTATCAAGAAAGGGGTCATGCATGGAGACAGAATCTCTCCAATGCTATTCATTGCATGTTTAGAATTATTCAAGCTATTAGACTGGGAAGGCTTAGGAGTGAGGATCAACGGTGAATATCTCAGCAAATCTTGGTTTGCAGTTGAAATTGTCCTGTCCAGCAACACTGGGATCGAATTACAAAAAAATGATTGAGGACCTTAACCGAGAAAGTGTAAGAGTGGGGCTGCAGATTAATATGCAGAGGGCAAATATAATGTTCAACAACCTGGAAAGAAAACAGGAATTCAGGATCGCCAGTCAACCTCTAGAGTCTGCAATGCAGTACGTTTATCTAGGTCATTTACTCACAGGGAACCATGATCGTGAGCAGGAAATTTACAAAATAAAACTGGGCGGGAGCGCATATGGCAGGCACTTCCAATTCCTGACTGGGAGTTTACCGCTGTCGTGCAAACAAGTGCAGGAAAGTGTACAATCATTGCATCCTACTGGTGCTAACATATGGGCCAGAAACTTGAAAGTTAACAAAGAAGCTGGAGTGCAAGTTAAGGACAGCACAAAGACCAATGGAACAAAAAATCTTAGACGTAACGTTAGCAGACAAAGAGTCGTGTGGATCAGAGAGCAAACAGAGATAGCCGATATTCTAATTGACATTAAGAGCAAGAATGGAGCTTGGCAGGTCATGTAATGCGTAGGGTAGATAACCGATGGACTATTAGAGTTTCAGAATTGGTACTAAGAGATGGGAAGCACAGTCGAGGACGGCAAAAAACTAGGTGGGGTGATGAAATTGGAAATTTGCGGGAATAAATTGGAATCAGCTAGCGCAAGACAGGGGTAACTGAATATCGCAGGGAGAGGACTTTGTCCTGCAGTGGACATAAAACAGGCTGATGATGATGAATTAGTTTGGAATTTAGACCCGTGAGCAAAAGTATACGGACCACGTGGCAAACTGGCGGCGGATGAAAATTCCATTTACCACAGATGTTTCTTACAAAAGGGGATTCTTGAAGTTACTTAATTAGGCACATGTGTGAATGATAGCGTCTGCTATGTCTGCCATGGTAGTTGGATAGCCGGAACCAAGCAACTGGAATTTTTTTATGCGCCTTATGACACTTTCAATGTGCACACGTGCTCTGGCTATTTTCCTTGTCTTGAACACATTATCAGCACTCATCTGTCCCTGAGAGGCATTGTTAAAAGGGGTATGTGTAATTTTACACCTTCGGGAAGAAGATCAGCTATCTTGAAACCCTTTTCAATCGTAATGGCGTCATGAGGCTCATGGAGGCTCAGGAGATTGCTTCTAATAACCATTTCCCGGTCCCATACGGACCCACCCCAGGTTTTGGAAGCAAAGGACACATGGCCATGAGGTGTTGAACCGTCCAGGGCTTTGCTACCATGCTTGCACGTGGAAAATATTTGATTTTGTGCATGCATCGAAGACAGTGGTTGAAGCCTGCTTTTGGTGCAGTCAATAACAATACGCGTGTCATTGAATTCTGGGAAATCTCTCGGAAGGCTACGTCGAACCTCGTACAGGGATGGGAACCGAGTAATCTGCCGCAAGGTCGTCTTTAAAAACAAAATCCACTTAGAAAATATTTTGCTATAGCTAGAGACTGTGATGCCAAAGTTCCGTGCAACTTCTTTCACAGGCATTCCAGTGCGAAGTCTCACATAGAGCACTGCACGGGCTCGGGCTTACCCGAAAGCGTGGGCCCGGCCCGGCACGGAGGCAGGGCTCGGGCACGGCATGGGCTTTTTGACCCTGGTCCGGGCCGGGCTTGGACTTTCTGTTGGTGTGCATGTCACGTGCAGCGAGTTATCTTCGCGCGTCTCGACTCAGAAAAACTTGTTGCCCCGGCGCAGCAGGAAGCTAGCAGTGCTACTCCTGTGTACTTTCCTTTTCTTCTTCCGTCATACTTTGCGCTGTTTGAACAGAATGTAGAAGTCCATAAAGAACGAAGTCGTCTCAAACCAAAGGATTCCATTGTATTCCTTACCTAAATCAAAATAATTAAGGCTTTCAGCGCAGTGTAAGCGCGTTCGCGACTTGCTGATTCTCCAAAGGCGGACTGGTAAAACGATTACTGTTAAGATAAGATAATTCGTCACGCGGCTGAAATATGGCACTGCGTCAATCTATGATTGCACGCATGTTCTCAACCGGCCGCCTAGCAGCAGCGCATTACGCTGCACGATGGAGGAACCAGAAGCCTTCTTTCTCCATTTACTCCATCCATGCGCTGCGCTCAGAACCTGTCGTGGCGTGGAGATGAGTGGTCGTGCACATGGCTGCGCTTCGGCTAGAATGTACCAAAATACGGTTGAGTGGGACGAGCGGCTGGGATGGTCCATGCTTTGCAGTGAGGCGCCCAACGTGGAAATATACTGTGGCGGCGTGGTGAGAGAAGTACTCAAGCCATCAATAAAGCATTATTATTATTATTATTATTATTATTATTATTATTATTAGTAGTAGTAGTAGTAGTAGTAGTATAGAGGGGGGGAGCAAGGCAATAGCCGTAGCGAAAGATGGCGCCTAGTACGGACGTTTGTATTCTGTGCTCCCAGCCTTTTTACGGAAAACAGCAGTTTCATCGCTGTATTTAATGCGAAAAACGTGCAGACGTGAAGTGTATTGCATGGCCCGACGAGGTCCTCGAGCTTCTGAAGTCTGGTGAGAAAGCTTTCACGTGTAACCTGTGCCAGAACGCCGACCACGCCGACATTGCTCCGGCTAGGCTTAGCGATGCCAACACGCCCCCTGCTTCCCCATCGGCGACCCCTCCACAGAGCCTTGCTCTCGTTGGGACCGGTTTTGGGGCGGTTGGTGACGTCGCGGCCCTCCGTGGCCTTCTCCTTCAGGCGCTCGAGGGAATATCCTTCCTCAGTGATGAGGTGGCGCGGCTGCGGAGTGACAACGAGCGTCTGCACAGGGAAAACGCGCTGGCATCCGCTCAGCAGGCCGAGGCTATGGGTGCGCTGCGGGTCGAGGTGCGTTCCCTGTGTGATGCGCTTGGCAAGCCGTCTCCCATTTCTCCCACTGTGATGCCGCCCATTTCTCCTACTGTGCTGCCGCTCCACCCGTCCAAGAAAACGTACGCTGCGACCGTCCAGACTGCTTCGCCGAGTGCCGTCACCACTGACCATCTCTCCAAGGCAACTCGGAGTGAACGTCGGCCTGCTTGTTTTGGAGCTGGGGAGAGCAAGGAAATATCCGTAGCGAAACGCGCCCCGCGACCGAAAGCCTTTTTTGTGTACAGGCTTTCTCAAAATACGACGTCTGCGGATCTGACTGCTCACCTGTCAAACGTCGGAGCACCGCCAATCGCCTGCAAACGCCTCAAGACGAGGCATAATTCGTATGCCTCATTTCTCGTCTGCGCTGATGAAGCCGTCGACGATGAAGCTCTTAAGCGCCGGAACGACCCGTGTATGTGGCCAATGGGGTGCCTGTTCAAGCCGTTCCGTGGGGTGCTACACGACGGTATGCTTCATGCTTCAGAGAAGACCCCAAACGATCAAAGTGGTGTGTAATCTGGACATTTTCTACGAAAACGTTCGTGGACTTCGCACCAAGGCACGTGAATTTTTCGCCAATGTCATTACCTCTTCCTTTCCTATTTTTGATATTTCCGAATCTTGGCTCTGCAGCGAAATTTCCTCCTCAGATTTTTTCCGCCACATTATAACGTCTTTCGCAGTGACCGGGACTTCAGTGGAGTTAAACAAAAAGGTGGTGGCGTACTTATTGCCGTTGACAGCTCACTGACATGTGTAAGGCGCAGCGACATAGAAGGTGTACAGGAATCTATTTGGCTTGAAGTCAGCCTAGCGCGCTGTGAAAAATTGTTAATCGGAACCTTCTACGTTCCACCGAATATTTCTCCTGATTTGTTTGGTCAGGTCATTTCTTATATTGAAGGTGTCTTATCCTCCCATCGCAAACACAGAGTAATCCTTCTTGGTGATTTTAACACACCAGGAATTGATTGGAACACGCTTACATATTCTCACTATAATCATTACATAGAGAACAAATGCAGCCTGTTGTTAGACTTTATGTCCTTCTGTTCTCTTCAGCAGCACAATTTGATCGCCAATTCCTGTTGCAACGTTTTAGACCTTTGCCTCTCCAATGCTCATGCTATAGATGTTTCCCGTTGTGACATTTCCCTTGTCCGTCCCGATAAGTTTCACCCCTCACTTAAGATAACTGCCTCTGTGTCTGCCTTGAAGCAAAGCTTCTCGAATGGCATTAATGAATCTTCTCGATTTGCTTTCAAGCGGGGTAATTATGTTGGCTTGTATGACTTCTTATCCACCAGAGATTGGTCCCTGGTCACAGATAAAACCTATGTTGATGACCAAATAGATAAGTTTACGGAGCTTGTTTTGAGCGGTATGCGCCAATACATTCCTCAGTACAGTCCTAGGCGCTCTAAATATCCCCATTGGTTCTCATCTGAACTTATAACCGCCCTAAAGCATAAAGATCGCGCGCACCCTAAATCCAGAATTCCTGTGCCTAATGAGTGGAGAGAAGAATTCCGCTTTTTTCGAACTCTCTGCAAACGCCTCTATAAGCGGGATCATGACGCATATATTGCGTTCTTGGAGAAGAGCGCCTCCGACCGGCCGGCGGAATTTTGGAAGTATATCCGCAAGCGTACCAGTAATCGCGGAGATTGTTTTCGCCTGCTCGACTCTGGTGGAGTAGAGGTCCAAGCAGTCGCGGATTGCTTTGCTGCCCATTTCTCTTCCTTATATAAACCTTCAGGTTTCAACGCTGGTGTCAGTCAGCTGCACACAACGGCTCCTACATCTAGTCCTGTGTTGTTTGATGCAGAGCTGATCATCGAATGCCTTAAGCGCTTGAAGCCTTCTCTATCTTGCGGTCCTGATGGCATCCCTTCCGCAATCTTAAAAGCGTACGGCGGTATATTTGCCCCAGTATTGACATCTATATTTAATAGCTCTCTGAATACCTCCACCTTCCCTCACATGTGGAAAACTGCTCGTGTTTTTCCTGTATTTAAGTCTGGCTGTAAAACCGATGTCTCAAATTATCGCCCGATTTCTGTTCTCTGTGCCACGTCCAAGGTTTTTGAGCTTGCTCTTCACAACGTATTGTCTTGTACTGTGAAGAACACATTGATTCCGAATCAGCATGGATTCCTCACCGGCCGCTCCACTATCACAAATCTCGCAAGCTTCATGACACATATCTCTGCGCCAGTACTTCAAAGGGGGCAAGTAGACACCATATATTGCGACCTCAGTAAAGCTTTTGATGTGGTAAGTCACTCACTGCTTCTCATCAAGCTTACGCACTTTGGTGTTGACTCGTCAATTGTAAATCTCTTGCGGAGTTATCTTATTGGTAGATCATGTTTTGTTAACGTCAACGGCCCAACGTCTTCTTCGTACATGGTAACCAGCGGCGTTCCTCAAGGATCAGTGTTAAGACCACTCCTTTTTTTATTTTTTTTAATGATGTTCTTTCCGCCATTCGGCATTCTTCATTCCTCCTGTATGCCGATGACATGAAGATTTTAAGGCAATTCACACTGTTGATGGCTGTCGCATCCTGCAGTCTGACCTGCTTTCTTTTTTCTAAATGGTGCACAGACAATAAACTCACCTTGAATGCTGCTAAGACCAAAGTCATGACTTTCACCCGCAAAACAGCAAGCATTTCCTTTTCTTATTCAGTAGATTCTGTACCATTGTGTAAGGTCCGTGAGATCAATCATCTTGGTGAACTTTTTGATACAACCTTACACTTTTCAGCACACACAAAACGCGTTGCAATGTGAAATTTACGACGGACACACACCAGTAAATAAATAGTTCAACAGGAAGCATTGCTTACCTAGGTCACATTTATTGCTGTCTTCGGCGTTCATTACAGCAGTCACAACACAAACGATGCTAACCATTCTCAGGTAAGCGAAGAACTTTCACCATTGGCCATCGGCAATGCGTCTGGTCGCCGCGGCCACGCAGCACGCCAAACATGTTCCTGCTCCACGCACGGCGTCATGGCTTCTTTTCAGCGGCGCGCGCGTCTTTAAGAGTCCTTTTGGTAACTGTACCACCCGTCACGAGTGACTCAGATACACAACACGCTTGGTAAGCGCAGGTCACCAAATCGGAGAGCGTAAAAACGTGCGAAGCGATGAAACAAAGCGCAACACGACCGTTTCAAAACGACACCACTGGCGATACTCTTCCCGGCATACATAGCAAGAGCTGCGCATTGCGAAGGAGATATGACAGCGCTCATGTTTGGCTGAAGGTCAAGCGCGTTTGATTAGGCCCCGCATCTAGCGCAACTAAATATAATAATCAAACTACAGTTCCGTCAAATGATCACAGGACCATATATATCAAGACGCTAATATTCTGTAGTTACGGGATGTTGCTGTTTGTTTGTATTTGTGTGTTTTCTTCCTGCTCATTTGGCCGGCCGCCATTGTGGCCTCCCACTGTGAGCGCACGTTCATCTCTCTACGAGACCTTACTGGAGCGGCTGTCGCCCACTGTCATGTGAATGAAACGGAGTCTTTCTTTCGTGTTAGTGAGCGGGCAAAATTGGTGCGTGTCTGGCGTTCTCTAATGAATGCAACATTTGCTGTAATTTGGGAACCACTTCCTCTAATACGTCAAAAATACGAAAAAAGAAAGAAAATAAGGAAAATAAAGCGCGGTGGCCAAACATTCAGTTGCAGTGTACAAGTAAGTCTGATTACGAAGCATCTTTCTCGCCCTGCAGATTAGTTATTCGGCCTGCTCGACGCTTTGATTCTGTCGGTCGTCGAGGTTTTACAGTGCTCTAGCGTGCGCCCACATGCGACCTTCAGTGTGCGCCCGCTGTTAGTGGGTGTCGCATTTCAGGAGAATATAAAACAAACGCGAATATAGGAAGCATTGAACACAAGGAAATAAAAAAAATATTGGGTACAAATATACATTCAATCACCATAATGCCTCCGCTTTTAGTTTTTGTGCAGGTACACAAGTCTATGTTTTATACTACAGCCTAAAACGCCTGCAGCGGTAGCGGGGGGCTTTTCATCACATTGAACCGTATAGTCATAATTCATGTCAAAACATCGTTTGCCACAATATTCTCCGATGTATGTTCACTGTTTCTGTTGATTTCTTTTAGATTATAATGACACGTACGCAGTAGAGATAAGTGACGAATGAATTGCTGCTGTCTCTCTTGAGGATACGCTCGTGCATGATTTAAATTTCTTTTTTACATTGCGAAACCAACGATCTCCACTGGTGTGAATAAAATATTAATTTAGTCCAACCTGCCTCATTCCCTCGGCCGCACAACATATCGTATAGGTTAGTCCCGGCTAAAAATACCACACCAGGATCGCAATACGACACAATAATAAGTAAACCTCCAATCCATACAGTAGGTCCCCTAAGCCCCGCATGCCAACTCGTTTAGAGGTTACGATCTAAAAGTTACAAGACATTTGGCCTTGCAGTAACCTTTAAAATATACGCTTTGGCCCATGTAACCTCTAGCCGCGACGGAAATTCACGAAAACACAAAGATCAATTTTTTTAGTCACCGAGTAACCTTTGTGTTATAAGTTACTCGCAATTATAGGTTACAAAAACGTTACCGTGCTAAGAGTGTAGAGGAGACAGATTCTTCGTCCTTGATGTCGAATGCAGCAGGTGAAGGCATCGCGCATCGACGCACAGTGATATTGAAGCCAGCCCAGGACTACTATGCTACGTACACGTACAAGAAATACCGAAGGACACCCGAAGGTCGCTGATACCGGGAGCTAAAAGCATTTCATGCTTAAAAGGAACGCGATTCACGTGAGGACGTATGAAGCAGCAGGGAATGCGCTCGTGGAGTTATCTATCGTCTGAGCCTCGGTTCCGATGGGGAGACACTTCTCGATAACACCAAGTCAAAGCTCCATAATGTAGTCAATACATGGTCACTAGAAAAACATGCACGGTAGCCCTGGTACGTTTAAAGGCACCAAGATGCCGCGGACGGGCACCTTCCACCACTGTGTACATCACGTGACCCATTTTGCTCTGAAGGCAGCTGCCTGGTACCGTTTCCGAGCCATTGGTTGCAAGGAAGATGTCTTCCTAGACGACCAGAAGCGCTGTTTCCAGCGTATGCCACGCTCACGAAATGGTCGACGATTGTTCACTCACAACCTAGTGCAAACACTGTGGCGGCACATACCTTGGCAGCTGTGGAAAATTCTCTGAGCGTGTGAACATGGACATCTCCTTTCGGGCACTCTATCAATCCCCTTAACAGGCACAGAAGCAAAGCATTTACCCTCACCGAACGCTGAAAAGCACAGCAGCTGCCAGTGGCGGCACAAGGAGAACGTGGGGACGCACAAGAACAGTGAGTCCATGTCTGAGCAAGACAGCGAAACCAAATCTGAGGATGCGTTTCTCTCGCAACAAAGGGAATGGAAGTAAGTAAGCCCATCAAAAACGCTAGACCACATTAGGACTTCGACGCCCGCGAAGCAATGTGACGATACAAAGCCCGTACCAGGCGCCACGCCATCAAAATATAAAGGCATGTCTCAGGGCACTCCAAATTTTTCTTGCTACAGCAATTTACGGACACTCCAAGCGCATTTCTGCCGTCGTTGTAGCCATCACCATGATGTTCCGTATTCCGCAAGGAATTGTACGACGTCGTTTAAGAAGCCTACTGCTAATTCTTTTCGGAGACGCGGAAAGTAACCCCGGACCCAATCCTAATGACGTACTGACTACGGTGCTGGAAGCTGTGCAAAGGATCGAATCCTGCCAAGATGGGATTCGAAGAGATTTGAGAAAGTTGACTCTGTGGCAAGCGTCAGTAGATATTTAACTGAAGCATTTGTCTTCTAGGCTCCGCGCCATTGAAGACGACGTTTCAGACTTAAAAAAACAACCCCGCTACGTCGTCAGCTGTTTCTCCTGGTGCGGTTTCCAGCGCCATCTCTCATCAACTCAAAACAATTTATTCACGTTGTAATGATGCAGAAAACCGGCTTCGACGCAGTAACTTGCTGCTGTTTGGCATTCCCGATGATATTTCTGAAACGTGGTCAAGTGCTGAAACAAATATAATTGACCTGTGCAAGAATAACTTGAACATAACGATTAGGTTCATCCAAAATAGAACGGGCATACCGCATTGGTACATACGACTCAGGGAAATGCAGGTCAGTGATGCTGAAATTCACGTTCTTTAAAGATAAGCAACAGATAATTGGAAACAGTCCCAAGCTCAAAGGAACCAATTTTGCGGTGTGGGAAGATTTTTCATCCCAGACACGACTGGCTGGGAAGTAGTTGCTGGAATTCGCTAAACCAAAGAAGGTTCCGATCAAGCTTAAAGGGGTTGAGACATCAAATTTGTGGCTTGCGCTTTTTTCGTTTCAAACGTTTCTTATTGCTCCAGGAAGCATCATGCACGCTCTAAGATGCATATATTCTCGGTAAATAATTTAATATCGCATTATTTATGTGAACGACTTTCGGTGTCGGTTTCTGAGCGCCGAGTTGGACAGTGACGTCACTGGGTAGCAAGCTTGGTCACGTGGGCCCACAAAGCTGTGACGCACCTACTGCTGCATCGTCTGCTCTCGCACACACGTGCTGTGCCAGCGTAGGCAAACAAAACCACGCCGGCAGTTGTCATGGATGGCTGCGGCACTGCCGATTCTGACTGTACGTCTGCGTCCGACTCCAATGAAGACCTTGACTAGATTGACGGTTTTTTTTTTTCTGTCTTTCTTTTTTTTTAATCGCGAGAGACCATGACGTATGCTCTGACGCGCGCGCAGCCAGCGTGCGCGCCAGCACGCGAGCTTGGTTTTGCTAGTTCGTCTGCTACGCCTGCACGTGGTTTGCCATGTCCTCGCCATCATCGTCGTCCTCGTTTTCGTCGTCCAGCGACGACGATTTCCTGCATGTGGGAGTCGCCGCCGTATTAGACGTGGCCAACCACTTCCAATTCGACCCACTAGCGAGCAGCGACTTCGATATTGCGGCCGGCGACAGCGAGGACGAACCTCAACAAAACCCTCGCATCGGCCACGTTGAATGGTAAGACACAACAAATCGGCGTCAAACGTTGTGGCCTGCACGGTATTTAACAGTAGCGTGTATATATTCTCGAATCTTCGCATGTCATTATTAATCGCAATGTTCATAAGGTCTTAAAGCAATAAATGCTGCGGCATATATATGCAATGTATCAGTTGTATTTATAGGCATGATAATTGCATGCTTCGATGTACCTACATTCAATGTGGTTTTCGAATGAGCGACGACTAATTGCTTTATTTGCTTTATATGTCGGTCTAACAGCAGACAGTTTATTTATTTATTTATGTTACCCTCAGGGTAGACTTTGGAAATAAAACTACGATGCTCAGCAACATCGGCGAATTGTAGTGTGCGGAGCCAGCAGAGCGCGCGTTTCATGTTGTATCGCGATTATCGCAGGTGCCGATGTGGACACTGCAGGGCCATGGATACACAGCTCGAGTCGGTGTGCTGCACAGAGCTTGACCACGTGGACGCACTACGGGGCAACGAGGCCTGCATTACAAGCCTCCCCACCTTTGTTCATGCTTGCCTGAACGTACATGCCCTCGAAGTGGCGTATTACGCCCTTATGGAAGACCGCCCGGCGCTTGTAGAGGCCCCAGAAATCCACAGGTATTTATTTACCTTTTCCACCGTGGCCTCGACGTTCGCAATATTATATTTTCAGTCGGGAAGTATTTGTGATCTCACGTCGCAACCTTCCGTGTTAGTGTTCGAGCCCATCAATCGTAGCACGCGCGCAACCTCTAAGAGACGTGCGTGCAGTCGGCGTCACAATTTACGGATCAGGGTATCTCAGGAAACGTTCAATTACGCGCGATTCTTGCAGGGGTCATGAAAATATTCAGCCTTTCCTCGGAAGCCGCTGACCCTATCCTTTTGACGCCAGCTGTACGCTACAGGAGGCATCACCCGCCGCTAATTATAGCGTTATCTTGTAAATTCTCCTAACCTTGTTCATATCTTTTCAGGCGGTACAGATACACTGCATACCGCCAATTTGCACGGTGGGTGTGGCATCGGCTAGGACGGGGCAACAGGAAGGTGCTGCCCAGGTGTGTCGTAGCAGCCGTGAGGGATGCCTTCCCATCTGAGGCATATGCAGGGTTTAAATATCCGAATTATTAAAAAAATGTGAACAAAATGTGCCTGTGTCTGTTGTTGCAATGCTCTGTGACAAGAAGAGGGTTCAGGACATCAAACTTGCATTGCAAGTGATGTTAATTGCCTTCTCAACAAATTGGAAAATACACAGTTTTTTATTGACAAAATATATGGCACTATTGCTAACCGCGCTGCAACCAAGGTCTGCATCACTTGTTTTGGCCTACACATCCACAGTTGACATGATAGCACAGACTGGTAGAACATTTCAAGTTCAGTGAATACAGGCGATAGGTAATCTTATCTGCTCAATCATTACTACTGATTTCTGCTGATCACGTCCATTTATTGTTATGAAACAATTCATGCAATACATCTTGGTATATGAAAACTAGAAGCCCTCAGTGACATGACATGCATTTAGAAATTATTCGCTTTCTTTACATGCACATACCAAATGGCTACTTCCGAGTGCAATATTATAAGCAGAAAGTGGAGCGCATTACGTGTTTGTGTCATGCACAATTGCACCTAAGAGTAGCTACACAGAAAATTTTTAGAGGGCTTAGTGGTTGTGTGTATTCAACGACGGTGTATCAAGCAAACACACCTGCATAGGCAGCTCTCGGAAATGGGAAACTGGCTTGTGCAAAGTCGGGCTTCTTGGCCTATTTGGTACAGGTTCATCTTGCAACAAATGGCACAAGAGTAGACAACGCATATTAAACTATAAATTTGCCCGCGTCTAGTCGTGTGCGATCATCCTTTCTGCCATTTCAGCCAAGCCATTTCAGCCAACGCAAAGTAGTGCTACATTAGACAAGATTTCATTAACTATGGCAGAACTGGCCTCCTTTCATTTTTTTTGTCAGAATGATGCAGAAACGAAGTGGGTGAGTTTACAAGGGGGTTTAAAAAAGTAGAACACGAGAGAAAAAGTAGTAGCCCCTCACTTCCTGATGTAGCACAGACCATGCTAAAGTGGCAGTTGCTATCAGAAGGGGCTTAGAGGCAGCAATTTCAAATAGAAAGTTTTGAGTTTTCTTGTTTTTGTTTTCTTTGTAACCATATTGGGCTCTCTACTCACGGTGACAATGATAATCTGAGAATACTGTAGTCAGACGAATGTGTCATGGCTATTACACAGCAAAAACTACTGTAAATGCAATGTTACAATGTCGCAGTACATCAAGAAGCAGAAGTAGCAGCAGAAATGTTTATTAGTATAAGAAATGCAACAAGCTCCGAAAGAAAACCAAGATAACTATTGTGACGATGCGTCGCATTTATTTACAGGATGGGCGATGATAGCTCAAGGTATGCCATCTACGGAGACAATCGCAGCACAGTCAAACTTCGTCATCTTCTACCTTGCGTTAGCATGATTCTTTATTACTGCAATGGGGATGTTTGTCTAGCAGCACTCGATCTAGCGTTTCAATGCTAGAGCAAAAACAAGCCAATGGGAGCTATGGCGGAGCAGGCGAGCAAGCATTTGTGTTCTTCCTTTACCAGCACCGTGGCCCAGTGCCTTCAGTACAACCACTCCCCACCGAAAGAGGAGCCATCCTGGCGACCTAGGGGCAGCAGAACACAGGGGGGTCGTGGCACTGCTTGAGGCGCGAGACGTGGACAATTTCCTGGCTGCGATGACGCTGGTCGGAAGACGCGTCTACTGGCTCGATGAGGTAGTTCACTGCGGATGTTTGTCGCAGTACCCGATAGGGACCGTGGTACTTGGAATGCAGCTTGGAGGAAAGGCCCGGTGGTGTAGACGGCACCCACAACCAGACCAGCGAGCCAGGAGCAAAGCATGTAGCCGTAGTGTAGTGGACGCATCGTGGCGATGCTTTTGGCGCTACTGGTCCTGGGATGTAAACGAGCGAGCGAGCTGGCGACATTCTTCGGTGTATGCAGCCGCTCGGGAAACAGTCGTCGACTCCAAAGCATCCGGCCAGTAGGGTAGAATCGTGTCCATAATGCATGAAGGTTCGTGTCCATAAAGAAGAAAGAAAGGTGAAAATCCTGTGTTGCTTTGCGTTGCAGTATTGTAAGCGTATGTTACGAAAGGCAGAATCCGATCCCAATTCGAGTGGTCAGATGAAACATACATGGCCAACATGTCGCCAAGGGTGCGATTAAAACACTCTGTCATGCCATTAGTTTGGGATGGTACGCCGTGGTAGTGCGGTGAATGTTGCGACACTCCTTTAGCAACGTGGTAATGACGTCAGAGAGGAAAATGCGACTGCGGTCGCTCAGTAATTCTCGAGCTGCTCCATGCCGTAATATCAGGTTCTGAAGGATAAAACTGGCAACGTCTTTTGCTATGGCAGATGACAGGGCTGAAGTTTCAGCGTACTGTGTCAGGTGGTCGATAGCAAAATAACCCAGTGGTTGCTGCTGGGAGTGCTGGGAAGCGTACAGTATAGGTCAATGCCAACGCGATCGAACGCTCGAGAGGGGCATGGTAAAGGCTGCAAGGGGCCGGCAGCATGTTTAGGTGGCGTCTTGCGTCGTTGGCACAGCGGGCATGACCGTACATACAAAACGGTGCATACCGCGCCAGTAGTACCGAACCGGGAGGTGAGAGTATGTCTTCAATACCCTGCGTGGCCGCATTGTGGGTCATCGTGGAAAGTGGCGCAGATGTCGGAGCGCAGGTGTCGGGGAATAACAAGCAACCACTTGCGGCCGCTGGAGTTGTAGTTGCGGCGGTGAAGCAGGTTATCCCGAATAATAAAGTGCGTGGCTTGGCGACGAAGCGTCCGAGAGATCGGCGCTGGTGACCGGCTAGACGGGAAGTCTAGAAGCGAACAGATCCATGGGTCCTTGCGCTGCTCTGATGGCATGTCAGAAATGTTGAGGGCGAAGGCACCGCAGGCAGAAATAGACGAGCAGACAGGATCACGTGACAGGGGTGACCAGGAAAGAGCGTCTGCGTCGGAATGCTTTCAGCCTGAGTGATAAACAACACGGATGTCGTTTTCTTGTAGGCATAATGAACGAGCGAGCCGAGCAGTTGTATCTTTGAGTAAAGACAACCAGCATAGGGCATGACGGTCAGTCACGATGTCAAAAGGGCGGCCATACACGTAAGGACGAAATTATGCAATAGCCCAAATAATGGCCAGGCATTCCTTTACAGTAACTGAGTAGTTCGCCTCAGCTTTGGTAAGGGTGCAGCTGGCATATGCTACGATGTACTCATCGAAGCCATCCTTGCGCTGTGCAAGAACAGCGCCTAGTCCAACACCACTAGCGTCCGTGTGAATCTCAGTTGGAGCAGAGGGATCGAAGTGGCGCAGTACTGGCGGTGAAGTGAGAATGCGGTGCAGTTCTTGAAATGCGTCGTCACATGCCGGGGACCAGTCCGGGGGGTCAGAACGGCCGGGAAGAAGCGCGGTCAAGGGGGTGATTATGGAGGCAAAATTAAGGACGAAACGTCGGAAATACGGGCATAAGCCGATGAAGCTGCGAAGCTCTTCCAGGGTAGTTGGTTTGGGGAGCGCGGACAAGGCACTAAGTTTCGTGGGGTTCGGGATGATACCGTCTTTTGAGACCACATGACCGAGAATAGTAAGCTTGCGAGCGCCGAAGTGGCATTTGTTTAAATTTAGCTGCACGCAAGGACTTGCTCGAGGCGGCTGAGTGTGACGCAAAGTCGGTAGAAAAAACTACGTCATCTAACAAAGGCACGGGTTCCACTTCAGGCCTCGGAGAATGGTGTCCATCATTCGTTCAAAAGTGGCAGGCATGCTGCAGAGGCAGAAGGGCATGACGGTGAATTCATATAGGCCATCAGGTGTTACAAAGGCTGTCTTTTGGCGATCGGCCTCTGCCATGAGCACTTGCCAGTACCTGGAGCGCAGATCCAGCGAGGAAAAGAATTCTCCGCCCTGTAGGGTCTCCAAGGCATCGTCGATGCACGGCAGAGGATAGACATCTTTGCGTGTTATACGGTTAAGGCGGCGATAGTCGACGCAGAACCTTATGGAGCCGTCTTTCTTTTTAACGATGACAACCGAAAATGCCCAGGGACTGTTAGAATGCTGGATGATGCCACGCTGCAGCATGTCGTCAACCTGCTTGTCGATGATACGGCGTTCAGCAGCCGACACACGATACGGACGCTGGCGCAAAGGGTTTGTTGGCCGGTGTCGATACAGTGAACGACTGCTGATGCTCGACCCAATGACGGTTGGCCAATGTCGAATGAGGCCCGAAAACGCTGGAGGAGCTTGATAATTTTAGCGTGCTGGACAGGTGTGAGTGCTGAGTCGACGGCATGAGCAAAGACGTCCACAGGGGCATCAGTCGCTTCGGGAGGACTGACAGCGCAAAGTGGAAGTGATGCCGCATCGTCAAACACGGTAGCCGGGATGATACACTAGAAATATTCAGAGCTCCCCAGGCACTCGCCGCAGAGTACGGATGAAGGACACGCGGAGGGATTGCACACGTAAAGGGCAGCAGAACCACCGCAAAAAGTGACGACAGCAAAAGGAAGCAGAAGGTTCCGATGGCTCGCACAAGAGGCTGACGGCATAAACAAAACAGATGAGTTCGCGACAGAGTCACACGACACAGGGACCAGGGCGATTGAGAAAGGTGCGATGTCGATGTCAGAGGCAGCAACTTTAGGAGAACGGTGGTCGTCCGGGTCAAAGCACGGCACAGAGAATGTATGTTCGGCACGAGTGCAGTCGACAACAGCTTGATTTACAGATAGGGAATTCCATCCAAGAATGACATCGTGCGAGGAACGAGACAGGGCAACAAATTCGACAACATACAAAACGCCTTGAATGACGACTCGGGCTGTGCATGATGCTGACGGCTGAATGCGATGCGAGGTTGCCGTACGCAGCGATAGATAGGTGAGTGGAGTGGTCACTTCGTTCAAATTGCGGCAAAGCTCTTCACTAATAATAGAAACGGCGGCTCCGGTGTCAATAAGTGCGTGTACAGTGACGCCATTAACGGACAGCTCAATTTCGTTCGCAGGAGAAAAATGAGGCCTTGAAATGTTCGACGTAAACGCAGTCCTTGCCTCGGGAGCTGCGACTGTTAGTTTTCCTCGCGGGCTGGACTGAGTCGACGAACCATGGGGGAAAGGGATTGGTAACGTGGGAAGGGCAACCGGTGTGAATCGAAGGGGCAGCGACTAGAAGACGAGTCCGCAGGAAGATTAGAGACGTCATGACGCGGAAGTTGAGCAGGCATGTAGCCAGAGACACCCCCATTGTCAAGGAAACGTAAGTTGTGACGGCAGTAGAATCGTGCTACGTGGCCTGGGAAACCACAGGAATAGAATATTGGCCGGTTGTCAGGTGTGCGCCACGGGTTTATGACAGGGGCTCCAGCGGCCGAGTAAGGAACGGGAACCAGACGTGAAGGTGGTGGCAGTACATGGAAAGTTCCGGTCGTCCGGTAGACGTCAGGAGCCTGGGACGGTCCGGGATCAGTCATCGCAGGAGCAGGTGGTAGCGTCCGACTGCGGAGTTCCAGGATGTGGAAGAGAAACCCAGCACCTCCACCAGATGCAATGGGGATGTTTGTCTAGCAGCACTCAATCTATCGTTTCAATGCTAGAGCAAAAACAAGTCAATGGGAGCTATGGTGGAGTGGGCGAGCAAGCGTTTCTTGTGTTCTTCTTCCTTTACCAGCACTGTGGCCCAGTGCCTTCAGTACATTACAAACATTCTTATTAAAAATATAGCACTCTGTCAGGTCGTTTTGTTCCCCTGTAAGCGCTGGTTTGTCACGTTTTCTTCATACACATTGGTTCTTCTGTGTGTGCTCCTTCCCTTCACCTGCCCATTGCATCATCTTTCAATTTCCACAGTACTGTATGCTGGTA
This sequence comes from Dermacentor silvarum, assembly GCF_013339745.2. NCBI lineage: Eukaryota > Metazoa > Arthropoda > Arachnida > Ixodida > Ixodidae > Dermacentor > Dermacentor silvarum. The sequence continues at coordinate 152,176,168 of NC_051158.1, read as the reverse complement.
GAATGCGCTAATATTGTTTGCCACAAGTTCTCAGACAGTTGGCGTTATCATCCTGCTCCACACATTCGGGCCAAATGTTTGGAATACGAGGAAACTAGCACGTGCTCATAGACACGTGGTGAAAACTATTCTGGAATGCAAGCGCTTTTCATGAGGTGCAAGCAGGTCAGGAATGTCAAGTGGCAGTGCTGGAGTGAATGACTGGGCATAGAAAAATACCACCACACAGAATATGAAAACATAAGCAAACATTAGGATGACAGCACTACAAACTTTACGCTAACATTGTGATTGTAAGCTACCTAGCAATCCCTCTCCCATGCAGTGGCTGAAATTAATCCAGGACCTCTTGAACTCAAGCCCAAGAGTCACGCTGAGACATTTAACCCTACGTAGACAACTTGTGGGAAGTTGCTGACAATGATCGCCTGAACCACAAAAGATGCGCATGTGTGTGACCTAATCACGCACTGTCGTCACTCGAGTCTTCTGTGTGCCTAGGTCGGTCTTCACTGGACGCAAACCTTGAAAGGTGACCCCGCACTAGCGCAGCCTTGTCCACTGGTCCAAAAGAGCTTGTAAGTGGCGGTGGCGTAGGCAAAGTTGTGACGTGCGAATCACCGAAACTGCCACTGTCCACAACCTCGTTCACGATTTCAAGAAGAAGCCCAACATAACCTGCACCAGATGCATGCAAAGAAGCAAAAAAAAAACACGTCAAACTTATTCAAAAACAACGTATGAGTGTCTCTCCTGCAGTCTCTGGTTTCTTTAAGTGCCAAAAGCAGCAGTGCAGGTATTGTTTAAATGGACAAAAAATATCTGCTACTATACTCCATTTCAACTTTTTTTCTTAATATTTCACCTCACCTGTGGGCACCACAAGTAGCACCAATTTTTGCCATAGCCGGTAACTATGTTCGAAAAGGAAATAATTCATACTGCAGCTGCCGCAAGCATGCATTTTTATCACTCGTTTTTAAAAGAAGTCCTCTCAGTACGTTTTGCAGTGCTTACTGAACGAACAGTCGTCTTATTACACTAGCGCGTGTATATGTGACTTTTTTTTTTTTGCAAAGGTGTCATTCAGACAAGGATAGAACTCACACTCAGGTGTAACAACAGAAGACACAGTATGTGAGAGCCTCTGCTGGTGTCAACCTGTGCAGCCATTTTTGTTGTCGCTAAAAGTCTTGAAAGCTGCTTTTACATGCCACAACTGCTTCAAGGCTATTAGTGCGTGCTATATGATTTTTCTCATAACATTTGACTCATGCATCTGCTGCAAACAGTGGGCTAAGTATGCTGTCTTAATGGTAGAAATTCAAGTTTTGGCCTCGCTATGCAGTTATGTACGCACCAAAAGTTGCAGGCTCTTTGACTGGGCATGCCACTGGCTTGCCTTTTCTTGCTTTTGGGTACTTCACTGCCCACTGCCGCTTGCCCACAGTAGTTCTGTGTTGCACCCTGTCCGCATTTTCATTATATTGCAAAGCAGCCAGTTTTGACCTGTGTAAGGAGATGTAGAATATCAGACGTGCATACCACTACCTAAACAACTGCTAAGAGAACATACTTTGCTTCCAGTTTTGCGAAAAGCATGCCTAAATGCATGCTGCAAGGAAAGCACACCTTTTAACGCCAAGTATATGGAACACTTTGTCTAGTGCAGAGCTCGCAACCATGCGCTTCAGCCCGGCGCATTTGTCATCTAAATTCGCAGCCCATTTTTTCTTTTTGTGTGTTGTGAACTGCAGTCCATGACCATCAACTTATGCAGGCTCTTAGCATCGGTTCATCTGTTTTTGGAGCCACACATGATAACTCACTACTTGCTCTTCTGCCTTGTTGCTGCTGTAAAACAGCATCTCTACTTATTTACCACAGACATGACTGTTATTGCAGATAATCATGCAAAAGTGTTGTTTCCGAATTTATTTAAATTGAAAGTCCTTTATTGTTAAATGAAAGGTAAAAGGGCACTTTAGAGCAAAACTGTTGTCGGCACAGTGCTCACAACACTTTTGTCGGTAAAGTGCATTAACCAGCTAGTGGTCACATGGAGTTGCACTAATTTCACACGCAACCACACCAACTTTCATGGCTGAAAATATTACAATGTGAAATCTCATGTACATTGCCCGCTTTCATTTTAGTAAACAGGTGCCGATACTTTTATGCGTGGACAACAAAGAGTTCATTTGTACAGCAATGCAGGTACACTTAACACATTAGTCTTGCCCTTTATGACATTTAGCACACGATTACACCAATGTACGTATGAGAAGTATGTGAAGAAATTGATTCACTTTCATACCTTGCCAGCATCCCATGAAAAGAAAATGTGAAGCTCTTTGGAGCAAACCGGTTCAGGACAGAATGGAAGGATTCCAAACTTGATGTTTGGAATGATGGTGACACCTGCTTGATGTCTAGAAGCAGGCGATTATTTTCCACTATGCCGCGCAGTTTGTCAAAGGCATCAGTACCTGGTAGCATGAAATTCAAGGATACAACATAAATGCAAGAAGAAATATTTTGAAGGGTTACACCAATAAATATTGAATAGTAGAGCAGTGAGCAGGCATACACCCCTGTTGCTTGAAATACATCAGCTGAACAATCATCTTCTTCAAGTTTCAAAGTGTCATTAGTGATTGCCAAGGGTTATTCTTCCCTGCATAGGAATACTAAAGGATACCGCTGTGAATCAAATGGAAAGTTACTAGGCTTGATGGAAAAGTACCTGGAAAAATCCACTTTCTAGGCAAGAGGTCCCCATGCTCGCAGTTGGCATATTCCTTGCTGTGGCCACAGTGCTTGTTCTGAATGTGGTTGAGGAGCGACAGCCAGATGGCTACCGCGAGCTCGCCTCTTCTTTCAGCGGTCATCAGTCTTGCTGCAGCTATCCTAACCGAAAAGTAGAAGTGGTTAATGATGGAGGTCTCCCACTTCTCAATCACACCGCAGCCCCGTGACCGGGAGACAGCCTGCAGCTTCTTTTTCAGCCCTAGACAAAACAAAATCATGAACGTAGGCAGCTACTCTCAAATGCTCTGTTTAAAAGCAATTGGCACAAGCACATCACCAAAACACCCATCAACCAATTGAAAAGTAGTCTTCAATGATTATGAGGATACCACTTTGATTTATACTCTAAAAAATTATGAAGTCGAGAGCAATGTGAATTAATAAAAACCTGAAAATAAGCACACAGTATGTTTGCACATGACCAATCTTCATGTAGGGAACTGCAGGGCTATGATTAGAATGATGAGAAATTATAGTACTCTTTTTATTAATAAGGTTGCCCCTTTAGGAGCTTACAGGAAAGTAGCCCTGTATAAAACACAAACATGACATCACTTAAGCCCAAACCGCATGAGAACGATTTTGTGTGCGACGGCAACAAGCGATGAAACGGACCGTCGCACGAACAGATCGCTCGGTCTTTTCGCTCAATCGCTCAGTTCTAGAAATCTACAATTCGTCACTCGTCGTCCGGAAGTGCTATGAGCGACTAGCCAATAGCGCAAAGCCGGAACTGGACATACATCAGTCAAGCAATACCAATTGTCGCACGGAACGAGCAAAGGACTAGATTTTGATACGTGCAAGGATAATAATGTAGTGCAAAACCTTTAGAATTATTTATGCTCCCCTTTACACTAAAACACATAATCTTAAATTAATAAAGCAAGTGTCACGCCATTTTTAGCGAGTATTTCTTGCCCTCATACCGGCAACACCGGGGAGACGTCACTCGCATGCGGTACGACTTGTAGGCGAAGAGCGACTGCTACAGCCATCTCCGTCGCGTCACTTGTCGCGCGCAAGACTGTGTGCATGCAGTTTATACTTTACGCCCAAAAAGCTCCCTACTCTGCTAATGTCACAGCCTCTCTCGTCTGCTGACTTGCTTGATGTGCTTCATGACGGCGGCAGCTTTGCTGCTCGCTTAAAAACATGGGCATAAAAAATACAGACGAGAGGTTCCTTGACCAACATTAGGCAAGTATGGCAAGAACAATTGTCCAGCAAACAGCAGACCAATTATGCACTGAAAGAAATGAGGTACTAACCTTTGGCAACATGCCAAGCATCAATGAGGTGGGCAATATCAGGCCGATTTTGTCTCATGTGATTGCGCACCTGGGTGTGCCTATCCGTCACAAGCTCACGCACGCAAACTTTCTGGTCCTCAAGGCCCTTTAGTGCCCTCTTCAGTCCTTCTAATTCCATTGCACCACTGCTGGTAACTTCGTTTGACTGCAATGGGAGGTCAAGGAAGAGAAGGAGAAGAGTATATTCCATTCGTTGACACTATGCTCTACAAGTGAAAACGAAAAGAAATATTTCTCACCTGCACAAGCTGCATGTCAATTATACGGTTCAGTGAAGTGTCCAGCAACGAGTACGTTCCATACTTTGCACTGTAGCCTGGTGAATCTGCACGGCTGTCACCTGCGAGTTGGGCACCCGTGCTGCTTAGACAGCTTAAGAGAGACTGTTGTTCACGTTCCCACAGCTGAAAGGAATAGTAAATATATATTGTTACGGAGCAGTGGGGCATAGTGTGTCCATGAACAAAGAAGACGATATATATATATATATATATATATATATATATATATATATATATATTGTAGAGAGGCACTCTAGTGTAATTAATTAGAGCGTAGAGCACTGCAACGAGAGGTTACACAGCGCAGGCAACACAGGCACACGGCTTCGACCAACTCGTCGTCGTCGTCTTTCTTGAAGCAGTGCATACTGCTCGTTCTTCTTCAGTACAATTATCTCCCCGGAGAAAAGGAGCCGTCCCGGCGACCTACGGGCAGGAGAGCACAGGGGGGTCGAAATAAGGCTTTAGCCGCTGAACGTGCACGATTTCGCGCCCTCGGCGGCGCTTATCCGAAGGTGGCTCAAGGGGTTCTATCATGTAGTTCACAGGAGACGTTTGACTGACCACACGGTAGGGACCCTGGTACTTGGAAACGAGTTTCGCTGAAAGTCCAGGGCTGGTGGCGGGAACCCAAAGCCAGACTAGTGAGTCAGGAGCATAGGGTGCAGGAGAGGCGGAAGTATCCCAACGGTGCTTCTGTCGCTGCTGGTCTTCCGTAGTAAATGTGCGGGCGAGCTGTCGGCACTCTTCCGCGTGTGCAGCAGCTTCGGACAGGGCAGTAGACTCCGTTGTGTCAGGGCGATACGGGAGGATGGTATCCATTGTGCAGGAAGGCTCGCGTCCGTAAAGAAGAAAGAACGGGGAAAATCCCGTAGTGGTCTGTGTGGCGGTGTTGTAAGCATAGGTCACGAAGGGTAGAACGCGGTCCCAATTGGTCTGGTCAGATGCGACGTACATGGATAACATGTCGCCAAGAGTGCGGTTAAAGCGCTCAGTCATCCCATTAGTCTGCGGGTGGTATGCAGTAGTGGTGCGGTGAATTACGTGGCATTCCTTGAGTAGGGCTTCTATAACCTCAGAGAGAAACACACGGCCTCTGTCGCTGAGCAATTCTCTGGGGGCTCCATGGCGAAGTATGATGTTACGCAGAAGGAACCATGCAACATCACGCGCAGATGCGCTGGGCAGAGGCGAAGTTTCCGCGTAACGCGTTAGATGGTCTATTGCCACAATCATTCAGCGGTTGCCGTCTGAAGTACTCGGCAGGGGCCCGTAAAGATCAACTCCGACGCGGTCAAAGGCGCGTCCTGGGCAAGGCAAGGGTTGCAATGGGGCAGCTGAGGAACAAGGTGTATTCTTGCGGCGTTGGCAAGCGAGGCAGGAGCGCACGTATCGGCGGACGAATCGGTACATTCCGCGCCAGTAATAACGGAGTCGCAGGCGCGCGTACGTTTTTAGTACTCCTGCATGCGCGCATTGCGGGTCATCGTGAAACGCTGCACATATGTCCGAACGTAGATGCCGTGGGACCACGAGTAACCATTTGCGGCCGTCCGAGAGGTAGTTACGGCGGTAAAGGAGTCCGTCACGAACAGCGAAGTGGTGTGCTTGGCGACGCAGTGTACGGTCAGAAGAAGGCGCTGATGGGTTGGACAGAAAAGCCAGCATAGAGACAATCCATCGATCCTTCTGCTGCTCCGAAAGCATGTCCGTGGCGGTGAGGGAGGACTCGCATATCGGTACCTTCGAATAATTGGGCTGGCCTGGCATAGGGGAGCGGGACAGGGCATCCGCGTCCGTATGTTTACGGCCAGAGCGGTACAGCACTCGAATGTCGTACTCTTGGAGGCGGAGCGCCCATCGAGCGAGTCGACCTGAAGGGTCTTTTAAGGACGACAGCCAGCAGAGGGCATGATGGTCAGTTATTACGTCGAATGGGCGGCCGTAGAGGTAAGGGCGGAATTTAGTTATGGCCCAAATGATAGCCAAGCATTCTTTTTCTGTAACGGAATAGTTGGCTTCCGCTTTCGTCAGAGCGCGGCTGGCGTAAGCAACGACGTATTCATCGAAGCCAGTCTTTCGTTGCGCAAGAACAGCGCCAATGCCGACACCACTAGCATCCGTGTGAATTTCTGTCGGTGCGCTGGGGTCGAAATGACGGAGAATCGGGGGTGAGGTTAGAAGACGACGCAGCGTCGTGAATGCGGCATCGCAAAGTGGCGACCAGGCCGAGAGGTCGTGGTTACCCGCGAGAAGCTGCGTCAAAGGCGCTATTATGGTGGCGAAGTTGCGGATGAAACGGCGAAAGTATGAGCACAATACGATGAAGCTGCAGAGTTCTTTGGTGGTCTTTGGTCGTGCGAATTCGGCGACTGCTTGGAGTTTGGTAGGTTCTGGAAGCACACCATCTTTCGAAACAACGTGGCCAAGGATGACTAGCTGTCGGGCGGCGAAGCGCCACTTCTTGATGTTGAGCTGGAGTCCAGCATCGGCGAGGCAAGTGAGAACGCGTTCGAGTCGGAGCAGGTGAGAAGAAAAGTCCGGGGAAAAGATGACAATGTCATCGAGGTAACAAAGGCATGTCTGCCATTTGAGGCCGCGGAGGATGTTATCCATCATTCTTTCAAATGTGGCAGGCGCATTGCACAGGCCAAAGGGCATCACGGTAAATTCATATAAGCCGTCAGGCGTAACGAATGCCGTTTTCGGGCGATCTGACTCAGCCACCGGGACTTGCCAGTAACCAGATCGTAAGTCTAAGGACGAAAAGAATTCAGCGCCTTGGAGGCAGTCTAGTGCGTTGTCGATACGGGGGAGAGGTTAGACATCTTTCCGGGTTATTTTGTTCAGGCGTCGATAGTCCACACAAAAACGAATTGTCCCATCTTTCTTTTTCACTAGCACTACTGGAGAGGCCCAAGGACTGTGGGAAGGCTGTATCACGCCGCGTTGAAGCATGTCGCCTACGTGCTCGTCGATGACACGGCGCTCCGTCGCGGACACATGGTATGGACGCTGTCGTAGTGGGACATGGCTACCGGTGTCGATGTGATGAACGACTGTAGCTGTACGCCCTAAACATTGTTGTTGGTGGTCAAAAGAAGTGCGAAATCGGGTAAGGAGGTCGACGATCTGCGCGCGCTGACGCGGAGTGTGCTGCGGATCAATACACCGAGCAAACGTTCTGTCACACGCTGGCTCAGACGTAGAGACAGGAAGAGCCATGGCGTCAACCTGAAGAGGAGTCGAGTCATCAGGCACATCGTAGAGAAAGTACGGCTCGAATTCGTCAGCAGACCCGAGGCACTCGCCATGTCGTAGGCTTGATGGACACGAAAACGGATTCGTAACGTAAAGTGCGCTGGAGCTCTGGCGAATGGGAAGGATGGCGAAGGGAAGCAAGAAGGGATGACGGCGTGCAGCAAGTTTCGATGGCGTGAAGAGAACTGTAGAATCGTAGAAAGCAGCACAGGAAACGGGCACAAGGGCGGAAGAGAAAGCAGGGATATCGGTGTCGGCGGCGACGAACACTCTAGCAGAAGAAAGAGGCAAATCTTCAGAAAGACTTCCGCAAAATGGAGTAAGCGCAAGTTCTGCACGGGCACAATCAATAACTGCGCGATTAGAAGAGAGGAAGTCCCATCCTAGAATGATGGCATGAGAGCAGCGGGGAAGAACAACAAACTCAATGTGATATAAACTGTCTTGTATGGCGACACGGACGGTGCAAGTTCCTACAGGCTCAATTGGCTCAGCGCTTGCTGTACGTAGCGAAATAGCGGAAAACGGCGTCGCGACCTTTCGGAGCGTACGGCGAAGCTGGTCGGCAATCACTGACACCGCGGCACCGGTGTCGACAAGCGCGTGAACAGCGATACCTTCCGCATAAACTTCAATGACGTTCGCAGGGGATAAGCGAGGGCTTGAGCAGTTCGATGAGATCGCAGTTCTTGCCTCCGGAACTGCGCCTTTTAGTTTTCCTCCACAGCGGGGGGGCGGCGGACAAGGGGGGACAGGGAACGTCGACGGGGAGAGGGAGACCGACGAGTGGTGAAACTTCGAGGAGCAGGAGACGAGGAAGCGAAGTGCGGAACAGGTGGAACATAGCGGGGCTGAGAGTCAGGTGTATTCCCTTGGGGTCGCGCAGTATCGGGAGGGTACCAACCCCGCCGGCGGCAAAATCGTGCCACGTGGCCAGCAAAGCCACACGCGTAACAGATCGGCCGATTGTCCTGTGTACGCCACGGATTGTGAACAGGGGGCCCAGGCTGGGGTGCACAATGTTGAGCCGGACGTAGGGGCTGCGGAGGCGCGCAGAAGTCGCTTCTGGGCACGTAGTTTGCAGCTGCAGAAGGCGACGCGTAGAAGCCGCTTGCGGGCGTGTAGTGTGAAACTGCAGGCGGAGGTCTTGGACTGGCAACGACGGCAGCGTACGTGAGTGGAACCGGCGCTGGAGGGGGCTGATGAGCGAGAGGTAGTGCGTCGCTCACTTGGTCGTGTATGACCCGACGTAGTTCCGGAGACAAGGAGGACTCAGACGACCGGGTAGCAGGCAAAAGGGACAGTTGACGCGCCACTTCCTCTCGAACAAATTGTTTGACTCGGTCGAGGAACGCGGAGTGGGCGGGAGCAGCATTGAAACTGTCGGTGAGAACCGAAATCGTGTCGTCCGGCGCGGCAGCTCGGCGCGTAGTGAGGCGTTGTTTGCGGAGCTCGTCGTAGCTCTGGCACAGGGTGATCACCTCGTCAACCGTTCGAGGATTTTTCGCCAAGAGCATCTGGAAGGCATCATCGTCGATGCCTTTCATGACATTCTTTATCTTGTCACTTTCTGGCATAGTGGGGTTGATGCGCCGACAAAGGTCAACGACATCTTCAATGTAGCTGGCGAAGTTTTCACCCTTTTGCTGAGCGCGACCACGCAAGCGTTGTTCCGCACGAAACTTTCGCACAGCAGGGCGACCGAAGACCTCTTTGAAATAATTAGTAAAAGCAGTCCAGGTGGTAAGGTCGGATTCATGATTCCGGAACCAGAGATGAGCGACTCCAGAAAGATAGAAGTTGACGTTAGTCAGCTTATCCTTGTCGTCCCATTTGTTGTGCGCACTTACGCGGGCGTATGAGGAGAGCCAATCCTCGACTTCAGGATCGTCGGCGCCACTGAAGACAGGAGGATCGCGGTGGCGTAGGGCACCGGAGCAGACAACAGGCGAAGCCTGGGGAGGATCGGGCTGTTCGGCGTCCTCAGGCATGGCAGAGACGGGAGGGAGCGTCCGGCTGCGGAGTTCCAGGTCGGTAAAGGGCCCAGCACTTCCACCAAATGTAGAGAGGCACTCTAGTGTAATTAATTAGAGCGTAGAGCACTGCAACGAGAGGTTACACAGCGCAGGCAACACAGGCACACGGCTTCGACCAACTCGTCGTCGTCGTCTTTCTTGAAGCAGTGCATACTGCTCGTTCTTCTTCAGTACAATATATATATATATATATATATATATAGAGAGAGAGTTCTCTAGGCCCAGAAATAAGGCAAAAAAGGAGAAAAAGCAAGAACCTTGAAGCAATGCTTCGAACGATAGAACTGAACTAATCAGCAATGTAGTACCACAATAAGGTGGTCCATTTTCTCAGGACTGGGCATCGAAATACACACTTAAGAAATTTATTTTCATGAATACTGGCATGGCCATCTTGACGATTAGGATTTTGTGGTCGATAAAAACAATTACAGACAAATCATGCTCACCTGGTGCACAGCAGGAATCATAATGTCCCTCTGTAGGCGGTCATATGTACGCTTACTGAAGCATGCGATGCCAGCACTTTGGAAAAGCCGCAGGACTTGCGTTGGACTTGAGCCAGTAAATAAAATTGCAGCAGCCAAAGCAACATTGCCCATGGCAAAGCGTTTCATCTTTGGCTGGCTGTGCCAGCTCAAAACATGGCCATCTTGGCATGTTGATGTCACCACAGCAAGAGAGCCAAAAACCTGCACAAACAAGAACACACCTACGCGGCACCCTACATATGGTAAATTGTAGGACTACAGCTACTGTTATGCTGCTGTGGTATTAGGTGAAGGAAATCAAGTGCTATGAGATGGAACTGCAGGTGTTGCCCACAACTGCAGTTCGGTCCGTAAGCCTTTGAGCCGAGTCGTGTGCTGCTCTGTTATTGCTATCCTCTGGTAAGGCAAGTTGCATTTCCTATAACTTAGCCGGTAGCCCGATTAGTGCTAGATTGAATAGCATAGGTGATATTACCGAACCGTGCGGCGTGCCAATGACATCATGCACACAGAAAACGTCATTCGTGGCAGAACAAATGCAGCAAACACTTCCCCTTTATGGCAGGCAAAATGACGGAGGAGCCATGGCACACCCTTGGACATCACTTAAAAAAGGTCCATTCCAGAAAAGCTTGCTGTCAGCTTTGAATAACAAAAGTGATTTCCATACCTCTAGTGATGACTTTGCAGGGAGGTGGCATTTCCTGCAAGACTTGACAAGTTGCAGAAGGTTTTCCTCGAACACAATAATTTTGCGAGGACATGGTTCGGCGAGAGCACTGTAAAGTGAATTTATATTCCATTTCACTCAATTGCTTTGTTTCCATGCAGCATCCTTTACACTTTTCCTTTAACTGGCAGGCCTATAAAGAGGCATAACTTCAAATTGAACTAAAGTAACTTTTTAGTGTGAATATCTCAAGAAACCTTTTATGCTTCCAAGTACTTATAATGACCAAAAAATATATCTGTAAGCAATGCATAGAAAAACATTTGCGTTGGGCCATGAAGTACACTTACGGTCCTGAGTCCTCCAAAGATGGCTCATACGTAGTGTCCATTGGGTCCTCCTGAAAAGTCAGTGACAATTCTGCTGGCTTAGGCGTTGAGCACCTTGGCTGTTTGTCCTCGGGGAGCACAATGTCCATAAAATCGCACTCGGTCTGACATTCTGCAATGGAAGATGTGCACATATTGAGGCTGAAGCTAAAGTGTCAAGAGCATAAGAACACAACAGCTCTGCAAAAAGCAAGTATTCTGCAACAAGTATAGTTGTGGCACTGCTTCTTCAGCCCTTGCTTATAAAAAAAGTAAATTTTATGAGAGGCCACAACCAAAAAATCCACCTACACCAGGTCTGTTGTTTGAGAGCATTGCGCTTGAAAACAGTACTGTGTGTGGGCACATTAAAACAAAAAAACTACTATGCGATTCATCAGTTCACAGATCAGTCAAATAATTGAATCGCACTCTCAGACCAAAAGGTAATCAGAAACAAGTTGTCCACATAAATTGACACTTCCCTTGAATGGATTAGGGAATTAAAGTGGACACAGAATGTAAACATCAGCTGTCACAAGTTTAAAGGCGACTCATTCACAAGTGATTAACACCCATAACAATTTGTGTAATTAATGATAAAGTTGGCTTCACGACACCTGCTTAAAGTTGCCCTTTTTCGCGCCAAATACGTAAAGATAAAGTGAAGGTCCCAAATACAACTTCTGTGGCCTTTGAGAGTTGTGAGGAACCGGTTGTCACGTAGAATCACATTTGGTCATGTACGAAGGCCCTAGTATGGCACACACGTAAGATAATTTTACTAACGTTTCGGCTAGTGGCCCTGCCTTCATCATTTAAACACCACTCAAACGAAGGCAGGACCGCCATATGTATGTATGTATATCTCAAGACATAACAGCAGGTAATAAAATATACCAGAATGTTAGTGGCGTTTTGGCCGAGGACCGGCCACGGTCGGAGTGAAGTCGGACCCCGGCCGAAACAGAGGTAAAATCCTGGTAGTTCTCCTACGAGCTTCTATTGTTCGACCTGTTTCACTGGCCGATCCTGCAACATTGTGTGTGTGTGCATGCGTGTGTTGCCGCCAAGGGGCCCCCTCGACTGAAGGAAGACTTTAAGCCCTGACTGACATTACACAGTGCACAGGTCTCTGGCATTTCGCCACCTCCAAACTGCAACAGCTGCGGCCGGGATCGAACCCACCTCTTTCGGGTCATCATCCAAACACTGTAACCACTGAGCCAACAGGATGGCAGAAGCCCCATGCGGGCATGCACCTATTGCTGTTACTCATATGATACACTTAATAACACTAAGCTGCACCAAAATATGATCATTCCCTATATCCTAACTCAGCAATGCTCACTACTGGTATATATGTGGCCGCATGCTCCTCACATTTTTTCAATAAACGCCAGATATGTTCGCTCGCTCCATACGCACCCACAGTCCGGTTGGCACCTTCGGTTTGCACACCAACGCTTCTCATTTTTGGACGTATTGTTGCTTCTGTCGCCTTCAGTGACAGTTGCACAGAGCACTGAGTCTGGGAGTCGCATGTATTGCACCCAATCCCTGCTGTGGCTCCACATGGTGGTGATAACGTGTTGGAGTGATGACCAAGTGCTGGATCAATAGGAGATTATCAGAGAGGTCAGTCTTAGCGACAAGTTTAATCAATCACTTTTTGCACTCAGAGGCCAAGGCCGTACGTGGCATGATTGCCACTATCATGTTAGTGATTTGTTGATCAGGTGCACGGCTCATCGAATTTCACGAGTACAAATACATAATGCCGAATATATTTTCCCTACAATCGTACATTTACCATTTCAACATGCCAAGGAATTTTAAGATTAATGATACAGTACTATATGTGGCCTACTTACATGGGTTTATCGGTATTTATTTATCTATTTTACCCTCAGGGTTTGTACATTACACTATAGAGGGGAGGGAAATATTACAGACCAAAATTGGAAAAAACAGTTGATACAATAACAATAAGGAGCATGAGCAATCACCAAATTAATACAAAAATTAAACAGCTGTAACTGAGATAAAGCAGAGTAATTAGAACATCTAAAATTAAAACAACAAGCTAAAAACAGAAGAACAAAGCCTAGTTATCAACCAACGGCAGTTTCTATTACATTGAATTTCAATTTTCGGCACTTTGCACATAGCAGTGCGAATGAGGCTTACAACGAAACAGATCAGCGAAAATCCAATACCTGTGCTCGAAGATCTCTCTTCCATGGTCGTCTCCTCGAAAAGATCAACACCGTCGCTCTCAACTTCAGCTACGCACTGCGCAAACCATCAAATACGCCAGCATTACCACCATTGTCAACAAACATGCCTGCAGCTAATACACTCGGACGTAATACAAACCTGACGCTTCGGCGAAGTTGCTCCGCTTTCAGACGGTAGGAGACTTCGTGCAGCAGCGGGATACACCATCGGCACAGCACCGGATACCAACCAACGCTTCTTCGGAATGCCGAAGCTGACCGCATACTTTGACTCGTACGTGTCCGAGCAGAAGTGGAGCGAACAAAACACGCTCGACTTCCCCGGCGTCCAAAAGTGCCGCCCGGTAGCGCGAACAAAGTCTATCCAGGCGTTTCTTTGTGCATCATCTCGGGGGAACTTATGGAAACTCACAGGGTCTCCGAATTTGCTGGGGCAGAAGTCCAACGCACAATAGTACACAGGCATGGTCACTGCGCGAGCAACCGTCCGGATGCCTCCAACGCTCGAGCAAGCTCACACGCTGAATGTCGCCGTCGCAGGTTCGCGTGACGACGCGAAACACTTTGCAAAATGCCAGCAAGCTTGGCTAGTTCGCTGAGAAAAACTAGGCGAGCGAATGTGGATCCGCAGCCGATGCGGTTCCCTGCACTACTCTCTCTAGCCGGTGCTGTGGGTTACCGCTCATTGTACATACGTCACTGTAATGTGGTATGACGTCACTAAAAATTTCGTTACGCTACCAATACAGTGACGTTGGTGTCAATCGCGCTAGCGATGGGTCTCGATCGCGAGAACGAGCATTTAGGCACTCTTTGAAAGTGAATTAAAATATATTGTAAGCGTTTGCTGTGTCCAACACTTCATGTTGAGTGTCCTAGCATACAGAGGAAGCCTACAGCAGGCATTTTATAGCCTCAAAATTTGGTGTCTCAACCCCTTTAATGTTGATAAGCTAAGAATAAATGACAGCGTATGCGTATACGACGCCGCTAACGACGCCGTAACACTAGTTTCAGCATAGGAAAGGTGTAGCTCGGCGACACGTGTCATAGAAAACAAATGTTTGCTTTATCGAAATAACACTGAACACTGCAAGCTCTCTTTATGCTTCACTAACTTACGCAGCATCTTTCCTAAACGCAACGAGCTTTGTTCATATCTGGAGAACTGTGAATGTGACATTTTAGTACTAACCGAGACTTGGCTTTTTCAATAACTTCACTATCTACCGAAATGATAGGAACGACAAAAGGGGAGGTGGGGTGCTGAAACAGCATATAACGTCCTTTCTCGTTATTCTTCCCAGTCAATTAGAAATTTTGTGGGTTTGCATCAAATCGCCATCTACTAAACATCTTTTAGGATGTTTTAGGATGGACCACCAGACAGTCCCAAAACTTTCATCTTCGATGTGCATGATAACCTCGCTGAAATAAAAGCTGAATTTCCAAAATCAAGTATTTGCCAACAAGGCGACTTCAACTATCCCGAAATTGATTGCCCTAGCTTGAGTTCTCGAACGCGTGACGGCACTACTTTTATTCAATTACCTCTAGATTTCTCATTGGTCCAACTAGTTAATCAGCCTACCGGAGGCAACAACACGCTCCACCTCGTCCTCGCGTCATTCCCTGGCAGTTTTAGCGCTAATTCTTGTTCTGAGAGAGTTAGGGATCACGTGTTCCTGAATTTCATGATTTCCATTTCTTCATGCACACGTGCACGAACACCTAAACGTATTTTTGATTATAACCGTGCTGACTACAATGCTATTAATCAGTGCTCGCAAAGTTTTTGTCACACGTATATCCTTCCGACGTTTTTTTTTTTCAGCGTTTGGTCCCACTCTCACCTACCATTCCGCTCCTTTTGCATGAACATGTCTAAACCATGGTTTAATCGGATGTTGCGTGCGCTAAAAACCAAGAAAAAGCGACTTTTCAAAGCACCTAAGCGCCTGGGCACACCGACTTCATGGCAGAAACATACAATCGCCGATAAGGAATATTGCAGTGCCATCCGCAAAGCCAAGTTTCAATATTATTCCCACGACCTTCAATCGCCTATCACGCACAACACCCCAAAATCGTCGGGGTCTCACGGTGCGGCATATAGTTTCGAGATAGTGACACGCCGATTAACAGGCCCCGTATCATGTAGTTTGGAGGCTCAGGCTCATGTTGCGTCAGTTGATGAACGACGCTTCCGCGCGAGTCCGTGTCAAGTCGTGTTTTGTTTGACAGTAGTGCTTTTCTTTCGAGGCACGTTTGTAAGTTGCATTCATTATTATTCATTTCTCTGAGGATACTTTGGAACAACTTTGAGTTGTAAGAACGTACTGTTAGGCAGAGGTCAGTGCTGGTCTCTTCTGGTCCTGGTAGGGGCACATAAATTTTCGAGTCAATTTATTTCTTTCTTTCTTTATTGTTTCCTGAGACACAGTCTAGAGGGGGCCGAGGCTAAAGGCGCCAGAGCACCTAACAAGGGCCCCGCGGCCCCCTTACACAATATACACAGACAAGGTAAAATAACAAAGATCAGTCAGACAGACATCATAGGCTCAGAGAGTGGACAATATTAAAATGGGACTAGTCACTGCTGGAATATGAAGTTATCGCATCAAATAATTAGTACAAAGTATTTACATACGCAACAGAATGTCTGTAACATAAATACAGAGCACAGAAATTCAGCACGTTCACCACAATCATTCATAGCCATGACACTCATCACAAAAACCAGGACTCAAGAACAAAGCACAATTTCACAGCCGTGTATCAAAATTGCAGTAGGTGAGAGGAGCATCGCAAGGGAGAACAAAGCCCACTTTTTGAGGTAATTTACAGTATTGCAAACATAATGTCGCTATTCACAAGAAACGTACTACAGTATTTCTTAAATGTATGTACACCTTCAATAAAGTCTACCTGCATATCTTTTCTGTTTAGAGCATTGGTAATTTGAAGAGATAATGCTTGCCTTCCGTAGTTGGTTGTAACTTGCGGCATTTTTCGTTTTGGGTTTCGGGTACTGCATGAACTTGAGCTGGGCACTGTGGAAATATGCAACTTGTATTTATTGATCCATTGCAATAGCTTAAAGTAGTACACCTTTTAAGCCTTTAACAAGTTATATTTCTTGAATAACGGCTGTGTTCTCAATAACTGCTTGTTGCCTTTAAAATCTTCCAGTATGGGCAATATTTGCTTTTTTAATAGTTTGGTGAGTCGTATTATATCAAATGAAATCTCTGGAAAACTGATATGTTCAGTGGTCGACCCACGAAAGTCTTAGGATGAACAATGAATTGCTAGACGGGTCTCCCTTTTGTATATGAAAGCGTGGTGACGTAACTAAGTATATTTGAGCACGACCCATGACTGACTCTTCTTCCTCTCTACACATCATCATCACTTGTACAAATTTCTCATCTGTATTTATCACCATCAGCCACACAACATTTTTTTGGTCGTAGCTCGAGCTCGGCTGGAATAAACGGTTCCTTATAAGGGTTGGAGGTGCTTTTCGTTCCTCGTGAACACTCGCCCTTCTCGCTGGTGCTCCGCTCGGTCGCCGCGTGCCACCTACTGCGATGTCTGCTCATGACAATCTGAGCACGTCCGCTACTACCACCCCAGCACAGCTTCGCCATCCGTCGTGGCCATCGACAACCACCACCGTGACCCCAACACTCTTCGCTACTCTGTGGGAAGGTGACCTGGAAGAATGGCTCCAAAACTACAGCCTGGCAACGACTTCAATAAGTGGGATAACTCAGAGTAGTTGCACAATGTCACCCTCTACCTCACCGACTTGGCGAAACCCTGGTTTTCGTACCATCAGCCTAATCTCCTCGACTGGGAAATATTCATGCAGCAACTTCGTCAGATTTTCGGCGTTTCCGCCGTTCACACTGAGGTCATGCACATCGTACATTGAGGATGTGCTAGCTTTGTGCAAACGTGTCAACGCCACCATGTCCCACATCGACCGAATACGGCATATGATTAAAGAAATAAACACCGTCGCCTTTAGCGCACTCGCTTCACATCCTGCCACCATCCAACATGTAATAGTCACTTGCCAGCGCCTAGAAGAACTTCAATCTCTATGCTATGCACGGATAACACAGACCTCCGCCTGCCTTCAGCAGTAGAATTGCGCACGCTCATACGTGATATCATTCGGGAGGAACTTCACGGGCGGTGCTCTTCCTGTACGACAGAATCTGGCGTCACCCCTTCTCTGACCAGCTTACGCGAGATCATCAAGCAAGAGATCGCCACTGCGTCACATCTAACGGGCTTCGACGGTCCCTGCGCTCGACAGGTGCCAACATATGCCGACGTCGCGGCTATCGCTCCGGTCACCGCGGCCCCTGTATACCAACGGACCACTATGTACTTGTGGCTTCATTGTCACCACCAGTGCGCGTACAGCCTTACCGCTTCACTCTGCTTCCTGCTCGACCCAGTTGCTGCTACTGTGGCTATCGCGGGCCTATCTTCCGGTTCTGTCGAGGGCGTCAACAGGATTAGAAGCGTTGTTACACACCCGAAGAGTGAACAGGCCTCTATCCAGCAACGGGCTACCAGAAAACCTACCGCTCTTGATTTCGACGAGCACCCTCTCCTCCGTACCCTACCGGCACGCCTCTCAACTCTCGAGAATCTCGCCGCGGGTCGCCTTCTCCACGTCGTCATTCCGTATCACCTCTCCGACCTGCTTCTCATGTCTCCAACGCCTTCTCGGTAAATTCTCCGATGCAGCTTTAGGAGGGGAAACTGCATCCACCAGACTGCCTACAATTCTGCCAGAGCAACCGTCGAACTTGTCAGTGTTTGCGGAAGGTGTGCCCGTCGACGCTCTCATTGACAAGGTGCCGCCATTTCGATTAGTAGGGAAGACTTTTGTGCCCGCCTCCGCAAAGTGATGTCGCCTTATTGCGGCCCTTCTCTTCGTGCAGCGACCAACGCCGTTCTTCGTCCAATCGCGCAATGTACACTTCGAGTACTCATTGACGGAATACGTCATTACATTGTTTTTGCGTGTTTCCTGAGTGTTCCCATGAAGTTATATTAGGATCGGACTTCTTGCCTTCGGCATCTGCTGCTATCTCTTGTCGTGAGCGACTAGTACGCCTGAATGCCACCGGTTACTCCCTTCTTGATTATGAAGAACGCATGCGCCTCATCACCTCCTCCGATTATGTTCTTTGGCCATCTAGAG
This sequence comes from Dermacentor silvarum, assembly GCF_013339745.2. Taxonomy (NCBI): domain Eukaryota; kingdom Metazoa; phylum Arthropoda; class Arachnida; order Ixodida; family Ixodidae; genus Dermacentor; species Dermacentor silvarum. The sequence continues at coordinate 152,157,467 of NC_051158.1, read as the reverse complement.
AAGAAATAATAAGTGTCAATTCCAGTAACATTCGGGGTGGCGACGTTCTAATTCTTCCTATATGGTCATACGTTATCTAGAGGAATTCTTATTACTCCTTGCCTTGTTCGCTTCTCTCATGGCTCTGCATTCCTCACCGCGTTAAACCAAACTACCGAACCTCGACTTCTACACCGTGGATTAAGCGTCACTTGCAGTGTTGATACACAGCCTAATGCAGTTGTTGCCCTTTCGCCTGTGCTACCAGAGTCAACGTCGTCGCCACTTGCAGCTTCTTCCACACCGCTGTCGGCAACCATAAGTCCTGACCTGCTCGCTGCCCAGAGTCGCGATCTGCTCGCACTATTAGAAAAACACCGTTCCTTGTTCGGCACCAATTTGCCAGCCCTCGGTATGATGGCTGCTGTGACTCATCGCATACACAGTGACGGTCCCGCATTGTTCACCGGTGTCCATATCGCGTGTCTCATAAGGACCTCGAAATCACCGAGGAAAATGTATGGGACATGCTGAGACGGAATATCATACGACCGTCCTCGAGCCCCTGGTCCTCTCCAGTTGTTCTAGTGCAGAGGAAAGACGGTTCAGTGCGTTCTTGTGTCGATTACCGTGTCCTGAACAATATCACGTGCACGGATGTTTACCCTTTGCCACGGATCGACGACACACTAGATTCTTTACGTGGTGCCGAATATTTTTCAAGTCTTTATCTCAGATCCCGCTACTGGGAAGTACCGGTGTCAGAGTCCGACAAGACGAAAACCGCTTTTGCCACCCCAGATGGGCTATACGAGTTTAATGTGATGCCTTTTGAGCTATCGAATGCGCCTGCCACCTTAGAACGTTTGATAGATAATGTCCTGCATGGTTTAAAAAGGAAGACCTGTTTTAGCCATCTCGACGACATTGTAGTGTTTTAAACTGAGAAACTATCCGGAGAAACTGTTCGCCATCCGTGAGTTTCCTCGTCCTTTGCGCCAAAAAACCTGCGCAGTATTCCGGGACTGGCTTCATACTTCCGGCCATAGGCGGAAAGTTTTCCTTTTTCCTCGGAGGGGGGGGGGGGGAGGCTGGAGCCTGACGAGCTTGCACTTATATGCGTATTTGCAAGACCTCAGAGTAGGAGCCAATGCAGTTTTACAGCTTGAGTCCCCTCGCACCACCGAGAGACTATCTTCTCTTGGTTGCGCCATGCAACCAGCGGATTCAGTAAAACACGTTCGGGAAATATATGTGCTTTGTGCGTATTACGTCGCTCAAGTACAATGTCACTCCTTGTAGACGCTTCTTGTTTGGATGTTTGTTAAATTTTTGCTTTCAAGTTGGGGGTGCGGCTCTTACACATATTTATACGGGAAGAATATCGGAACAGCGTGGATTGTGTTATTAAGCGGCAAATGTAGCCTATGAAAGAATAAGAATTAATAAGGAAAATAGATAGGCTAGGGAGTTTTATAAATAGCGCACCCACGCCTTTTTTCTTACCCAAATGGCATCAATCTGCTTGCGCTGTTAAACCCATTTCCGTGCCTTGGTATATATTTTGCGTTGTTTTCTAAGCCAGGTGGTTTGCTTTCACTTGTAAGTTGGTGCCTTTCTCTCTCCTATTAAATGCACCAGCTCGTTGTCTGATGCGATGATTTCACCATAATTGATAAACTATTCGTTTGGACACTTGATCTGGAAATGACATCGTTGGCAATCTTATTCCAATTGAGTTTGTGGCAGAGTTCTTTGTGGGCGTGCAAAATTGCCAGATGGTTCAAATGGGCTTCTTCAGGCACATCGACCACAAGTACATTTTTAGTCGCCGAAGGCAAGAAAAGGACCTCTCGGATGTGGTCGACGAGACCGGTGTGACCAACGCAATTTTTCATTAGCTTGGCCATTCCGGCAAAACGTTTCGCAGGTGTTCCACCTTGCACCCCTCCCCCCCCCCTCCTAAGCGTGTGCACGACGTCCCCGAATGTGTGCAATGATGCCGACCTTTGCTGGCTTAAAAGGTCAATCAGCACATCTCTACAAAGTCAGGTGTCCTGGTCCACGGTCGTCACCGTAGAACTATGTTGTATATGCTTCGTCTTCCTTCCCTATGGCAAGCTGTTCAATGTGGGACTTATGCTGCCACATATCAGCTGGGTATACCTGTTGTTTAACTAAGACAACACTGTGTCAGGTACTTCATAGAACCTCTGCCAGTACACGTCACTCGCTGATTGAAACACGTGAGCTGAGGAACCTTCTTGATAACGGCGTTGAGTCTTCTTTCGCCTAGCAGCTACAACACACGGGTCTTTAACTCCCAGTTTTCCTGCCTCTGCCATACATACGCGGGTCACGCGCTTTATTTTGGAGTTAATCTGCGCAGAGTTCAAGCTTGGCTTTCCGAGATGGTTGGTCCCTTTGCGTGCGCTGTGTCCCCGCGCGCATAGTGTTATGTTTCCGCTGGTGCTTATACGGTGTAAAATACGCTTCCTTTCCTTCTTTATGTGCCAAAACCATGATCTGATTAGGAGGCACGCCGAAGTGGGGGACTCCGGAAATTGGGACCATCTGGGGTTCTGTAACGTGCACCGAAACCTAAGTACACAGGAGATTTCGCATTTCGCCCCCATCGAAATGCGGCCGCCGTGGCCGAGATTCGATCCCGAGACCTCGTGCTCAGCACCCCAACACCACAGCCACTGAGCAACCACGGCGGGTGAGCTCTTCCTTTCCAGCGTCAGATGGATTCAGGCGAAGTACCGATAAGCGAGGTGCCCACTGTTGGTTTTGTGGTTGGTGCTCATGCTGTGTTTGTAGCCGGTGCACACTGCAACGTCCGCAGCCGTGCTAGAAGTGAGCTCGACGCTTGTTTTCTATTTAACCTTTTATTACGACAGCAATTGTATCGACACTCCAGGCAAATTTTCGCTGTCGACGTCGCCGTGATATTCCGTATAAAGTCCAAAAGTCATAGTCAGCGACCTATACACTGTGGGCGCGAGAGAAAGCCCGTAACACTGAGCCGAATAGGATGGTGGCTTGATGGACATTATCTTCCCACGCGCTCAATATTCGGGTTAGTTGGAGGTCACGTGATCAAATGCGCGCATAGGGAGGTGAACACGTACGCTTCGTCTCATCTAGCCCTGCGGCAGCTGCGAATAGACAGTTTTAGTTACACGCACGTAGACGCTTTGCGTACGTAGAGCTTCTACGTGTAAGCAGTGCGCATGCGCAGAACGTAGCGGCCGCGCGCTGGTCTCACGGACGTACGTGAGATTCGATTTTTTACGTGCGTTTCTTGCGCACGTAGACAGCGTCGCGCGGGGGTTTCGCGAGATCACGAACAAGCGATAGCGTGCTGAGCGCGCCGAGATTGCTTGCATGGAAACACGGCGACAGGATGACTGGTCATCTATTTCATTCCATGTCAACGATGACAGCAGATAACGCTTGCACAGCACACTTCCGGGCATTGCGGAGACGATGACCGGCACGCATCAATGCACATCACTGGCTTCGCTGAAATACTCATCTTTAATTGAATTGTTCATATTTCCCGATAGATGTAGCTACGTGGTGCGTCGCGTACGTGTAGCTAAAAGCGTTTCAGATGGCGTGCACGTAAGGTACGTAGACTGTTCACGCTTGCGTACGTGAAGTCTCCACGTACGTGTAACTAAAACTGTCTAATGACTCTGCGCGGTTGACGCTTACGCGGCCCACGTGCCGGATCCAATTATTGGTAATCATTGGGGGGTGCAATGATAAAGGGCGAGCAGGGATGGCTGCTAACTTCATGCGCACTATCTTCCTTCTTAGGCGGTTTTTCCGTGCCCCAAGTGTTGCAGGTCGCATAGCCTAAGTTAAGGGACTGGGTAATTGGACCATCCTGTAGTGGACATAAATATATGCAGATATGACGATGAATCAAATTTTCGGAGTCGTGATAAATCGCGTGACCCGTACGGACTGTTCGTCCCCGCTGCCGGCGTTCTTCATATTGCCAGCGTTGTGATAGCGACTACTCGTCGTCATCCAGCGAGATATATACAGGTATACATGGTCCGTGCATTGCACCATGACCGTTATTTTAATTAGTAAGTAAATGTTACTACAATTGATATAGGCGATATAACAAACGTAGCGACTCGTATGAGGGTCGCACTTCTTGCCTCAATTTTGACAAGCCTTACATGGGACTGATCCATTTTATCTAATTTTACCAACTACGAGCATGAAATCCGCCGTAAGTCTCCGCAATCGCCTCCTCTCGCCATCTATATTGTCGTGTGCATCTTTAGAAGGCAGCGGCATTTTCCACTCAAAGGCGGATTCACACGAGCATTTACCAATGGGCGTGCACTCTAGATTGACGTCATGAGCCGGACGGCCGGTGACCCCGCCGACGGAGGACATGACAGCCCGCGCTTCGAGCTGGGCCGAATCGCGTCTGCGGGACTATTTCTTTAGTCGCGGAAGCAATCGGCTGCTGCGCTTCCGTGATCAGGGCGGGGCACCCCTCCTGTCTTCTTGAGCTGTAACGGACTTATTTTATATAGTTGAGACACGCGAAAGTACGCTGTGTGGGAAAATTCGCGATTGGAATCAGCGCTGAACGCGATTGCTTCTCGGTTGGATTTAAAAAAAAATATGTGATTTCAAGCTGGAGCTGCGGCTCTTACACGGCTTTATACGGGAACAATCTTCCTTCGTGTAATTGTCTTATGCCTCGCTTTCACTAATACTGCTTCGCCTTTCCGGCGAAACTGCAGCCTCCTTTTTTTTCTGAGTCCTAGTAACAGCTGTGCTGCGCATGACCACTATTGGTACTGATTTAGACTGCATCCGGCTTGGCCTCACTTTGGTTACTAAGTTAATTATATATATATATATATATATATATATATATATATATATATATATATATATACACCCCGCAGGGGCGTCTGCGCCAGCAGGCGTTTGGTGTGTGGCGACACCACGTACCCGAGCACACGAGATTTGGACCCTCCCGCGTGTAACCGTGCGCGGCTTAGCTGTGTCTGGTGAAAGGGGGATCCTAGAGGTTGAGCCGATGCTCGGTGCTTGGACCTTTAGGCCCCCGGCGGAGGCAACACACCTCTTCGGCGTCTGCTTCAAATTGACGGCACCCCAGAACCTGCCCACCCGGGGGAAATCGGCTGTCGCCCTTTCCTGTCCTCCTCCTCTATCATCGTCTTTCTCTCTGACTTTCAATCTTTCCTGTCTCCTACTCGCTTCCTTTTACTTCTGATTTTCTGGGCGGCAAGGGTTAACCTTGTGTGGGTAGCCAACCTTGGATATTCCATATTTGGTTATAGTGGTGATGTACAGCTGGCGTCTGCAGGTCTTGTGTTCGCAGGCCCTGCAGCGTCCCCTTGTTGGGCTCCATGGTAGGTGGCTGGCGTGGCTGCCGAAAACCCCGCTATTCTTATGGCTAGCTCTTTTCCACCACTCCCTGATCGCCGTCAAAAAAGAGGGCGCACAGAAGATGTGTTCTAGTTCTTTGGACGTCAAAGACAAGATTTCCTATGATTTCATGTCATTCACTCAGAAAAACCAGAAAAACAAGTTCGAACAATCTCCCCTTTTTTGTTTCTAAATCTCTAACTGAGGCTCTAGGACAAGGTTATAAGGCATCGAAGATGGCAAGTGGTGATCTCCTCTTGGAGTTCCATGATCGCCAACAATATGAAAAGCTGCCCAATCTAGTGTCCTTTCGGGACGTCCAAGTAACAGTAACTCAGCACCATACTGACACGTATACATGTTTATCTTTTACCGGTGGCCGCTTTCCACCGGCTAACAAATGTTAAACGTTATCGCTCGACGCAGGACGCGCCTGTATCGGAAGTTTATAGAACGTTATCGATGCTTCTTTTCGTTGCCTGTTTTCACAGACGCTTATGGTATCTGATTGTGTGACCGACGCGAATTGTCTAGAACTTTCTGGAAGACACGCGGGCATCAGGGATTAATCTGGAACCTTCGATGACTCAGGTATAAAAGCCGACGCGTCTCGCCGCTGATCAGATTTCGACGACCGCCGACTGTGTTCGCTGCTTTCGTTGTGCTTCGAGTGTAGCTTGCTTTTGTGGGCACAGGTTTGCCCAATAAACAACCAGTTTCGTCATACACAGTTATACGACTGTTTTCTTTACCGTCACTACTACGTGACATCTGGTGGAGGTGCTAGTGCGTTCATGCAGCGAACGCCCCCGCAAAGCCGTGATCCAAGCCCGAAACCGGAGGACAGCGCCAACGTCGCCAAGGACCAGCGAGCTAGCCGTAGGCAGCAAGGACTTCTGCCGGAGTACGGACTTCTTCCCGAGAAGACCACAGCGACCAAGAGGACAAAAGTCATGACCTCGGCAGCAGCTACCATGACAGCCCCTGCGCCAACATCTGCAATCGTGATGCAACAACCCAGGGAGCCGCCGACTTTCCGCGGATCGCCATGTGAAGACCCCGAAAGCTGGCTGGAGGCATACGACCGGGTCGCTACGTTCAACAAGTGGGACTGCGACGACAAGCTGCGCCATGTTTACTTCTCGCTTGAAGACGGCGCCAGAACCTGGTTCGAGAATAGGGAACGTGCACTAACAACCTGGGACCTGTTCCGAGCCGCATTCCTGGACACCTTCACTAGCGTCGTCCGTAAAGAAAGAGCTGCAGCCTTGTTGGAAAACCGTGTACAGCTCCCCAATGAGAGCATCGGTATGTACACTGAAGAAATGACTCGATTATTCCGGCACGCCGACCCTGCTATGCCAGAAGACAAGAAAGTTCGCTTGCTCATGCGGGGAGTTAAGCAGGAGCTATTCGCCGGACTGGTGCGGAATCCACCAACGACAGTCCAAGACTTTCTCTCGGACGCTACAACGATCGAGAAAGCACTGGACATGCGCAACCGGCAATACAATCGCCGTTCGACGCCACAGTACGCCGAAGTCCAAGGACTCTCCCACGACCTACGAGACACCATCAGGGCGATAGTACGCGAAGAGCTGCAGAAGTTGCTACCGTCGTCGCAGCCTCAAGTTGCTTCCATCGCCGATATCGTGCGGGAGGAAATCCAGCAATCGTTAGGACTTCCCGAATCGCCGCAACCCGAGCCGGAAGCGATGACCTACGCCGCCGTCACCCGTCGTCAAGACCTCCCTCCAAGCTCGCGCCAGGGCCCCGTAACGCCGCAGTTCCGTCGTCCACCGCCGCCGCCGCCAGCACGCCCGCCCGTCGCCCAGCGCAGTTACCAAAGGAAGACGGACATTTGGCGCGCCCCCTACCACCGCCCGCTCTGCTATCACTGCGGGGAAGCCGGCGATGTCTACCGCCGATGCCCATACCACGAGATGGGCCTACGAGGGTTCGCCGTCAACGCTCCGCGTCCAGTGCGGGGTGAACGACCGCGCGACATCGCCGACTACCTCGCCGGACCCCAGTGGCAACCCCGACGACCCACACGCTCGCCCTCTACAGGTCGCTACATCTCGCCGCATCGCCGTCAGTACACCGGTCCCACCTGGGGCCGATCTTCCAGCCCTTACTCGGGAAACTAAAGGCAGCAACCGATGGAGGTGCGGTTGCTGTACGACGCAATGCCGAAGATCCTCCGCCGCCGCCGACGACGACGACGACGATTCGCGAATCATCACGACGATATATCAGCACGCCGCCTATCAACAACCTTGACAGCACTTCGCCGCCGCAAGAAGACCGGTCGACGCGACGTAGCAGCAGCGGAGCAAGCCGACGCAGCAGTGATCCGACGCCACGACTTAACCGTAATGCTAGACGACGGTCTACCGACTTAGACGTGCTCATCGATGGTCATAACGTCACCGTTCTCGTCGACACTGGCGCCGACTATTCCGTCTTCAGTGGCGCGTTCGCCGCCAAGTTAAAGCAGGTGAAGACGCCCTGGCAAGGACCCGATATCCAGACAGCGGGAGGCCACCTAATAACGCCGGCTGGACTCTGCACAGCGCGAGTCACGGTAAACAACCGCACTTACCCGGCGAGATTCGTAATCCTGCAGCACTGCTCCAGGGATGTCATCCTAGGCATGGACTTTCTAAACCAACACGGTGCAGTCATCGACTTAAGGTCCAAGTCGATAACGATTTCGACGTACAACGCGATACCACTGGATGCAAGCATAAGTTACCATGCCTTGAATGTGCTTGAAGAACAAGTCACCGTTCCGCCTCGCTCCAGCGTAATGATTTCCGTCGGTACCGAAGTGCCTGCAGACATGGAGGGCATCATCGAGGGCGATCATCACTTACTGCTCGACCGTGAAATATGCGTCGCTCGAGGCATAGCTGAGCTGCGGGCAGGGAAACCAAGGGTGATGCTCACGAATTTCAGCCCCGAATACAAGCACATTAACAAAGGCACCACGGTCGCCTACATCAACGAAATAGTACAAGCGAGCAGTGATTTTGCCTTCACGGATTCCAGTGCACCTGCAACGACGACTATAATACCTGAACCAACTTTCGACGTCAATCAGAACCTTTCCAGGCATAAGAAAGAACAACTAAGAGCTCTGCTCCTGCAATACAAGGACTGCTTCTCGTCGTCGTCAAAAGTTCGACAAACCCCTGTCGCCAAGCACCGCATCATAACCGACGAAAATGTCCGCCCACTCCGTCAGAGCCCGTACCGAGTTTCGGCGCGCAAACGTGAAGCCATAAGGCAACAAGTCGACGAAATGCTACGCGACGACATCATCCAGCCGTCCAAGAGTCCGTGGGCGTCCCCCGTGGTATTAGTGAAGAAGAAGGATGGAACCCTACGTTTCTGCGTCGATTATCGTCGCCTCAACAAGACCACGAAGAAGGACGTATACCTACTCCCACGGATTGACGACGCCTTGGATCGACTCTACAACGCAAAGTATTTTTCATCGATGGACCTCAAAACCGGCTACTGGCAAATCGAAGTCGACGAGAGGGACCGGGAGAAGACTGCCTTTATAACACCAGACGGACTGTTCGAGTTCAAGGTCATGCCGTTTGGTCTTTGCTGGGCACCTGCGACATTCCAACGCGTCATGGATACAGTACTGCCAGGCTTGAAGTGGCAGACTTGCCTCGTCTATTTGGACGACGTCGTTGTGTTTGCCTCAAGCTTCGAAGAACACCTGCGGCGCCTTGAAACAGTTCTTCAAGCAATCAAAACCTCCGGACTCACGTTAAAGCCAGAAAAGTGCCGCTTCGCATATGAGGAGCTCTTGTTCTTGGGCCACGTCATCAACAAGTCCGGAGTGCGCCCCGACCCTCAGAAAACTGCAGCCATCTCCAACTTTCCTCCGCCGGCCGACAAGAAAGCAGTGCGTAGATTTCTTGGACTGTGCGCCTATTACAGGCGCTTCGTCATGGACTTTTCACGGATCGCCGAGCCACTGACGTACCTCACGAAGGCCGACGTCGAGTTCAAGTGGCAGACGCCGCAAGTCGAAGCTTTTGAAGAACTGAAGCGACGCCTGCAATCGCCGCCAATACTTGCGCATTTCGACGAAAACGCCGATACCGATGTCCACACCGACGCAAGCAGCGTAGGACTCGGCGCCGTTCTTGTGCAGAGGACTGACGGACTAGAAAGCGTTGTAAGTTACGCTAGCCGGTCGCTATCGAAGGCGGAAGCAAATTATTCCACAACAGAAAAGGAGTGCCTGGCCATTATCTCGGCTTCATCAAAGTTTCGTCCCTACCTCTATGGCAGGCCCTTTAAAGTTGTGAGCGACCACCACTCCTTGTGTTGGCTAGCTAACTTGAAGGATCCTTCAGGTCGCCTCGCACGATGGAGTCTTAGACTACAAGCATTCGACATCACCGTAGTTTACAAGTCCGGGCGAAAGCACTCTGACGCCGACTGCTTGTCTCGCGCCCCCGTCGAACCACCGCCACAGGACAACCAGGATGACGACACTTTCTTGGGACCAATCAGTGCCGACGAATTCGCCGAACAACAGCGAGCCGACCCGGAACTAAGGAGCCTTGTAGACTACCTGGAAGGCAAGACCGCCATTGTACCGAAGGTGTTCAGGCGAGGATTGGCGTCGTTCTTCTTGCAAAACGACATTCTCTTAAAGAACTTCTCGCCCCTCTGAGCCAACTACCTCCTCGTGGTACCCTCAGCATTGCGTCCAGAGGTTGGTTCTGCAAGCGCTCCATGACGACCCAAGGGCTGGACACCTCGGTTTTTCACGCACGCTCGCGAGGATACAAGAAAAATACTACTGGCCTCGCCTCTCTAGCGACGTCGCCCATTACGTAAGGACATGCCGAGACTGTCAGCGACGCAAAACACCGCCGACAAGGCCAGCCGGACTTCTACAGCCAATCGAGCCACCTCGCCGACCGTTCCAGCAGATCGGGATGGACTTACTGGGGCCTTTTCCGACGTCGACGTCCGGGAATAAATGGATCGTCGTTGCTACGGACTACCTCACCCGCTACGCCGAAACAAAAGACTTGCCCAAAGGCAGTGCCGCCGAGGTAGCCCGATTCTTCGTTGAGAACATCCTCCTGCGTCACGGTGCCCCAGAAGTCCTCATCACCGACAGAGGGACGGCCTTTACGGCAGAACTAACTCAAGCCATCCTGCGGTACAGCCAGACAAGCCATCGCCACACCACCGCCTACCACCCGCAGAAGAATGGCATCACCGAGCGGCTAAATAAGACCATCGCCGACATGCTGGCAATGTAAGTCGACGTCGAACACAAGACGTGGGATGCCATTCTTCCGTACGTGACCTTCGCATACAACACGGCCGTGCAAGAAACGACGCACATGGTGCCGTTCAACCTGGTCTACGGAAGGAACCCGGCAACGACGCTTGACGCCATGCTACCAGACGTCGCTGACGAAGAAAATCTCGACGTTGCCTCTTATTTGCAGCGTGCCGAAGAAGGTCGACAGCTCGCCCGCCTACGCATCTAGAACCAGCAGAGGACCGACAGCCGACACTACAATCTACGACGACGCTACGTCGAGTACCAGGCCGGCGACCGTGTTTGGGTCTGGACTCCGATACGCCGACGAGGACTTAGCGAGAAACTGTTGCGTCGCTATTTCGGACCATATAATATAATCTGACGTATTGGCGCACTGGACTATGAGGTAGTGCCAGACGGCATTTCGCAATCACAGCGGCGCCGGGCACGACCTGAAGTCATCCATGTGTTGCGTCTTAAACCTTTCTACGCCCGCTGACGACGTTAGGTACTTTGTTACTTTGTTATTGTTTTTTTTTTGTTTATTACGCATTGTTTTGTTTTTGCTTTCGTGTTTGTAGCATCGGGACGATGCTTTTTAAGGGGAGGGTATTGACACGTATACATGTTTATCTTTTACCGGTGGCCGCTTTCCACCGGCTAACAAATGTTAAACGTTATCGTTCGACGCAGGACGCGCCTGTATCGGAAGTTTCTAGAACGTTATCGATGCTTCTTTTCGTTGCCTGTTTTCACCGACGCTTATGTTATCTGATTGTGTGACCGACGCGAATTGTCTAGAACTTTCTGGAAGACACGCGGGCATCAGGGATTAATCTGGAACCTTCGATGACTCAGGTATAAAAGCCGACGCGTCTCGCCGCTGATCAGATTTCGACGACCGCCGACTGTGTTCGCCGCTTTCGTTGTGCTTCGAGTGTAGCTTGCTTTTGTGGGCACAGGTTTGCCCAATAAACAACCAGTTTCGTCATACTTAGTTATACGACTGTTTTCTTTACCGTCACTACTACGTGACAATACTATGAACACCACCCGCGGAGTTGTTTCAGACGAAGATTTGATGGAGCTGACTGATGCTGAATTCTTGGAGGGCTTCAGTGAGCGGAATGTCATCAATGTTAAACGGATTAAGATGAGACGAGACGGCAAGGAAATTCAGACTATGCACCTTGTGCTCATTTTCGGCTCATGTGCTCTGCCCGACTACATCGAGGCCGGGTACATCAACTTCGTTTTAGACCATACGTGCCAAATCCCCTCAGATGTTTCAAATGCCAGCGATTCGGCCACAGCTCGCAGAGCTGCCGAGGCCGCCGAACTTGTGCAAAATGCAGTGCACACGAACACACTTCTGAGTCTTGTGAAAACTGTACACTGTGTAAACTGTGATGGGGAACACGCCGCATACTCGCGGTCCTGACCATCCTGCAAAAATGAAAAGGTAATTGTTACAATTAAAGTTAAACAAAACATTTCTTTTAAAGAGGCACGAAGGCAGGTGTCCTACCTGCCAAAAACCAGCTTTGCCGAAGTGGTGCGTCAGGGGGCTGCACCACAACGGCCTTTGGCGGCTGTCTGGCACACGCGTAGTGAGCCAGCGGTGACGCCATCCGCCCCCTCGGCGGCTGCAGCTAGTTCTGCTCCGCCATCTCAGAAAAAGGCACCCTCGACCACCGGGCTGGTGGCCTCAAGGGTCTCGTCCCTCGAGACGAGGCCTTCAACGCGAACAAACCGCTCTCAAGAGCGGGTGTCCAGCACGCCGCAAGAGCCGATGGACACATCTTCTAGCCAGACGGCGCAGCCAGCGCCTAAGGAGCGGCGAGAATCTCTCGACCGCTCCAAAAAAGAGAAACCCCGCATTACAGGGCCTCTAAAGGGTTCTGTAAGTTAACTTTATTGTCTTAAACAGACAGCACAACACTCTTTTTAATATGGCACTCAAATAGTTCATTGGAACGTCAGAGGTCTCCTCCAAAATCTTGACGTCGTTAAAGAACTCTTCCGCAAGTTTAGTCCCAGGGTGCTGTGTGTTCAAGAAACACACGTCAAACATACACAAACAAATTTCCTCAGACAATATGCTATTTTTTTCAAAGACCACGATGACACTGTTGTGTCATCCGGTGGTGTGGCTATCATAGTCGACAGAGGTGTTGCCTGTCGGAGGAGGAGGAATAAACTTTATTTGTGTAGCAGATCTGTGAGACCTAGGCGTCTCTACCTAGATGACGGCCTCGAGCCCTTGGGCTCTGGCGGCATCTTCGGCCTGCTGGATTGCCTTATGTTGGTCTTCCGGTGCAGAGCTGAGCAGCGCGGTCTCCCACTGCTCTCTGGTCTTGTGCGTTCTATTCTGTATGGGTGTCCCAGGACAAGCCCAATCCATATGTTGCAAGTCCGCCCTTTCTTGACAGAATCTGCATCTATCGGTGTAAAGTTCTGGATAGTAGCGGTGGTAGGCCACCGGGTTCGGATATGTTTCTGTTTGCAACAAGCGCCATGCTGTCGCTTGCCGTCTACTTAGCGAGGAGTGTGCCGGGGGGAAACGGGCCCTGCCGAATTTATTGTGTTTGGTTATCTCTGTAAAGCTGGTCATCCGGTCTCTCTCCGTTCCCAGTATTTGCGTGTTACCTGCTCGGTCCGTCAGTTCTCGAGCCAGGTTGTGCGCAATTTCGTTCCCGGGAAGGGAGGAGTGTGCTGGTGCCCATATAATGTAAACTTCTCGATCTTCTCGATAATTGGCTAAAATTCGTAGCGCTTCCTGCGAGATTCTTCCTTTGCCATAGTTTTTGAAGGCGGTCTTGGAGTCGCTGACTATGATGTTGGCCTCCGTGGAGGCTATTGCCAGTGCTAAGGCAGCCTCCTCCGCCACCTCATCCTTTACTGTTTTTACACTGCCACTAACTCTGGAGTCACCCTCTAGACTGGTAGCAACTATCGACATACTCTGTCTATTTGTGTAATCCGCCGTGTCCACATAGACCACGTTCCTAGCACCACTGAATTTTTTGTGGAGAGCTCTCGCTTTTGCGATTCTTCTATCTTCGTGAAACTCCGGGTGCATGCTTCTGGGGATTGGGAGTATTGAGAGATTTTCCCTTATTTTCCTTGGGATGTCTCCCCGCAGTCCGTGCTGTGCTTCGTAGGATATTCCGATGTCGTTTAATATGTGTCTGCCCGTCAAACTCTGCGTAAGTCTTTCATACTGCGCCACTCTCTGGGCCTCAATAAGTTCGTCTAATGTGTTGTGCACGCCGAGTGCTAGCAACTTCTCGTTTGACGTATTTGCTGGAAGTCCCAAGGCTTGCTTATACGCCCTTCTAATGATACATTCTATCTTGGCTTTCTCCGCAGCGTAGAGCTTAAGGTAAGGGACCACATATACAATACGACTGATTACGAATGCTTCTATTAATCAAATAAGATTGTGCTCTTTCATGCCATAGTTCCTGTTGGATATCCGCTTTATTAGTCTAATTGTTTGGTGAACACTGTTATCCAGTAGTCTAATGGTTTCCCCATTATGACCGTTTTCAGATATGCGGAGTCCCAGTATTCTTAGGCTCTCCACTATCGGTATCCTGGCGCCTTCTACTGTGACCACAATGTCCGGCGTTTCCTTAATGCTTTTTCGACCTCTGCATGTGGGTCTATAGAGCAGTAGTTCTGATTTTTGAGAGGAACATCGCAGTCCCTTGTCTCTGATGTAGTTTTCGACCGTGTTTACTGCTGTTTGGAGGATCTCTTCCACGTGCCCATCGCTTCCCGCCGCCACCCAGAGGGTAATGTCGTCCGCGTATAGGCTGTGTCCGAGTCCTTCTATTTTTTCGAGTCTCGCAGGCAGACCAATCATTGCCACGTTGAATAGAAAGGGGAATAGGACCGACCCCTGCGGAGTACCCCTATTACCAAGTTTGATCACCTCCGATTTGGTTCCCCCAATTGTAATCTTTGCCGTACGATCCGTCAAGAAGTCTTTGATGTACGCGTATGTTTTACGTCCTACATGCAACTCTTGGAGATTTTGCAGTACTGCCTTGTGCGTGACAGTGTCAAAGGCCTTTGTTAGATCGAGCCCTAGTATCGCCTTGGTGTCTAGAGTTTTCGCGCCCGCATCTAATATGTGATGTTTAAGTTGGAGCATAATATCCTGCGTCGATAACTTTGGTCAAAGTCCAACCATGCTATGTGGGTAAAGTCCTCCGTCATCCATGTATCTCGTGAGGCGTGTGAAAACCACATGTTCCATGAGTTTACCGACGCAGGATGTTGGCGATATGGGCCTTAAGTTTGTCAGGTGTAGTTTCTTTCCAGGCTTTGGTATAAAGATGATTTGGGCTGCTTTCCATTGACTTGGAATGTCACCTTGCTCCCAACACTTATTCATGTAGTCTGTGAGAGCTCGGATGGATTCATCGTCGAGGTTTCTGAGCATTTTATTGGTTATACCATCAGGCCCTGGTGCAGATTCCGGGTTCAGTCTGGTAAGTTCATATCTGACTTCTGCCTCCGTAATGGGGGCATCGAGATCAGGATTCTCATTGCCGCTGTAATCCGAAAGTCGGTCTCTATTCGCATCTCCAACGTACATCTTTTGGAGCTCTCGAAAGAGCTCTTCTTCTGTACCTGCGTAGCTGTGTATAACCTTCTGTACATTGTGTCTTTGTACAGTTTTTGTACTCTCGGCATCCAAGAGGCATCGGAGAATGTTCCAGGTCTTGGACATACCCATTTGCCTCTCCATCGAATTGCACCTGGCCTCCTAATTTTGTTGGGTTAACCTATTCGCATAAACTTCGATTTCCTTGTCTAATTCTGCAATTCTCTTCCTTAATTTCCGATTATGTTTTTGCTTTTTCCATCTTTTCAGCATACTACCTTTTGCTTCCCACATATGTAATAACCTGCTATCCATCTCCTCAATCCCTGCCTCTTTTGGAACAGTTTTGGTAGCTCGTTTAACACTTTGTTGTACTTTCTCTGCCCATTTCTCGATGTCCGTTATATTCGCTTCTGCATCTTCCTTTCGGATTTTGCGGATAGAGTCCCAGTCTACAAGTTTCAGTTCTCTACCCCTCTTTTTCTTTGGGCCTGCTTTTACCGTTGTGACGACGATGTAATGGTCACTACCTAAGCTTTCCTGCATGTTTTTCCATCGAGAATCCACTATGTTTTTTGTAAACGTAAGATCTGGTGTCGTGTCGTTGCTTACGCTGTTTCCTATTCTGGTGGGTGCTTGAAGATCAGTTATGAGCGTTAGTTTTTCCTGCTGAGCATCTGCCCATAAGCTTCGGCCCTTAATGTTACCTAAGCTGTATCCCCATGCCGCGTGTGGCGCGTTAAAATCGCCGACCACGACTAGCACCTGTTTGTCTGCTACGCTCAACGCTTTGCGGAAGAGTGGACCGAATTTCGGCTTGTGCCGGGGTGGACTGTATATGTTCAGAATAAATAGACTTCCCGCTTCTTTGCGGGAGGGAATTATTTCAATAAGGACGTGGTCTATGCCTCGCATTCCGGTATCGTGCTCGACAGCCACGAGGTTTCTGTGTACCAGTGTCGTGACGGTTGCCTGCTCGCCGGAAGGACTGTAATATTTATAACCCGATAATTTTGCCATCCCCCCGGTCTCCTGCAGGGCGATGACATCTGGCGGCTCCTTGCTTGTTATGAACTGCTGCAGGTTTCCTCGCTTGCGACGATACCCGCGGCAGTTCCATTGCCAAATCGCGTATTGGTTACGCGGCGCCATTTTGATTTATCTGATCTTCCCCGGTGGCCTTGCTATTTTCCACCGCAGTTGGTCTGCTATACGGTTTGCTTTTAACGGGTCCCGCGCCTGTCGGCCGAGTATCCTTTGGTATGCTTTCTAGTGCCGCTACTCTATTCTCTAATCCATCGAATCGTTGTTTAATATCTACATACATGTTTGTAATTTGTTGCTGTATCCTATCAAACATTTCTTTAAATGTTCCCATAACCTCCCTGATTGTAAAGTCACTCTTTCCTCAACTGTTTGTTGCGCCTTCCTTTTGTGTGGTGGTGCTTCCCCGTTCGCTTGTGCGGGAACTGGTGTTGGAGCTCGACTAGGCGTCGGCGTCCTACTGGCGGAGGGTGTGTTGCTATTCTTTTTTTGTTGCTGTAGCTTCGTGTTTTCTGCCCTAAGCTGCTTGTTCTCTTCTTTAAGCGTTGCATTCTGTCGAGTAATATGTTCCAAAATCTTTCTAATCTCTTTCATTTCCTGTTCTAGGGTGGAACCCTTAGCTTTAGGAAAATGAGTAGCAGTGCCTGAGACCACACTTGCCCAGCTCACCTCTGCTTTGCTTCCGTCTCCCCCTCGAGAAGTGCTCGAACCAGACCTCGGCCTCGACCTTGATCTGGTCCGGGATGTGGTGCTGGACCTGGACCTGGAGCGTCCGCGGCCGGCTTCCCCGGACTGTCTCGGGAAGGAACCGGACCGGTCTCTCCCAGGGTCACGCTCGTAGTTTTTCCTGCTTGTTTCTTCTTTGTCGGTTGATGGATGCTTGCTGGATATCGTCGTATGGTTATTGTTGTTGTTGTTGCTCCCTCTGGCTTCTTTTTTGTCGTGGTTGTAGTATTCTTCGGCATATTGTTCTTCCCTCCTCCGTCGCTCCCAGCGACGTCTCCAGACCAGGTACGGTATCTTGTATCTTGCGTCGCAATTCTTGTCTCCCGTGAGGTGGTCTCTGCCGCAAAGTTGGCACTTCGCTTGGCAGTTGTGGTCGTGTTGTGGATTCTTGCACCCGCACCCTCGGCAAATCTTGCCTGTCGGGAAATAAAACTTCGTACGCCCTTAGAGGCAGTTGCTGTCCAAGGGGTGCTGTTTGACAAGCTTGTCACTATCAGTTCTATATACATCCCTCCCATCAACTTAATAAAACCGAATTTCAAAACAACATAGATGAACTTCCGGCTCCATACATAATTGTCGGAGATTTAAACGCACATAACTCATTGTGGCGAGACACACGATGCGATGCGAGAGGTCGCCTAATCGAAAACTTTCTCTTTTCCTCAGGAGCATGTATACTTAATAAGAAAGAGTCAACATAATACAGCGTGGCGCATAATACATACTTCTCCATATATTTAACTATAGAATCGAGCACACTAATGCTGTACCTTGAGTGGTCCGTTCTTAAGAACCCTTTTGGGAGCGACCACTTTCCAATTATAATAAACTTAACAAAACAAGATGTATGCTCACCACACATTCCCCGATGGAAGGTTGACACAGCTAACTGGGAACGTTTCCGAGAACTTACATATTTAAGCACGGATGATATTGCCTCCTTTAATATAAAGGACGCTGTGGCGTATATAACAGGCTTTATAATTGACGCTGCCACGAAATGCATCCGTCAAACTAATGGACTAGCGAATAAACGTCACATCCCGTGGTGGAATGAAGAATGTAAACAATCACGGAAAAATCAAAACAAAACTTGCGGACGACTTCGCGACTCTCCAACTGCCGAAAACTTGATTAGTTTCAAACAAATAAAGTCCCAGGGTAGAAGAACACGTCGACGTGCTAAAAGAGAGAGTTGGGAGAAGTACATTTCTTACACGGATGAGACAAAAGTGTGGAATCGAGTTAATAAATTAAAAGGCCGGGCGGTACACCCATTACCCTTAGTCAGTACCCAAGGTGTGAGCCTGGAAGACGAGGCAGATTGTCTGGGTGAACACTTTGAACATGTATCCAGTGAGTCCCATTACACACAAACATTTCTCAGGTTCAAAGAACACGCAGAGCGAAAGCCCCTTGATCGAAAATGTTCACGAAATGAAGGTTACAACTGCCAATTCAGCCTAGTTGAACTTAAAGCTTCTCTGACTTGCTGCAACAACTCGGCGCCAGGCGGCGATCGTGTCATGTATGAAATGATTAAGCACATGCATCCTGAAGCGCTGAAAACATTCCTGTCTCATTTCAATGCCATGTGGTCGGCTGGGTATATCCCGTCCTCGTGGAAGGAGGCTATAGTCATCCCCGTGCTTAAACAAGGCAAAGACCCGACCCTAGCCAGCAGCTACAGGCCAATAGCGCTAACAAGCTGTCTGTGCAAACTGTTTGAAAAAATGATCAGCAGGCGCTTAATCTGTTTCCTTGAAAATAACAAATCACTGGACCCCTTCCAGTGTGGTTTTTCAGATGGTATGTCCACAACAGATCACCTTGTCCGCATTGAGGCATATATCAGGGATGCTTTCATACATAAGCAGTTCTGTCTGTCAGTATTTCTAGATTTAGAGAAAGCTTATGACACGACATGGCACTTCGGAATTCTCCGAGATCATTCGGCGATGGGTGTCCGTGGCAACATGCTAAACACAATCGAAAGTTATCTCTCTAATCGCAGCTTTCGCGTAAGGGTAGTCAGAGCTTTGTCTAGGTCATCCACCCAAGAGCCTGGTGTGCCGCAGGGGGGTGTACTGAGCTGCACACGGTTCATTGTAAAAATGAATTCCCTGCACACAGTCATCCCATGCACCATGTTTTATTCTGTTTATGTCGACGATGTGCAGATAGCCTTCAATTCATGCAATATTGCCATCTGCGAGCGACAAGTGCAGCTGGGAATAAACAGATTGTCCAAATGGGCAGATGAGAACGGTTTTAAAGTAAACGCCTAGAAGAGCACCTGCGTACTCTTTACAAACAAGAGGCGCATAACGCCTGTCCCCCGTATACAAATGAAAGGAGATGCGCTCTCTGTGAGTAGCGACCATAAGTTTCTAGGCATTATTTTAGATTCCAAGCTTACATTTATTCCTCATATTAGGTATCTGAGGGCAAAATGCGTGAAAACAATAAATATTTTAAAGCTTCTGTCGCGTACGACTTGGGGTAGTGATCGAAAGTGTCTGCTTAACCTGTATAAAAGCCTTGTCCGCTCACGCCTCGATTACGGAGCTACAGTTTATAATTCTGCAACGCCAAGTGCATTGAAAATACTAGACCCTGTTCACCATCTGGGTATCCGCTTCGCGACCGGTGCTTTTCGAACAAGTCCGATCCATAGCCTCTATGTAGAGTCGAATCAGTGGTCACTCCATCTGCAGTGTTCATATAGCAGTTTCACATATTTTCTGAGCATACGCGCAAACACTGAACATCCTTCTTATTCAAGTATAAATGACATGACTGCTGCCACACTCTTCAATAATCGACCGGCAGCGAGAAAGCCCTTCTCTTTGCGCGTGAGGAACCTCAGTGAGGAAATAGATGTTCCAGTTCTTGAACATTGTCTTATGGCTCCAGCGAAACTGTTACCACCGTGGCAGTGGCAACTCATAGATTGCGATACATCCTTTGTAGAGATCACGAAAAACGCACCAGAGGCACACATTGAAATGCATTTCCTAGAGCTTCAATCCAAGTACTTGTGCACAGAGGTTTACACAGACGCTTCTAGGTCACATGCCGGCGCGTCGTATGCAGCCGTCGGCCCATCCTTCTAGGAATCCGGCGTACTGCACCCGGAAATGAGTATCTTTACGGCGGAGGCCCATGCACTATTGTCGGCCGTGAATCATATAAGGAAATGAAAACTACAACAAGCAATTATATTTACAGACTCCTTGAGCGCCGTGAAAGCCCTGATGTCACTCTGCAAACACAAAAATTCTGTACTAACTGAGCTCTATTCCATCCTATGCAGAGCGTATATATCAAACCGGCATGTCATTATATGCTGGGTGCCGGGTCATAGAGGCATTGAGGGTAATGTGCGAGCAGGCCAAATGGCCACATCAGCTATATCGCATGCTACTAATTATAAAGTTGAGGTTCCTTCAACAGATCTGAAACATTTTTTGCGAAGGAAACAGCGAGGACACTGGAAGCGCTTGTGGGACGCTGAAACAGATAAGCTTCGTTTGATAAAACCACAGTTAGGTTTCTGACCCCCCGTAACGAAAACACGACGAACTGATGTCCTGTTCTGTCGTCTCAGAATCGGACATACATATGGCACCAACAATTTTTTTTCTTACTGGTGATGAACCACCAACCTGTGGTAGATGTGGTGAGAGGCTGACCGTCCTCTATGTCCTCGTGGAGTGTCGGGAAGCCGAAACAGAAAAAAAGAAATATTTTCCAGAAGCGTACCTATATCATGTCCCTCTTGACCCCATTATGTTTCTTGGTGAAGAGCCGCTTTTTAATACCAAAACAGTCGCGGATTTCTTGAACGATGTGGTCCTGCATGTTAATAGCCCAACTAGTTCGTAGCGCATCCCCTGGGATAGTAGTTTTTTATAGCACATGCCTCCAGGCCCTTGTGGTTCAAGGGCTCTGTTTAGGCAGTAGTGCTTTTTGCCAATTAATGCATATTAAATATTTTAAATATTGTGTCATTCTGTCTCAATGCATTATTCATTTCGTAGTACACCTCATGAGTCATTGCCATGATTTTAGTACACGTATATTTTACGCACTTTACAGCGACTATTTTTAGGCCCCTTTACAGCCACGCCTCATCCACTTCTCAGAATTCATCGCTCCATTGCAAACTCACAAACACTGGCAGGGCGCTCTTTGGCCATACTTGGCCCTTGCGCCATTGCACACCATACATCATATATATATATATATATATATATATATATATATATATATATATATATATTTATATATACGTATATATTCGTGACCTTTGCAGGCATGTTGCGATGTTTCCACCCCCCTAAATGTCGTAATTTATGATAGGCTGTTTTTTTTCATCAGTCGGTAGCATTACCTACTGTAAAGAGAAGCAGAGCTGAGGCACATGTCATTAGCGTGCATTTCACACACCGTTGATAAAAGACTGCGGAAGGGGTCACTGAGGTCTGGAGGTCTTTTTCAGTGTCAAAAAAGCGCGCAAAACAACTTGTAGCGAGTGAAACATACAACAGCATATTCATTCTCTCGACATAGGCTATCCATATCATTAGAAATAATTGTTAGTTGGCTACCTCTTTCTCTTTAATAATACAATGAATATTTTCGTGTGTACACATTTATATATAATGTGTCCATGCATGATGTTCACACTGGAAAATAAAATAACATGTGGAAGTGAAAAAATACGGATGAGGTAGCCGCCGTTTGTGCATCTAATGCACTTGTTTTCCAATTGTCAGGATTGTTATAAATAAAACGAAAGTATGAATAAAAGCCGTACACGTCCGCGTCAACAATGGTGCAGTTAGCTGTTACCCACAATAACATTTTAATTGAAAAAGTAGAGGCAACTCAAAAATAGCCATAAAAAATTTGGGTAACAGGTCTGTGGTGATGATAATATAGGAATAATATATTGATGATAATATAGGGGGCGAGGCTCGAGCCCCGGAGCTCCCCCCCGTAGTCGGCGTCTAGCTTCCAGCGCTTCATGCGCAACTTCGCTGTGCTTGCGTCTCCGCTCCACCAATGCCTCTCAAATTACACACCCTTCGTATGGTCCGCCGAATGTGAGAGAGAGAATGAACTTTAATGAAAAGGATGGCTCAATGGCCTAAGCAGGGGTAAGGGTCAATGGTGGGGTTCACAAGGAAAAAAAAAACTACACATTCATAACCTGCACACATTCATAACCTGCACACATCTTGATTATGGCCCAACCCATGGCACCGGAAGCACACCATGGATCGCGGCTCGTAGGGGATGAGAATCTTGGGAAAATCCCAGTATTTCACGTATCGAGGAGGGCGGGATGATGCGAAGGTAATCAACACCGACCCGCTCTTTCCCATAGGGCGAGCCAGGAGTATCTGCACATTCTCACTGTCAAGTGCTTCAGCCAGCGTCTCCGATGTCTCATGAGGTGTGCAGCCGTATATAACACCACGTGACATTCCCTCGCTCAGGACCTGGTGCACGGACACTGGGAGAGGTGGCGCCGACGGAATTTCCAGGGTATTCAGTTTTAGCAAATCTGATGCTTGTCTTTCGTCGCACGTCTGGACTGTGAAGGCACGTTCACGCCGAAGGCGTACCCGCCAAAGCGGGCAGGCGGGTGCGCGCAAAGCGTCGAAAACCTCCTCGCCGAGCGGGTATACCAGGCGTAAAACGCGGCGGCGAGCCCGATCGCTCTCGGACCGATTTTTTCCGCCCCGCCGGAATTCCCGCTTTGCTGCAGCCAATCAGAAAGCCAGACGACGGTGGCGCTGGTGTATCTCTGTGCGAGATCTGCCACGGCCGGGCTCGACTGGCGCGCGCGCTCGCTTCTTACGGCCTTCTCACCCGTCGGGAAAACAATGGGAGAGTTTCTGAGAACGTTTCGCCACCCGTCAGCGGTAGGGGCGCTGCGACCCTGACCCTTCATCCCCTGCTCCGCGTACATGCGCTTGCCTTCGCGCTCGCACGATCGTTCTCCCGCGCATTTTATTCGGCGCTCTGTCAGTGTTGTTCAGTATGTAGTAATTTGTGAGCTCCTGAAGACGGTCGTGCAGCCTTTAGTACACGCTACCACAGCCAAGACTTGGCGCCGTTCATTGCACATTGGTATATAACTGCTGTGTGATGGTGTATTGCTGCCTTCCGTATTCCAAGTCCCGTTCCGGGAAAACACGCGGTGTTTCTTTTCACCAGTTCCCAAGCAATGAGTTTCTAGCCCGAGTTTCTAGCGCTTTTGGACAAGATATTTGGACAAGATAGCATCAACTAATAAAGGGGAATTATAAGATGGACATAACAAAGATCGTAGCCTTCTCCGGATACGCTACTCGGCAAATACATAATTTCACTACTACTATAACTCCTTTTGCTCACGCAGCAACTCTTTTAAGTATTCTTTTTTCCGCGCACAATAGTGGACTGTAAGCAGCTAAATAATGACGTCGTCTCTGCGCCAACATTAACTTCTTTGTTATCATGTTTACAGTGACATTATTTTGTTTGTGCCATGTTTGCAGTGACAGTGTTTTACTTCTTTAGTGTAATGTTGCGTGTGCCCAACGTGTACGTACGCATTGCATTTATTATAAGTTTTTTATTAACCTGTGCATTTTCTGTACATACCAATGTATTCGTTATGCTTGTACCACCCTGCTAAAATCGCCGCATGGTGATTGCAGTATTTATAAAATAAAAATAAATAAATAATAGCGTTTTTTTTTTCGATAAAGCCTCCGAACACCTGCCACGAAGGAATGTACTAGAAGTATACTCGAAAGAGCAGTCCAGCCCTATTTACAACGCGCTCCCATCTTGAGCTGCCCTGAAGGGGTTGACGACAGTCATGCGATACGATCCGCAAATCTCATTGCCGAGAATTTTCTGTGTATACTCCTTGTAAATCAGTCAAACCAATTGACTGACGAAAACGACAAGCCTATGCACACAACGACGGCCTATGTACACAAGCCGCCAAGAAAACACTTTAGATTGTAATTATGAATAAGACACATTTGGTGAGCTACTGTGTCCGCAAGAGTTTTCGCCTGAAAGTATGGCAACCATTGTAAGTGCATACGAGCAATAAATATTTATTTTCGTTCCTCAAAATGCATTTGATGGCGGAGAGCTGTTCTCCCTTTAGTTCTCCCGGCGCATGCATCCCCAGTGAATTTAAGGACGCTCGATGTATTAATGCGGTTACACTGCATCCATTTATAAGAAGCCTAGATGAACCAGTTACGCGTACTCTACAATTAGGCGACTTGTTCTTGAATGCACGGTGAGGTAAGAAGCGCGCCCGAAAAAATCTTCCAGCGTTGCGCGCGCTGCACAGACCGGCTGGGAACAGGTGAGCAGGGTTAAAGCAGGGTGGGGTCGCAGCGCCCCCTCCAAGCAGCGGCGATAGGTATAAACTAGCCCCGATGCGAAGGCCGTAAGAAGCGAGCGCGCGCGCCAGTCGAGGCCGGCCGTGGATCTGCGCGCGGGCGGACGACCGGCGCCACGAGATGGCGACACATCCCCCGCGAAAGCGCTTGATGCTCCGCCTCCTCGGCGGCGCGGGAGACCAGGGAAGCCGCCTGGTCTGAACAAGCTCGCGCGCTCGCCGACTCGCCGCGTTCAAAACCCGCTTGGCCGCTTAGACGTTCCGCTTTCGGTGTGAACGTGCCTTTAGGGTGTTCGATGCGTCGTTGAACCGCAGCAGTTGATGTTGAGCCAACCTTTTGTCGTGCGATAGCGCACTAATGGCTTGTTTCACCTCACGGGCGTTAAGCGAAACGATACTGCGTCGTTCCCTAGGCCGTATGGCTAAAACGAAGCAGCCAAGTTCGGTTCGCTCGACAACCCTCGCAGGTCTAGTTGATTTCCCTTGTTCACGCTGGGCCGCCTTTCGTCTGGAGCGGGTTCTGGCGCGTTCCCATAATCCCTTCCCTTCAAAGCCTTCTTCAGGGTCATGGCTGGACCATTCGGATTGGAGACTGGCTGCCTTGCGTATGGCATCATCTTCGAGCTGCTCACTCTCCATTCTTCGTCGTTTACTATTGTGGATTTCTTCACGTGCATTTTGGCGCCTAGCTTCTTGCATGGCAGCTGCAGAAGCTGGGAGCGCGCGCTGCGTTCGAGCTTGCCTTTTAGATTCGTCAGTCACAGACACAGCGGCGGACGCTACATCCATCAGCTCCTCTCCGCCTGGTGTCGGGGAGGGAACGCATCAAGTTGCAGGTTGCACAATGGTGGCCCTAGATGGTGCTGCCATAGCACCGGACTCGGGTGCCGGTAACGAAGCCAAGCCTGATGTCAGGCTTAGCGTTCGTTCCGACGCCGCAAACAAAGTGCCGAAAAATATTCTGACGAGCTCAAAACTGAGTGAAACTGCGCTCACTTGTTCGGAAGGTGAAGTCCTCCAACTGGTAAGAGCGTTGACGAAGAATGTGGACTTGAACCATGGGAATAAAGACCTGTTCACGGGAGCACCAAAAAACGCGGCCTTCCCCATCGGCGTCCAAACCGGAAGTGTGAAAGTGCCTTTTTGACACTCAAGCAGGCCCTGACATCCGACCCGGTACTGTGCCACTTTGACCAAAATGCAGCTACTATCATTCACACTGACGCCAACAGTCATGACCACGGTGCTGTTCTCCTGCAACGTGACACCACCTTGCGTGAGCGAGTCATTGCTCACGGCAGTCGGACGCTAACAGCTGCCGAGAAAAATTACATCATCACCAAACAAGAGTGCCTTGCTGTTGTTTGGGCAGTGCAAACGTTTCGGCGATAACTCCACGGTCGCCACTTTGCAATTGTCACCGACCATAACGCACTGTGCTGACTATGGTCGCTAAAGAACCTATAGGGTCGCATTGGTCTCTGGGTGATCCGTTTACAGGAGTACGATTTCGATGGTATACCCACCGGTCTGGAAAGAGTCTCAAAGACGCTTATGTTCTATCTCGCTGCCCTTTGCGGAGCAATAATGACTCAGCATCGCCTAATCGTACTGATGTACAGCACGAGCCCACTTCATTACCCTTATCCGTGTAATCGCTCGACTGGCTGAAACCTAATCACCAATCTGTCCTTGTTTCCCACCAACGTGCCGACCCATACTGCCGAACTATTCTCGACCACATGCAAGGTTCTGCTTCACCTCTGAATGCCCGACTCCGTCGACAACTTAAACAATTATAGCTTCACGATGGGGCTTTGCATCGCTATATTTATCGTGCCGATGGCAACAAATGTGTACCCATCATACCACGTTCTCTGCAACGTGATGTGATTGAAGCCTGTTATGATGATCTGACGGCAGGTCATCAGGGATACCACAAGACATACGACAGAATACGAAGTCGGTGCTCTTGGCCTGGCCTCTGTTCTGCCGTAGCCAGGTACGTCGCATCATGCGTTCTTTGACAACGCCGCAAACGACCTCCCACTCCTTCTTCTGGTCCTTTGCAACCTCTTCCCTGTACCGCTTCGCCCTTCGAGGTAGTCGGAATAGACTTGTACGGTCCTCTGCCCAAGACTTCCAATGGCAATCGCTGGATTGTTACGGCCGTAGACCTTCTGACTCGCTACACCGAGACAGCGTGTATGCAATCTGGGAATGCCACCGAAGTCGCCGATTTCATTCTACGCAACATCCTGTTACCTCACGGAGCTCCGCGCGTTCTCCTCAGCGACCGCGCCAAAGCCTTCCTCTCGTCTCTTCTTACCGCAGTTCTGCGCGCCTCAAACGCCGTTAACATGACCACTTCGAGTTACCACCCGCAGACCAACGGCGTGACAGAGCGTTTTCATCGTACTCTATCGAATATGATTGCAATGTACATCAGCCCCGACCACAACAACTGGGATGCAATCGTGCCGTTTGTGATATTTACTTACAATACGGCTGTAGAACACACCACAGGCTTTTCTCCACGTTTCCTCATATTTGGCCGCTCACCTAGTTTCGTTCTGGACCTCTCGTTCCTTACGGCTCCCGTGTCTTCAGCAACGCCCTTCTCAGAACAATTTTTGTCTCGCCTCGAAGCCTGCAGTCATCGAGCCCGCCTTAACACCGACATCGCTCGGGATGTTCGGAAGCATTGCTACGACTCGACTCACTGTTTTGGCACTTTTTCCCCTGGTGACAAAGTTCTTCTTGGACTCCTGTGCGCGTTCCCGGTTTATCCGGAAAATATTCCTGTCGTTGTATTAAACCCTACATGGTCATTTGGTCACGCTCATTGGAAGGGATATTCTACGATAGATAATATCCATGTCATCAATCAGGTAATTGAGAAATATTCGGAGTACAATCAACCTCTGTATATGGCTTTCATAGATTATGAAAAGGCATTTGATTCAGTAGAGATACCAACAGTCATAGAGGCATTGCGTAATCAAGGAGTACAGGAGGCATACGTGAATATCTTGGCAAATATCTGCAAGGTTTGCACAGCAACATTGGTTCTCCCCAAGAAAAGTAGAAATTCACCCATCAAGGAAGCTGTCACGCAAGGAGCCACAATCTCTCAAATGATATATTCACTGCTTGCTGAAGAAGTGTTCGAGCTCTTAGATTGGGAAGGCTTAGGAGTGAGGATAAACGGCGAATACATCAGCCACCTTCCGTTTGCAGATAATATTGTCACATTCAGCAATACCGCGGACGAATTACAGCAAATGATCGAGGACCTTAACCGAAAAAGTGTAAGAGTGGCGTTGAAGATTAATATGCAGAAGAAAAGCATAATACAAATGGTTTCCAGCAGAACGTACGGCCAAGAACAGAAAGGGACCGTCCGTGTCTGTGCCCTATACTGTCCATGTCCATACGTTCTGCTGGAAACCATTTGTGCTATGTGCAGCCAACGAGCTCAGGTAAACAATATTCTGACAAACATAATGTTCAATAGCCTAGCAAGGAAGCAAGGATTCAGGATCAACAGTAAGCCCCTAGAGTATTCAAATGAGTACGTTTATCTAGGTCAATTACTCACAGGGGACACTGATTATGAGAAAGAAATTAACAGAATAAAATTGGGTTGCCGTGTACGGCAGGCATTTACAAATTCTTACTAGGAGTTTACCACTGTCGTTGAAATGGCAAGTGTACAATCATTGCATTCTACCGGTGCTAGCATGTGGGGCGGAAACTTGAAGGTTAACAAAGAAAGTCGCGAGAAGAAGTTAAGGACCGCACAAAGAGCGATGGAACGAAACACGAAGACGATAGAAAACTGGGTGAGGTGATGAAGTTAGCAAATTTGCAGGCGCAAGTCGGAATCAGCTAGCGCCGGACAGGAGGCAATTGGAGATCACAGGAACAGGCCTTCGTCCTGCAGTGGACATCAATAGGCTGATGGAGATGATGAAGATCGACTACCTGGAAGGCGGAAAACCTCAACTTCCTCGACACATTGCTCGCGAGTTATCACCTTTTCTCTCAGAAGGGGCATCCTGTACAAGATAAATGCCCGTGGCAGTGACAAAGCCTTTCTCCTCGTTGTGCCTACTGACATGCGTCACGACATCCTCTTTGCATGCCACGACGAACCCACATCAGAGCACTTGGGCTATTCGTGGACACTGTCGCGCGTGCGCCAGCAGTACTACTGGCCACGACTTTCATCTAGCGTACACCGCCATGTGAAAGGCTGCCGCGAGTGTCAGAGCCGCAAGACACCACCTATGAAACCTGCGGGCCTACGCCAACCAATTTCACAACCTAGGACCCCGTTCGACCTTGTGGGAATGGACCTTCTAGGATCCTTCCATTTGTCGGCCACTGGAAACAAATGGGTTATCGTTGCAACAGATTAGTTCACTCGTTATGCAGAGACAAAAGCACTGTCCGGCGGCACGGCTTCCGAAGTCGCAAAGTTTTTCGTACACCACGTCGTCCTGCGGCATGGCGCCCCATCGTGTGTGATCGCTGACAGGGGCAAGTCCTTTACGGCAGACATGATGGAGGACATTTTCAGACTGAGCTGCACGAGTCATCTAAAGACAACAGCCTGCCCTCCACAAGCGAATGGACTTACGGAGAGGTTAAACAAAACCATAGGAGACATGTTGTCAATGTACGTGGACGTGCAGCATAAAATTTCGGACGAGATTCTTTCGTATATCATTTGGCTACAATAGAGGAATACAGGAAACAACGCGATTTTGGCCTTTCCGTCTTGTTTACGGACGCAACGTGCAAACCATGCTCGACACTATTCTTCCGTACGACAACGCCGATGAAACTGCTTCAGACGCCGAACACTACACTCAGTATGCCGAAGAAGCCCGCCAACTGGCTCGCGTAAACATTAGTTACCAACAAGGTGCCGATGCACGACGTTACAACCGCCACCGTCGAGACGTCGCCTATCGCCCCGGAGACCGCGTCTGGGTGTGGACCCCTATTCTACGTGTACGGTTGTCTGAAAAACTTTTAAGCAGGTATTTCGGACAGTACACGGATCGGAAACGTGTCAGTGACGTTACTTACGAGGTATTTAAAGATGGCGCCTTGTCTTCGCGTCGACAGTTTCGGCCCGAAATTATGCATGTCGTACAGCCAGGCCACGACTTACCCAGGAGGGAAACGCCGGACTAATCGTTTCAGAGGCGAAACGTGAACAATCTCCGAACCATGATAAATATTTTCCGAAAAAACCTCGACGATATGAACGTGATAGTTCACGGGGGGTGTTTGTTATTAATGTAGGGTCCAAGAAAGCGCGATTCAAACTTCTCAGTGACAGTGACAGAGGACAGGGTCGGTTGTTAAGGCTTGCTTGAGGGCTTGGAAGGAAAGTTTGCATTTGTCTGCCCAAGGGAAAGCAGTGCCCGACGTGAGCAACTTGTGAAGTGGCGACGCCATGGCAGGAAAATCACTGATGAAGAGGCGGAAGTAGGATGCCAGGCCCGAGAACATTCTCAATTGTTTTCGATTTTCAGGGCGAGGGAAGCGAAGCACGGTAACAACCTTGTCGAGATCTGGTCGAATGTCATCTTTACTAGGGTGGCCCAACACTTTGATGTTCTTTCGGGCAAAATGGCATTTCATTGTGTTGAGTTGGGGTCGAGAGTTGGAAATGCATGTGAAAACTTCGTACAGACGTTCAAGGGGCAGAGGAAAAGTAGTAGAAAAAATAACGATGCCATCTAAATAACACAGACAGGTCTTCCACTTAAGGCCGCGTAAAACTGTGTCGATCATGCGTTCAAATGTTGCAGGAGCATTACATAAGCCGAAGGGCACGACGTTGAACTCGTAAAGTCCGTTTGGTTTTGCTAAGGCTGTCTTGTCCTTGTCTGGGTATTGTCTTGTCCTTGCATGGGTATTTGACAGTACCCGGATCGGAGGTGTAGAGTTGAAAAATATTCAGCGTCCTGGAGAGAGCCAATGGCATCACTGATTCTTGGCATCGGATATAAGTCTTTGCCCGCGATCTTATACAATACTTGATAATCGATGCAAAATCGTACAGGGCCATCTTTCATGCGGACCAACACAACAGGGGACGACCAAGAACCGGATGATGTCCGAATGATGTCTCTTTTAAGCTAGTCATGAACGCTGCCCGGAATGATTTTCCATTCTTCGGAACTCACGCGATACGTGCGGTGGCGTACAAGAGAACTGCGATGCACAGCGACGGAAGTGCGCCCCACAAGCTTGGAGCACACGTGAAATAAGGCGCTGTGTTTTTGCGGTAGGGCCAGAAGGTATTCTTTCTGCGCAGCAGTCAGATCAGGATTTATCGCGGCCGTTAAACCAGTGACAGCAGTATCATCATCAGTTGTGGCAGACAACTGATGTTGGTGGTGATTGAGTGCAAAGGTGTGCCAGAAAGAGGCCCGGTGTCAGTAAAGCAACTCACAGTGGCGCCCTGGGAGAGCACAACTCGCGAAGAAGTAGGGTTACGAACAGCGACGAAAGCTCTACCGCCCCGAAACAGCACCAAGCTAGGAGTAATGCTAAGCCCAACAGAAATGCAGCGACCGCTCGGTGCAAGGAACACATCACCATTAACATCAGTGTCAGAAGCCAGTGTTAGAATATGCTCATCGCCCGCGGGAATGAAACAGTCGGTAGACGTGCCAAAACGTAGGCTGCGGGCATCGACAGCGGAAGAATATTTAATGTTCGTCATGTGAATATTTCACTGACTGCAACAGATGAAAGCTGAGGCGGAGGACAAGTCCCATTCATAAAGTCATCGAGTAGGTACGCGAAGATATCACGACAAACTGAATGTGGTGAAGGATGCTATCAATGAAAATACGCGCAGGGCAAACACCGGATGGTTAAACAGGAACTGCATTAACACAACGAAGCGGAGGGCCATTATATGGTGTATATGGTGGCCAGTATATGGGTGCAATCGACAACACAAGTCAGTACTAATAACGGAAAGCGATGCACCCGCGTCAACCAAGGCTTCAGTCCGTACACCTTCAAGACACACCAAAAGTAGATTTGACGTGCGCGCATGAGGAGTTTTACGTTGCCCAAAGGATGCAACTTTCCCTCCTCAAACTGCACTATTTATTTTTCCTGGCGCTCATTGGAGGACGAGGCAGCCGGTCGAAGAGGGGAAGAGGAGCGCCGCATCGGTGATGGAGAGCGACGACGCGAAAAATGCAATGAACCAGCAGCGTTGAATTCCTGCGGAGATGGGGAACGTCGCAGATAATAATTGTAGTCAGAACGCCGATGTTGTGGTACAGAGCCAGAAAACTCGTCCCTTTCAAAGTCGCCATAGCCACGCGTTTGGTCTCGCTCACGGCGTCGGCAGAACCTTGAAATGTGGCCACGGATGCCGCAAAGGGGCTCTTGCGTTGCCCAGGGGGCGCTGCAAAAATGGTGCTAAAAAGCGCCGTCAATCCGAAACTGGGTAGTACCAAACTCGGTCGTCTGCTTCGGCAAGCACGTTTACAATATGGACCCGCCACTTTCGGTTGTGTTGTACCACAGCTTGCAGCGAATATCGGGCGCCGAAGATTTTTCTATGGGTGGCATGCTGCATAAAGGCAGGAAATTATCCAACGGCGAATACGTGTACGCCGTTCAAGAAATAAGCGGCGAAGATTTCGCGCGGTGTCAATCGCAAGTGAAGCGAGTCATGCACGTGCGAAGTTGAACTTCAGGTAAGGTTTGCACGCTGCTAGATTCAGGCGCACAAACGCGAGGAAATGCTTTCTATAAATGAATTCACAGGAGCGATAAGCAGACATGTGTACGGAACTGATCGAGCGCACGACGGTACGCACCGCGACGGCAGCGGTCTTTCAGCATGCCGCGGTGTACGAACTGCTCGAGCGCACGATCGTACGCGCCGCGACGGCAGCAGCCTTTCGACATGCCGCGAAACGGCAGGTCTCCTGCAATCTTTGTTGACGGGATGCCGCTAGACAAGTAGTTATGCCTGCGCTGTAGTAGTGGCCATCTGTCTAGCAATTGATAAATAACTGATGCAATGCATATAAGCTCGCAGTAACGTACGTACGTGCGATTCGCGCTGCAGCGCGCGCTCGTGCACTGCTCGCTTGATGTAGTTTTTAATGACGGCGCTCGAACATCGGATGTGCTGTAATCAATACTACCTTGCTGTGCTGCCTCAATGTGCTGGCTAGAGGTCAAGGATGAGCACATTCAACTCTCTAACCTGTGCTGCTCGTACTGGGGTAGTGAATTGTCACCGAATCAGCCCGACCATTTGTGGTCATTTGCACACACCTGGTCACTTCACTTCGCACCGGTCGAATTGTTAATTGTCGCTGT
This sequence comes from Dermacentor silvarum, assembly GCF_013339745.2. Taxonomy (NCBI): domain Eukaryota; kingdom Metazoa; phylum Arthropoda; class Arachnida; order Ixodida; family Ixodidae; genus Dermacentor; species Dermacentor silvarum. The sequence goes on along the minus strand of NC_051158.1, from coordinate 152,124,539 downwards.
GGCCGGGTCTCGAATCGTGAATCACCAGCCATGCCTGCTGCTATGTCGGTCTTCCATTTCGCTTAGCCAGCGCGACAAGCTGCAGTTACCCAGCACGCCCGACGCTCCTCAGCGTGAGGCCTTGAAGGAAAACGGTAGAATCTGATGTTGGGATTCAGGCCTTCTTGTTCATGGCAGCCCACGACGCAGCAGTAACGACGGTGACGCTTTTTCGAGGCTGAGCTAGGTCTCTCCGGATCGGCGTCGCCGACGTCTTCTGCTTCCAATAATAAGTCCCACGGCACTCGGATAGTCTGTTTTCGTAAACTATAGGCTGCGGCCAGCTCGCAGCCTGGTCGACATGGTCTGTGAGAAGTGACGAGCCTTTTCGCACTCGAAACAGGGCAGAAAAAAGTGCGAATCGACGCAAAACGCGGGCTAGAAACGTGCTTCGCCACAGCCAGGGCTCAATACTACCCAAGCTGGTACTACCCAGATGACGTTTTTCGCCGCCACCAGGCGCCGCTACTATACCTCAAACTCCTGTGCAAGACGCCCATAGTAGCAAACAGGTCGAGGTGAGCAGCACGCGTTGTAAGACGGAAGAGGTGGTGGTCTTGCAGATCGAATTAAGGGACCCAGGTGGTGCAGATGGCTGCTGTGGTGGCTGCTGGGAGGGTGGTACTATAGAGGCAACCTGAGCGTGGGTCGGTGTAGGAATAGGTTGCAGGCTCGGGAGTTCCGGGCGCGTGACAGCAGCTATCTCTTCCCTCACTATATGGTGGAGAAGCCACCACCAGGAGGCGTCATATGGACCTCAGGAGGGGTTGACGAAGCTTGGTCGTGCAGTCCCTCACGCAGGATGGATCGAATCGGGCACGTAGCTCGCTGTCGTTGGATGCCATGAAATCAGATGGGTCAGGGTGTAAGGGGATCATATTCATATCATTGAGGCGCTGACACGTACTGAGGATGTCTGCGACGGTAGTGGGGCTCAGCACTACAAGAGCACTGAATGCCACAGTCCCAATACCCTTGAACAGGTGGCGTACACGTTCACTCGCCGCCATCTAGGTGTTCACGCGGCGGCAGAGGGCGAGGACGTCCTCTATGTATGAAGTGTACGACTCGCCCGACTGCTGAACACGCTCAGCAAGCTCCTTGTTGGCGTTATCGGAGCGAACTGAGCAGTTCGCGAAAATATGGCGTAGGTGGTGTTTAAAGGAGCTCCAGTTTACGAAATCGAGCTCGTGGTTGTACAACCAAGTTCTTGCGACGCCGGTTAAGCAGAAGGCGACGTGCGCAAGTTTTGCAGATTTGTTCTAGTGGTTAAAGTCACTCACGCGCTTGTATTGCTCTAACCAGTCTTCAACGTCCTCACCGCGAAGTCCCGCAAACACCGGTGGATCCTTCTGAGCAGTGGTGATCATCCAGGAAGGGGCTGTCGCCGGAGCAGGCAAGGTGGATGTAGTATTGACCTGCTGTTTTTGGGGCATGGTCGAGTGCAGTTGGTAGAGGCGGCGACCCGAGCGGAGTACCAGTGATGTAGCGTAGGTGAAGCTGGAGAGAGACAGGGAGCGGGAGGACTGAGGAACCGCACATCACACTCCGCCACTTTTGAGACAAGGTTGAGGGAGTCAGACTCTTTATTCTCCATAGCGAGAGCCCTACCACCAAGCCCCAACAAGGTGATGAGGAGTACGTACAGATGAGAAAATGAGGCGTAGGCCTAATGTGCACAATATACAGGGTGTCCCAGCTATCACGCAGCACGATTTAAAAAAAAGAGGAAAGGCGTTAAACGAAGAAAACCTAGCGCGTGATATTTCCAGTGCAGTGGAGTAGCCGCCAGTAATTTTTTCGTTGCGGAGATGTAATTAGTTAATTGTAAATAATTATCTAACTCGAGAAGTACTGTCCTAATTACCAAAGTGTCAATGAGAAAATTGTAGAGCAACACGAAAAACTCCCGATACAGCTTTCTGTTGCTCAATATGTGCTTCATAAATGTGTTTTTCCGAGCGTGAAAGATGCCCGCGAATACACGCAGAATTGCCACGCGACTGGCTGCTCGAGGCGCTTTGCGTGTATTCGCGGGAATCTTTCACGCTCGGAAAAACACATTTATGAAGCACATATTGAGCAACAGAAAGCTGAATTGCGGATTTTTCACGTTGATCTACAAGTTGCTCATTGACACTTTGATAAATAGGACAGTACTTCTCGAGTTAGATAATTATTTACAATTAATTAATTAAATCTCTGTAACGAAAAAATTACGGGCGGCTACTCCACTGTACTGGAAACAATACGCACTAGGTTTGCTTCGCGTAACGCCGTTCCTCTTTTTTTAAATCGTGCTGCGTGATAGCTGGGACACCCTGTATACAGGGTGTTTCAGCGAACACTTTCAAAAGTTCTTAAAGGTTGCCTGTGGCAGAGAGCACAATTCTAGTTCATGAGCTCATCTACTCGAAGAGGCGGAGATTACTTCCACAAGCAATTGAAATACATAATCGAATAATTAGCAGATATTCACCAATTAAGTTTTTAACTAATTACCTGATGGCCCATATTGCAATTTACAAATTGTAGCCGTGGAGTTCTCAAGGCGGATCCACTTGGAACGAATTCTCGGGATGACGCCAGTTTCTAGATATTAATTCCCGAACTTTGCGGAGAAATGCACTGGCGTTCCAGTTAGGTTCTTAGCAAAACGTCGCTTTATGCATTGGCGCACAAATTTAACTGGAACGCCAAAGCATTTCTCCGCAAAGTTCGGGAATTATTATCGCGAAATTTGTGTCATCCTGCGAATTAATATATTATGATATATGTAATAATGACCCAGAAGAAAGGGCAACTGAGGGGCCCGATTTTATGATTCATATATATATATATATATATATATATATATATATATATATATATATATATATATATATATATATAGGGGTTTCTTGAAAGGTGAACACGCCGGACTCGGCGAAACATATCGAGGAAAGCGACGTAGGACTTTTGGGTGATAAGGTATATTTACTTACCGTTTTCGGGTTGTGGACCAGCCTTCGTCTGAGTACAGTTATACATGCACAAATTCATACACCTCACTTTAAAAGCACCCTATCAAGAACAGAGGGTGCACCATCTGCGCTGACTAGAACTAACACTGCGCGTCATAAATCATTGTCAATGCCAAGCATATTCAACAAAGTGAAATGCAGATGCGTTTAGGATAAAGTTTACAAACAGGACTCTCTCTGATAAGTGCGAGCGGTCACCATGATCCTGCGCAGTGAGAACAAAACGACGTACGTATACAAATGCATAGGCGTGATGACAGCACATGGTAGCTCTAAGTGCAATCTAACATTACCTAACATGGAAGTGTTGAGCGTACAAATTCAAACCACATGCGTCAAAAAGCTACATGCGCAAATAAATGCCCACACTAATTTCCCTCGTGCGAAAGCGGCCATCCTGGCCGCTGCCTAAAGGTACGGGCAACGCCGCGTGAAGGGCTTCATACGAGAAACGTGGACCACTTCGGTAGAGCGGCAACGGCGGTCAATTGAGGAAACAACAGGGGTCACTCGATAATTAACTGGAGAAGTCATTTCCAGGACCGTGTAGGGGCCGATAAACTTACGCTGAAACTTCTCGCACAACCCAGGAGTGCGAACTGGTGTCCAGAGTAGCACTTCATCGCCAGGCTGGTAGAATACTAAGCGGTGATATGCGTCATAATGATCCTTGCGGTCCCGCTGTCTGGCTGCGGTGTTGATGCGGGCATGCTGGCGACAATGGATGAGGCGGGAAACATATTCTTCGCAGGAATATCGAGATGGACTGAGAGGGAGTAGAGAAGAAAGAAACATCGAGAAAGGAACTGGGTGAACGGCCATAAACAAGGTAGAAAGGCGAGTAACCGGTTGTGCGATGAACGGCGGTGTTATACGCGAAGGTGACGAATGGCAAAATTGTGTCCCAGTTTCTGTGATCGGGTTGAATATAGGCGGCTATCATGTCAGAGAGCGTACGATGAAACCGATCAGTCAGGCCGTTGGTCTGAGGATGATAACTTGATGTAGTCTCGTGAGTGGTGCCAGAGGTTTTGAGCACTTCGCCTACTATAGTTGCGAAAGGAATGTCTTTCCGCGGTCGCTCAGAAGGACACGAGGGGCACCATGGCGCAGGATGACGGATTGAAGAATGAAGGCAGCGACTTCGGAAGCCGATGTTGAACTTACACAGGCTGTTTCGGCATAGCGTGTCAGGTGGTCGACGGCTGTCACTATCCATCGACTAGCGGCGGGAGTCATGGGAAGTGGCCCATAGAGGTCGATGCCAACAACATCAAATGGTTCCGCAGGACATGAGACTGGTAGTACTTGTCCGGCAGGAGCTCATGTTGGACGTTTGCGACGCTGACAAATGCCGCAGGAAGCGACGTATCTCGCCACACTGGTAGACAGGCCAGGCCAGTAGAAGCGACTTCTTATGCGGTCGTAAGTTTTCTGGATGCCAAGGTGGCCAGCAGTCAAATCGTCATGAAAGGCCTGAAGGACACGCGCACGAAGGCAACGAGGTAGCACGGGCAACCAGCGTCGTCCATCAGGATGCTGGATATGGCGGTACAGCACGGAGTTTTCAAGCTTAAATTGTGTCAGCTGTCGACGAAGCCGGGCGTTAGGCGGGCGCGAAGCTCCTCGAAGGTGGTCTATAATACGGCGACAGTAAGAGTCAGAGAGTTGTTGAGACGAAAATGATTCATGGTCGTGCAAAGTGAGATAATCAAGAGTGGCGAAGGACAAAACCGCCGTAGAAGAGACGTCAGTGAGTGCGTTACTGGAGGCGGTGACGGAACCATTGATGAGTGTGGCTGTAGGAAGCGGGCAGCAAGAAAGAGCGTCTGCGTCTTGGTGCTTCTTACCAGACTTGTAGATGATTTCAGTCATATTCTTGCAGACGAAGAATCCAGCGGCCAAGACGCCCTGACAAGTTCTTGAGTGTGGAAAGCCAGCATAAGGCTTGGTGATCCGTCACGATGGTAAAATGGCGACCGTGGAAATAAGGGCAAAATTTTTGGACGGACCAAACAACAGCGAGGCACTCCTGCTCGGTGATGGTATAATTCTTCTCGGCAGGTGTGAGCAGGCAGCTGGCATACGGAACGACTCTCTCACGCGAAGAGTTGTCTCGCTGGAGGAGCACAGCACCGATGCCATGGCCGCTAGCATCCGTGTGCAAGAGTGTGGGAGCAGTCTCATCAAAATGACACAGGACAGGTTCAGATGTGAGGGCGCTCTTTAGCTGGTCAAAGGCAGATTCACATTCAGGTGACCACATGAAGGCAGCACTGGAACAAAGTAAGTGGTGTAAAGGTGCAGCTATAGAGGCAAAATCGCGAATAAATCGGCGAAAATAGGAAGCGATGCCGAGGAAACTGCGTAGGTCCTTGGTCTTTTCTGGGCGAGGAAAGTGAAGCACCGCCGAAACCTTGTCAGGATCAGGTCGAATACCATCCGTGCTTACAATATGACCTAAGACCGTGATCATATTGCTTACAAAATGACACTTTTTGGTGTTGAGCTGAAGACCAGCGTTGGCTATACACCTGAGAACCTCGTCGAGACGTTGCAGGTGCTGTGCAAATGTCGACGAGAAAATAACGATATCATCCAGATAGCACAAGCAGGTCTTGCACTTCAGGCCACGCAGAACGGTGTCGATCATGCGCTCAAAAGTTGCGGGAGCATTGCAGAGGCCGAAGGGCATGACGTTGAACTCGTATAGACCATCTGGGGTTGAAAACGCTGTTTTTTTTCTTTGTCGTCTTCGTGCATCGGAATTTGCCAGTAACCTGAACGCAGATCAAGACTGGAGAAGTACTCGGCACCTTGCCGTGAATTGAGGGCATCGTCAATGCGAGGCATGGGGTACACATCCTTGCGTGTGATCTTGTTGAGCGCTCGTTAATCTACACAGAAACGCACGGAGCCATCTTTTTTTCGGACCAAAACAATGGGAGACGACCAAGGGCTAGCAGAGGAGCGAATTATCTCACGTTGCAGCATGTCGGTGATGTTTTGCTCAATAATTTTGCGCTCAGCTAGAGACACGCGATACGGCCGGCGACGCACGATGGATCTGCCGTCTGTCTGAATCCGATGCGCTGTGACGGTCGTCTGTCCCAATGTCGAAATATGGGCGTCAAATGAACCTTCGTGCTTCTTCAACAAGGCAAGGAGCTGTTGCGTCTGCGAAGGGCTCAAGTCCGAGCTGATTACAGCAGCAAGAGCGGAGGTAGAGGCAGAATGTCCAGCAGGAGGGATTTCAGAGGGAGCAGTCTTGAGGGGAACGACGAAGAGAGGCTGTGAATCAGCAACGCAAGCCAAAGTGGTGCCTTTATTATGTAGAATTTTCTCATATGTTGTGTTCCTTGTCTCGAGAAGCGCAGAACCATTATCAAACCTAACTAGGCCTGAAACAATGGCTATCCCTTTTGTGAGCCAACGCGCACAAGGTGACATTAACACATCGCCAATGTCGATGGCGTCAGACGTGATTGTCAGAATTTGCTGACAGCCTGGAGGTAGCTCGGTATCTTTTGCAGCGAGTAGACGAAGTGGCCGGTACGGTTCATCGCCGAGCGAATAGTCGGTGTCAATCATATGTACGACACCTTGCCCACAACATATAGCAGCAGAAGCAGAGGCAAGGAAATCTTATCCTAAAATGAGCTGGTGGGAGCAGGGCGACAGCAAAGCAAATTGTATGTAGTGGACGATACCATCGATGGATACACGCACTGTACAAAACGTGGAAGGGCGGATTGTTGTCCCTTGAGCTGCAACAAGCGCGGGTCCATCATAAAGCGTCGTAACTTTCCTGAGAGGCCTACACAAATCGGAATGCATAACAGATAAAGTCGCACCGGTGTCCACCAAAGCTTCAACGTGCACACCTTCAACAAACACGGAGATCATATTACAAGGGCGCGCTGGAGGAATTTTAGTCCTGTCGGTGAATGCAGTTTTTCCTCCGAAAACTGCATTACTTAGTTTTCCGGGCGGCGGTCAGAGGTGAATAAGGCAGGCCGAAGCGGTGACGAGGAGCGGCGGAAGGGCGAGGGTGATCGGCATCTGGTGGTACGGTAACCATTCGGCGTCTTGGTCGTTGCGGGCGGAGATGGGGAACGGCGCGGAGGGGGAAGCCTAACGACGGCTTTGGTAAGAGGCCCCACCAGAATACGCATCGCGTTCACACAGGTCGTACCCGGGACGCTCATCCTGTTGGCGCTTGCGGCAAAAACGTGATATATGGCCGCGATAACCACAGTAATAACAGGTAGGACGAGACGGCCGCCAAGGCGGGTAGTAAGGGGCGCTCGGTGCGCTGTGAGATAGTGCGGTCAGATAGGGCGATGACGGCTCAAGTGGTAATGAGGGGACATGGACCGGAGGAGCGACACCAACCTTCGTGTATGTGGGTAGAGGCAACGTTGGACGTACGCTAGTTGGAGGCGCGGCAGCAACCTGCGCATATGTTGGTACGGTGCGAGGGGCCGGAGGGTCCACATTCGTAGAGCAGGTCATTGACGCAAGTTCCTCTCTGATGACGTCGCGAAATGCTGCACCAGAAGGCTGAGCAGGAATCATCAACGGAGATGACAAGCCAAGTGATTGCAGTTCTTCGCGTATGATCGCCTGGATCATCATGCGCAAGTCGGGGTCTGCCGCAGAACGATGTTCGCTGAAGTCCGGCTGCAAGCGTACGGACTCGAGCTCGTCGAGGCGCTGGCACGTCAAGACGACGTCAGCGACGGTAGCCGGATTCTTGACGGCGAGCGCGTTGAAGGCCACAGTCCTAATACCTTTAAGAATGTGGCGTATCCTGTCTGACTCAGCCATGGCAACATTGACACGGTGACAGAGTGCAAGCACATCCTCGATGTACGATGTGTAGGAGTCGCCGGAGTGTTGTTTGCGAGCATCCAGAGTGTTCTTCTCAAGGGCGGAGCGAACCGCCGGCGTGCCAAAAACTTGCCAAAGCTGCTGCTTGAAGTTCGTCCAATCGGTGAAATCAATCTCATGGTTGAAAAACCAGGTCTTCGCCACACCGGTCAGGTAGAACGAGACGTGGCGGAGCTTGTGGGGATCATCCCACCGATTAGCAGAGCTTACGCGCTCGTAATCATCCAGCCAGTCCTCAGCATCTTCACCGCGAAGACCAGCGAACAGATGGGGATCACGCTGGTGGCGGCTGACGATCACAGAAGGTGCGGCTTGAGCAGGCGGGATGGTTAGGGTAGAAGCGCCAGGCTGCTCGTCCTGCGACATGCTGACGGACAGTGGGCATAAGCGGCGACCCGAACGAAGCTCCAGGGAGTAGGCCAGGGGCGTAGAGGACGGGGAACCAAGAAGCACCTCCACCACTTGTGACGTCACAAAAAGGGCGGACCTTTATTGAGCCCGAGAGACGACACGGCGAAGGAGGGCGGCTTCCACAACCAGCCTGAACAGCCTTCGACAGAGTCCACGCTGATGATGATGCGCCCGCACAAGCGATGAAGATGAGGGGCACACGCATGATGATGATAATGTACAGATGATGAAGAAGTGCACAATAAATATATTCTCGCTTGGTGAGTTCGGGCATGTCTCCAGATCCGCTGGCCATGACTTTAATAAACGCTTTGTTCAGAGACGGACAGGGCGACCAGCGCGACTTGGCAGATGGGGCGTTGGAACCTCTATCGTTGGAGCGACACAATCGCGGAGTGTTGTCCAACTCGCCCTGCCGTATGCGGTTGACCCTTCTGATCTTACGCCCAGTCGACTATGTTACAGTGATCGCGTTCACCTACCTCGCCGAGCTGTGACCAATGTTGCCGTCTCACCCAATCCACCTGTCGCCAACGGCGATTACGTCGTGCCGCCCAGAGCCACCGTCCTCCTGTCGCAGAACGTCGCATTTCCCCACATGGTCGTCCGCATAAAAGACAATGCCACCTCTCTTCCTGTAGTGAATTTTGGCCTCTGTGCTCAAGCGCTACCTCAGAACATATCTCTTGCAAACTTGCCCCGGCTTCGGACTACCATATATCTGTCTTATGAGGTGATACTGCGTCGTCTACCTCTGGTGGTTCGGACCCTACAAACCGAGCATTAGAAACTTTCGCGACAATGATTGCTCCTGACCTTCCGGCACACCATGCGGGTGCATTTCGATGCCTTCTCGCCTCATAGCGGGAGATTTTCGATCTCGATGACCAGCCACTGGGTCAAACAAGCGTTGTGAAACATCAAATACACACGGGCAACGCTAGCCCGATACACCGACGGCCATACCGCGTCTCCCCTATTGAGCGCCAAGTCATACAGAAGAAAAACGACGAGATGCTTGTCTGAGATATCATTAAGCCTCCTAGCATCCATCAGGCTTCTCCGGTCGTGCTCCTACGAAAGAAGGATGACAGCTAGCGCTTCTGTGTCCCCCGCAGGGGCGTCTGCGTAAGCAGGCGTTTGGTGCGTTGCGACACCACGTACCCGAGCACATGAGGGTTGGACCCTCCCGCGTGTAGCCGTGCGCGGCTTAGCCGTGTCCGGGGAAAAGGGGATCCTGGGGGTTGAGCCGATGCCGGGTGTTTGGACCTCTACGGCCCCTCGGCAGAGGCAACACACCTCTTTGGCCTCTGCTTCACGTAGACGGCACCCCCGGACTGACCCACCCGGGGGAAACCGGTGGTCGCCTTTTCCTGTCCCCCTCTCCAACCTTTTGCTTTCCTATCTCCTTTCTTTTACTCTCCTATCATCTCTTCTTTTCCGTCACTTCCTAATTTTCACAGGCGGCTTGGGTTAACCTTGTGTATGTGCCCTCCCTTGGGTATAATATATTAGGTTATAGTGGAAATGTACGGTTGGCGCCTGCAGCCTTACGCGTTAAGTGCTGCAGCGTCCCCTAGTTGGGCTCCGTGGTGGGTGGCCGCCATTTCTGCCGAAATAAACCAAACCAGTATGGGAACGCCTGCCTTTCCCCGTTTACTTGATCGTCACCCTCACAAGAGGGGACGCACCGAAGAACTATTAAGCTTATTCAGACCAAGAGAAATTTTCCCCCGTTACCAAGTAGTTCACAGTGAGAAGACCGAAAAACCAGCAAGAACCGTATCCCCTTTTCTAGTCGCAAAAGGCTTGACTGACGCCCTTGGCCCAGGTCACAAAGTCACCAAAATGGCGAGCGGGGACCTCCTGCTTGAGATCCGTGATAAAGAGCAGCACAATAAACTCAACAAGCTTGTGGCATTTGGAGACATTCCTGTTACCGTTTCACCTCACCGTTCTATGAATACAGCACGCGGAGTAGTTTCTGATGCACATCTCATTGACTTGTCCGAAACCGAACTATTAGAGGGCTGGAAAGAGCAAAATGTAACCAACGTACAGCGTATCATTATCCGACGAGACAATAAAGAAATTCCTACAAAACACCTGATCCTGACCTTTGCCACTTGCGATCTGCCACAAACAATAGAAACCGGATACACTAAGATAGCTGTCAGACCATACATACCTAATCCAAGACGATGTTTCCAATGTGAAAGATTTGGCCACGGCTCGCAGAGCTGTCGTGGTAGACTTACATGCGCGAAATGTGGAGTCCAAGGTCACGCCTCAGATAACTGCGAAGCGACACCACACTGTGTAAACTGTGATGGTGAACATCCAGCTTACTCCAGATCCTGTCCTAACTGGAAAAAAGAAAAAGAAATTATCACTCTCAAAGTGCGCGAGAACATATCGTTCAGGGAAGCACGCAAAAGGTGCTCACCATTCCACACTACCACATATGCTGATGCGGCGCGTCAAGGGGCAGCGTCGCAGCGGCTACTGCCACCTGCCCAGCTCGCGTGCAGCGAGCTGTCGCTTGTGGCTCCTGCCCCCAGGGTGGAAGGAGCTAAGTCTACTCCACCCAACCAGCGAACAGGCCCGGTTACCCTAGGGTTGCCGGCACCACAACAGTCCTCGGTGGCAGCCTGCTCTTCGCGTAGCGAACCCGCAGGCCCGCCAGCAGCTCCCACGGTGGGTGCAGTCAAGGCTGCCTCACCCTCACCGGCCCCTGCTGGTGCTGGCAACAGCCGGCGCAGCTCAGGCCCAAAGGCAGCCCCATCGACATCCGGGCTGGTGGGCGCAAATGTCTCGTCTTTCGCGGCGAGACTTTCTCGTGAAACTTCTCGCTCGCAAGAGCGCGTGTCCGGCGCCTCACAAGAGGCAATGGACACCACACCCATCCCGACGGCGCACCAAGCGCCTAAGGAGCGGCGAGGTTCCCTCGACCGCTTCAGAAAAGACAAATCCCGCGTTACAGGGCCTGGAAAGGGCTCTTTAATCTAATGCAACACTTCCTTTTTGTTTTTAGTACACACAGCACCCATTTACTTTCAGTATGGCCACACAAATTATACAATGGAACATCAGAGGCCTTCTTAGGAACCTCGATGATGTGCAATAACTTCTCCACAAACACAATCCAAAAGTGCTGTGTGTACAGGAAACTCATTTAAATTCGACACATACAAACTTTCTTCGACAGTATGTTACGTTTCGTAAAGATCGCGATGATGGTCTCGCATCATCAGGCGGTGTTGCCATCATGACTCACAAAAGCATAGCATGTCAACGTTTGCAGCTGCAAACACCCCTTGAAGCAGTGGCAGTTCGACTGGTTCTCCTTAACAAACTCATCACCATTTGCTCGCTATACATACCCCCACATTACCGCTTACACAAACACGAATTTCAGTCCTTGATAGACGAATTGCCAGAGCCCTATCTTGTTCTTGGCGATCTCAATGCACACAACAGTCTGTGGGGCGACGCTCGCATCGATGCGCGAGGCCGTCTAATTCAAGATTTTCTTTTCTCATCCGGTGCTTGTCTGCTTAACAAAAAAGAACCGACATATTATTGTCTTGCAAACAAAACCTTTTCCTCTATAGACCTCAGCATAGCTTCTCCATCCATATTACCTGAACTTGAATGGGAAGTTATAAAAAACCCTTACGGGAGCGACCATTTCCCAATACTGCTGAGAGCGCCAAGACAATACGAATCTCCACCACATGCTCCCCGGTGGAAGGTCAATGCAGCGGACTGGGATAAATTCCAAACACTTACCAGTAAGCTCTCGTGGGCTGACATTTCATCGCTCGGAATTGAGGGTGCCATCCAGTATTTTACTGATTTCTTATTTTATGCAGCTTCTAAGTGTATTCCCCAAACAAGTGGTCTTTCTAGCAAACGCCGTGTTCCGTGGTGGAATGAACAATGCCGGAACGCACGTAGGCAGCAGAACAGAGCATGGAGGCAGCTTCGCAATTATCCTACTGCTGAAAACCTTGTCAGTTTCAAGAAAATCAAGTCCCAAGGTAGGAGAACACGCAGACAAGCCAGGAGAGACAGCTGGCAAACATTTTTATCAAGTATCAACTCGTACACGGATGAGGCCAAGGTTTGGAACAGGGTGAATAGAGTAAGAGGACGACAAACACATCCGCCTCCCCTGGTAGACAGACAGGGAGACAGCCTGGAGGACCAAGCGAACTATCTGGGTGCACATTTTGAACATGTTTCCAGTTCATCACACTATTCTCCAGCGTTTAAAAGATACAAATCAGCAATAGAAAAACAAAAACTGGACCGAAAGAGCACCGGAAACGAGCCATATAACCTACCTTTCTCCCTAGCAGAGCTGCATGCATCACTCACCTGTTGCAACCAATCTGCCCCAGGACCTGACCGTATACTATATGACATGTTGAAAAACCTACCCTCTGAAACTAAGAAAACCCTTCTCTGTCTCTATAACTCTATATGGACCTCCGGCGAGATGCCCTCTGCCTGGAAAGAGGCCATAGTGATCCCTATCCTGAAGCAGGGCAAGGATCCATCGTCCGTATCCAGTTACCGGCCCATAGCTCTAACAAGCTGCCTCTGCAAAGCTTTCGAGAAAATGATAAACTGTCGTCTGATACATTTCCTAGAATCAAACAAACTGCTTGACCCATACCAGTGCGGTTTTCGCGAGGGTCGATCCACCACTGACCATTTGATACGTATTGAGGCACAGATACGTGAAGCTTTTGTTCACAAACAATTCTTTTTATCTGTATTCCTAGACATGGAAAAGGCCTACGACACCACATGGCGGTTTGGAATACTGAGAGATCTCTCCCACTTTGGTGTACGTGGTAATATGTTAAATGTCATTGAAAGTTATCTGGTGAATCGCACATTCCGTGTTCGAGTTGGCAATGCATTATCACGACCTTTTGTGCAGGAAACTGGAGTGCCACAGGGTGGGGTGCTCAGTTGCACTCTCTTTATTATAAAAATGAATTCCTTGCGTCTATGCATCCCACGCAACATGTTTTATTCAACGTACGTCGATGATGTACAGATTGCATTTAAATCGTGCAACCTTGCCATCTGTGAGCCGCAGGTTCAGCTTGGTCTGAACAAGGTGGCTAAATGGGCAGACGAGAATGGGTTCTGCCTAAATCCACAAAAGAGCACCTGCGTCCTTTTTTCTCGAAAGAGGGGACTGTACCCCGACCCCAACATTCACCTGCAAGGACAGAGCCTCCCTGTAAAAACGGAACATAAATTCAAGATTCAAGATTCAAGATTCATTTTATTTCTCCAAGAGAAAAAGGCCCGGGACAAATTCTTAGGCATAATCCTTGACACAAAGCTGACATTCATACCACACCTAAAATATCTAAAAAACAAGTGCATGAAAACAATGAATGTTTTAAAAGTGTTGTCACACACTACATGGGGTAGCGACAAAAAATGTCTGTTAAACTTGTATAAAAGCCTCATACGAACACGCCTAGACTACGGGGCCATAATTTATCAGTCAGCCACCCCAACCGCGTTGAAGATGCTGGACCCCATCCACCATCTAGGTATTCGCTTGTCTACAGGTGCCTTTAGGACAAGCCCTGTAGAAAGCCTTTACGTGTAATCCAATGAGTGGTCCCTCCACTTGCAGAGGACCTACACAGCTTTCATGTATTTCCTTAGAGTGAACGCAAACAGTGAACATCCCTCATATTCCACCGTAAATGATTTGTCCAGCTCCCACCTCTTTCATAACCGCCCTGCAGTAAGAGAGCCCTTCTCGTTGCGAGTGAGAAGTCTGGCTGAGGAAATGGATGTCCCACTTTTTGAACATCATCTAATGACACCCACTATACAGGTCGCACCGTGGCAGTGGCAGATTGTAGAGTGTGATTTGTCCTTTTTACATGTTACGAAGCACGCCCCCATTGCACACATTCGAATGCACTTCCTTGAACTGCAGCATAAATACTCCTGTCCGGAATTTTACACCGATGCATCAAAGTCTCATGCTGGCGTCTCTTATGCAGCGGTTGGCCCATCATTTTCAGATGCCGACGCCTTGCACCCACAAACGAGCATTTTTACAGCAGAGGCTTATGCAATACTGTCGGCTCTTAAACATATCAAGGACTCGAAAATACCCAAAGCAATCATCTACACAGACTCGCTCAGCGTAGTAAAAGCTTTAAAATCTCTTAAAAGGCACAAAAATCCAGTAATAGTATCGCTTTATTCATTCATATGTAGTATTTATGCGTCTGGGCAGCATGTTGTGGTGTGCTGGGTGCCAGGACACCGAGACATCGAGGGAAATGTACTGGCAGACCAGCTTGCCACATCAATCGAGGCAAAAGCTGGCAACATATCTATGCCCGTCCCTGTTCCCGATATGAAGCCATATCTACGCAAGAGACTTCGAGTCCACTGGCAACGTTTGTGGGACGGCCAGACTCATAACAAGCTCCATTTAATTAAGCCCCATTTAGGAAACTGGCCGTCGACCATGAAATCTAGAAGAAATGATGTCCTATTCTGTAGGCTCAGAATAGGACACACTTACAGCACGCATAATTACCTGTTGTCTGGAGGCGAACCCCCAACCTGTACTAGATGCGGGGAAGCACTTACTGTACTTCACATCCTAGTACAGTGTCCACTAATAGAACCTGAAAGAAAAAAGCATTTTGTTCAAGCCTATAAAGAGAATATACCCCTTCACCCAGCGATGTTTTTACATAATGACCCGATATTTCCGCACGATTCAGTTTTAGCCTTTTTAAACGACCTCGACATTTTGCAAGTTTTTCGCCCGAGAGATTTGTAGTGGCATCCTCTTTCAGAGGGCGCCGCTGCGACAGCATATTTGAAAAGCACTCTCCTCCAGGCCCTTGCTTCTAAGGGTCCCTGTGAGGCAGTAGTGCCTTGTATCTCTTACAACTTTTTTATACTATATTATATTCATTGCGCCCCTATCACGCTATTGTCATGATCTTAGTATTTTTGTCTTTTACGCACCTTTAGTGCGCAGGATTTTAGGCCCCTTTACAGCCACCCTACACCTATCCACTGTCATTGATCATACCATTGCTCACTCAGTACACCACGACTTGGCGCTCTTTGGCCATAGCTGGCCCTTGCGCCACAAAACAACATATATCATCATCGCTTCTGTGTCGACTATCACCATCTCAACAAAGTAACAAAAATAGACGTGTTTCGCCTGGTGCGGATAAATGACGCCCTCAATTGTGTACTGGCGAAAAATATTTTTGTTAGATAGACATTCGCTCCGAGTACCGATAGATTGCAGTGGACGATATAGACCGCGAGAAGACCGCTTTTATTACACATGATGGCCTCTATCCGTTTAAAGTGTTCGGGTTATGTTATGCACCCCGGCTACATTTGAGCGTAGTGACACGTGTAGGAACACGCATCTTTCACCGGTGACCACTTTTCACCGGCTACCAAATGTTTGATGTTAACGCAAGGCACAGGACACACCTGCATGTATTGGAAGTTGCCCGAACGTTATCGATGCTTCTATCCGTTGTCTCTTGTCACCGACGCTCATGTAATCTGATTGTTTGAGCGACGCGAATTGTCTAGAACTTTCTGGAAGACACGTGGGCAACAGGGAATAATCTGGAACCTTCGATCACTCATTTATAAAAGCCGAAGCGTTTCGCCGCTGATCAGATTTTGACGATCGCCGACTGTGTTCACCGCTATCGTTGTGCTTCGAGTGAAACTTGCTTTTGTGGGCACAGGTTCGCTCAATAAAGTCTGTTTTGTCATTCACAGTTTTTCGACTGGTTTCTTCAGCGTCACTAATATGTGACATGTGGTGGAGGTGCTAGTGCGTTCATGCACGGAACGCCACCGAAAAGCCGAGATCCAACCAGAAACCAGAGGACAACACCAGCGTCGCCAAGGACCAGCGAGCTAGCCGTAAGCAGCAAGGACTTCTGCCGGAGTGCGGACTTCTTCCCGAGAAGACCACATCGATCAATGCCAAGTCAACGAACCCAATGGCAGCCGCACCTTCCACCTCCTGCTGCAACAACCTCGGGAGCCACCAACGTTACGTGGATCGTCGGCCGAAGACCTTGAAACGTGGCTGGAGACATACGAGAGGATCTCAACGTTCAACAAGTGGAGCGACAACGACAAGCTGCGTCATGTCTATTTTTCGTTGGATGACGCTGCTCGGACCTGGTTTGAGAACAGAGAGAGCACCCTGGTTACGTGGGACCTTTTTCGTGAAACCTTCGTGAGGATCTTCACGAGTGTCGTACTAAAGGAAAGGGCAGAGGTTCTCTTAGAAACCAGAGTGCAATTGCCGAACGAGAACATCGCCATCTTCACGGAGGAGATTACTCGCCTCTTCCGCCACGCCGACCCCTATATTTCTGAAGAAAAGAAAGTTCGGTTCTTGATGCGGGGTGTCAAAGACCAACTATTCGCCGGATTGATGCGCAACCCGCCCAAGACTGTCGCCGAATTTGTTTCCGAGGCTACAACCAATGAGAAGACGCTCAACATGCGGACGAGGCAATATAACCGCCGAACACTGGCCGCGAACAACATCGACGTTCAAGCACTTGGCAGCGATGACGTGCGTGAGACCCGGAACTAATGAGCCTCGTATAATATCTGGAAGGCAAGACCGTCATTGTGCGGAAGGTGTTCATCCGAGGATTGGCGTCGTTTTCTTGCAAAACGACACTCTCCTAAAGAATTTCTCGCATCTCCGAGCCAAACCGTCCTCGTGGTTCCCTCAGCATTGCGTTGAGAGGTTCTGCAAGCTCTCCATGACGACCGAACGGCTTGACACCTCAGATTTTCCCCACGCTTGCGAGGATACAAGAAAAATACTACTGTCCTCGCCTCTCTGCTGACGTCGCCCACTACTTAACGACATGCCGAAACTATCAGCGACGCAAAATACCGCCGACAAGACCAGCCAGACTTCTACAGCCGATCGAACCACCTCGCCGCCCGCTCCAGCTGATCGGGATCGACTTACTGGAGCCTTTTCCAACGTCGACGTCCGGGAATAAATGGATCGTCGTAGCTACGGACTACCTCACAGGCTACGCCGAAACTATAGCCTTGCCGAAAGGCAGTGCTGCCGAGGTAGCCAGATTCTTCGTTGAGAACGTCCTCCTGCGTCACGGTGCCCCAGACGTCTTCATCACCGACAGAGGTATGGCCTTTATAGTAGAAATAATTCAAGCCATCCTGTGATACAGCCAGACAAGCCGGAGCACCGCCTACCGCCCGCAAACGAATGGCCTCACCGAGCGCCCAAATAAGACCATCGTCGACATGCTGGCAATGTATGTCGACGTCGAACACAAGACGTCGGATGCCATACTTCCGTACGTGACCTTGGCATACAACACGGCCGTGCAAGAAACGATGCACATGGCGCCGTTCAACCTGCTCTACGGAAGGAACCCGGTAACGATGCTTGACGCCATGCTACAGGACGTCACCGACGAAGAAAATCTCGACATTACCACCTATTTGCAGCGTGCCGAAGAAGATCGACAGCTCGCCCACCTGTGCATCAAGAACCAGCAGAGGACCGACAGCCGACAGTTCAATCTTCGACGACGGTACGTCGAGTACCAGCCCGGCGACCATGTCTGGCTGTGGACTCCGATACGGCGACGAGGACTTAGCGAGAAACTCTTACGTCGCTATTTCGGACCATATAAGGTCATGCGACGTATTGGCGCACTGGACTACGAGGTTGTGCCAGACGGCATTGCGCAATCACAGTGGTACCGCGAACCACCTGAAGTCATCCACGTGGTGCGTCTGAAGCCTTTCTACGCCCGCTGACGAACTTGGGTACTTTGTTGTCTTGTTTGTTTCTATTTTTACGCTTGCTTTTGTTTTCGCTTTCGTGTTTGTAACATCGGGACGATGCTTTTTAAGGACTTGACACGTATACATCTTTATCTTTCACCGGTTACCGCTTTTCACCGGCTCACAGATGATAGACGTTAACGCTAGGCAGAAGACGCGCCTGCATGTATTGGAAGTTGCCCGAACGTTATCGATGCTTCTATCCGTTGTCTCTCGTGACCGACGCTCATGTAATCTGATTGTATGAGCGACGCGAATTGTCTAGAACTTTCTGGAAGGCACGCGGGCACCAGGGGTTATTCTGGAACCTTCGATGACTCATGTATAAAAAACGGCGAGTGTCGCCGCTGATCAGACTTCGACGATCGCCGACTGTTTTCGCCGCTATCGTTGAGCTTCGAGTGCAACTTGCTTTTGAGGGCACATATTCGTGTAATAAAGGAGTCCGTTTCCTCATTCACAGTTTTGCGACTGTTCTCTTCAGCGTCACTACTAGATGACAGCATGATGGACGCTCTCCTTTACGGTCTTAAGTGGTCAATCTGCCTGTGCTACCTCGATGACGTTATTGTCTTTTCACCAAATTTTGCCACACAACACGAGCGGCTTTCGACAATTCTTTCTGTTTTCCGCAAGGCTGGGCTTCAGCTTGATACATCAAAATGCCAATGCGGCCGCCGGTAACTAACTGTTCTCGGGCACCTCGTCGATGCTTCCGGCGTTCGCCCCCATCCAGAGAAAGTTCGCACGTCAAGAATTTCCGCGTGCCGAATTGGGCTAACGAGGTCCGAAGCTTTGTGGGCCTCTCCTCATACTTCCGCCGGTTCATACGCAATTTCGCTAACGTTGCACGTCCTCTCACAGAACTCGTCAAGAAAGACGCGGTTCTTGTCTGGGGCCTGGAACAAGCTACTGCGTTCGCTGAGCTTATCATGCGGCTCACTTCACTGCCAGTTCTAGCCCATTTTGACGTGACCGCTGCAATGGAAATTCGAACCGATGCCAGCGGTCATGGAGCCGACGCTGTTTTGGCTCAGCGCCAGCAAGGTTGCCATCGTGTTATTGCGTACGCTAGCCGTCTTCTGTCCCAAGGGGAGCGCAATTATACCATCACTCAAAGTGATTGTCTTGCCCTCGTTTGGGCAGCGGGTAACTTTCACGCCGACTTGTACGGCCGGCCATTCAGTTATCACAGACCACCATGGCTTATGCTGGCTTTCATCCGTAAAAGATCCTACTGGCCGTCTCGGTCGGTGAGCTCTACGACTCCAAGTGTACTCATACACAGTTGTGCATAAGATCGGTCGATTGCGTAAAAATGCTGATTGCTTGTCGCGCCATCCAGTAGACCCACCGGAGCATCCCGACAGGTGCGAGTATACCTGCGTGCTGTCGCTTACGGCGTTTCAGAGCATCGGAGAGGAGCAAAACCGTGATCCCTACTTGTGAGACATCCTACACATTCCCCTTCTCTGCGTACGTTAGTGGTGCAGGATGGCGTCTTGTCTTTACTGTTACAACGTCACCCTGATGGTCCTGAACTGCTATGGTTATTCCTGCACACATGCGTCAAACTGTCCTCACACAGCTATATGACACGCCTACTGCGGGTCACCTCAGAGTCTCTAGGATGTATGAGCGTGTTCGACATCACTTCTTTTCGCCCGGAATTTACCGTTCCGTCTGCCGTTACGTCACTTCCTGTGTAAAATGCCAGCGTCACAAGAAACCTGCCGTAATCCCACCGGGCCGCCTTCAACCCTTTGATATACCATTGGAGCCATTCGTTAGGGTTGGTCTTGACTTTCTTGGTCCTTTCCCGCTCTCTGTTTGCGGAAATAAATGGATAGCAATTGCTACAGACTACACGACCCGGTACGCGATCACTTGGGCGCTTCCAATCAGCTGTGCAACAGACGTCACCGACTTGTTGCTCGAAGACGTTATACTGCACCACGGCGCTCCTCGGCATCTCCTCACATACCGGGGCCGCTATTTCATATCGAAGGTTATGCAGGACCTCTTGCACTCCTGCAATACCTAACACAAGTGGACAACGGCGTACTATACCTTCAGACGGCCTCACAGAGCGTCTTAATATAACTATCAAACACATGCTAGCTATGTATGTTTCCGCCGACCATCATGACTCGGACGCCGCTCTTCCCTTCGTAATATTCGCCTAAAATTGTTACCCACATGACTCAGCGGGTTTTCCCCCGTTATAAGAAATCCCCCGCAGCCATTTGACACACTGTTTTCCGTCGTTTTGACTAGTCGTGATAATACGCCCGTGACGCGATCTTATTAGCTTGGAGGCCCGCCAGATTGCACACTTGCGCCTTAGCGCTTCGCAGCAAAAGCAACGACGCTTCTATGTTGCCCGCCACCGTGATGCCCCCTTCAACCGCGGTGATATGGTCCGTCTTTGGACACCATCATGGTGAGTTGGCCTTTGCGAAAAGTTGATTTCATCTTACTCTGGCTCGTACGGGGTCTATGCGCCAAGTGACCAACGTCACATATGAAATCATGCCCATCGATTCCACCTTGTCTCGACCTTACACCGAAGTCGTCCACGTCACACGCCTTAAGCGATACCGCTCGGACGATCTAGCAAGCACCGGGACGGCGCCTTCGCCGCCCAAGTCATGTTACAAAGAAATGCTGGAGACAATACCGAAGGCGACGACGCTCTCTGATGTTGCACGGACTGGTTTTGCATCTTGTATGCCTTGTATGCCAGTGGGCGCTATGTAAATATTCTGTAAATATAATTCAAACCTCTCTTTGCCCAAAACAATATGATGTTTGCCTGGTTGAAAGGACAGATACACTGTTTGCCTTCAATTGTTAACTGGCGTTTTGTTTACGCCACGAAATTTTCCGACGAACGGGAGGTATACGCGTACAGCTTCGCTGTAAAAGGTCGCGGAGCTTCTCTTTGAAGAGATCCGAGTTCGATATCTCCTCTTCGTGAGTCTGCAACCATGCCCGTGGGGTGTCGTAGAGGTAGAAAAGAACGTTAGCAAGCATAATAGTCGGATTCCACCTGTAACTGGTATTGACACGTTTGTACAAGCGGAGCCAGTCATCCACATCAGGAATGCCTACTCCGGTGAAAGCACCAGGATCCTGAGGGGGGGAGGGGATGCTGACGCAGGTCATTGCTTCCGCCGTACAAGCTTGCACGGATGAAGTGCCGCAAGCAGGAGGCGAAGTTGCATTGTTAGCGTTGTGACCATTGCAAAGCTCTATGGCGGGCACGGGGAACGTCCACCTCCACCAAATGTCACGTGTAGCTAACACTCAAGCCTATTTATAATTTATTTACACGGCAGCCAACGGAGTCCAAGATGGCACCGCTATATCAAGTGGGAATAAGTCGTATTCCTCGTCTTCAGTGCAGCCACACAGTGGTGGCCGTTTTGTATGAATGTAAACGGACTGTGAGCCAGCAGCGGAGTTTCGACGGTAGCCGCAGATGCTGAATGTTTCTGAGCGAAGACGCTGTTTTAAGGATTACTTTAAGTATGTATGCTTCAATAAATATTTGCTGTTTGCGGTCATGTAACAATGGTTTTCGTCTGGTTAGCAACCTTTTTTATTGGAAAAAGAATATTGTATATATTTAGAAAGTGTAGAGACTTCCATACTGAAGCCCCATCTGGCTGCATTAAAACCCGCTAAACGGTCCCCCTTCGAGAAACGCTGGAGTTCACAGCTTATGACAGCTGCAACTTTTCTGTGGTTTAGATCAGTCCGAGAAATTTAGTGTATTTTAAAGGGAGAAAATATAGCTTATAGTTGAGGCTACAACCACTAGAAATTTTAGAATTTATTTCAAAGGTTGGAGAAACGCTAGACAGCCGACATTTATAACCTGAATATTTCATGCTGGCTGCATGGCTCTCTGTCTCCGCCTGGTATCTACTGGAAGGCGTATCATTATTAAAATATAAATATAATCATGGTTAAGTCGAGGGCTACTAAAATGTTACATATTCTGAGGAAACACTGCTTTGCACGTAAACGCTACAAAAAGGAGGGAGGTAGGAAGCACCAAGTTACACTTCTCTGGCTTTGCTTAGTCTCGTCCAATATGCTGGTATTAGCATGTGGTGCTTTTATAAGGCTTGATGTTCATAAGATGGGGCCATCAAGTGTTTCAAATGCCTGCTTGATCTAAATGTTGACCTAGCTGACACCTGCAGGAGAGAAAACATTGCTTTCTAGGTTATATTAAAAGAGATGTCTCAGTGAATGCGGTGAGACTACCACCCATTGAATGAAATATTCGCTTCGCTTAATTCCGAGTCGCTTCTTCTTTTGCCGTAAGAATTTATCAACAGTCTTATTCCTTTTTGCGCATCTTTTTCAGATTCAATGCAACGAACTGACGAGTTATATTCGCAGAGTTGAGGTAAATTTATTTAGGTGGTAATCTCAAATTTTACCTAACGATACTCTCTCAAAGTTTTACTAGGCACTTTTCCTACTTAAACAAAACTAATTTTATTTTGTACGATATAATAACTATTGCACATATATAAGCGCTACGTTTATATGGAAGTTAGTGACGAAGCTGTGGGGCTTCGAGTACAGGCTACTTAAATAAATGAAATCACGATGATGAAAATCATCAGAAATGACGAAGCCGCTTCTAAATGTGCACAGCAAACAAATTATCTTTAAAGCACACGGAAAGCACACACAAGGAAAAATAACTGAAGTCCATGCAAGCATTCAGGGTACTACACTAGGAGCGTTCACAAGTCAAGTGGGCACGATGTACAGTCAGGGGGAGGAGCGCGTTAAGAGCAGATTGGAGCATGGCGTGAGGGTGGAGGTCGGCACTGTGTCGATCCTTGAGTTTGTCGGGAGCGGCCGGACGCCCCGTTGCCGTTTACCGACCGGAGCTTGGCAGATGTACTGGAGACGCCGGACGGGCCTGAGCTTGAGGCCCTTGCGGCGTTCGCCAGCCGCAGGCTTCGGGAGGGACTAGATGAGGCCCCTGCGTCCTCGTGCTCACAGGCTGGAGTGGCCACGACCCATCTCCCGTCACGTCTTCTACGATTCCCCGCTTCCCACGAATGTTCCTGCTTCCTTTTTAACGCGAAAGCTATACTAAAGATGACGAGCCGAGTTTCACCATCGCCAGCAATTTGACCTTCATTTGACGACAGCTGCACCATAGCCTTGGCAGCGCATGATGTGACTCACCGCTCGCCTGGCTCAGAGGAGCGCCGAACTGTCTTACAAAAAAAAAAAAATAGTCAGTTCGAGCTTATAACTCGCCACGTCGTGCTTCAACGGCATCGCCGGCTTGGCGCATGCGCTCTCTATGCTGGGTCGCCGCCTGACCACGTGACTCGCCGCGTGCCTGGCTAACAGGAGCGCCGCGCTCGACTAGAAAGAAAATAGCGCGAGCTTGGCCATGGGTGAGAGCGAGGCCGGGCCGTCATCTCTGAGCGTTGCGCGAGAGTGGGTGGCGTTAAGCCGTTGTCGGCAAGCGGCGTCTCAACACCCCGCGGATATCGCCCGGCGAGCTGCTTCACTGGGAAGGGTCCGGAATTGCAAGCGTGCGAAGCTAGCGTCGGAGACTTAGGTATAGCCAGACGTTCGGCTCGTAAAACGCCGGAAGCGGGACCACAGCTGTATACAAAGGCAGGCTTTGGACGTAAAAGAACGAGCTTTCGCTTTGCACATCCAGGGTTACCTGAGCTAAGCCGCAGCAATTTTTTTCCACTATTTGTGGAACTTGCTCATTTGCCCAGCATCTCCTATAACTTCGTGCCGCATCAGTGCATCTTCTTCGTCTTCAACGAATATTCTTGGGATCGCTCGTGCTGCCGCTATTCAATGTCGTCACCCACTTTGTCTGGTCGCCAAAAACTGTATCCGCGCACATCATGACTTATGCCTGTCATCAAGAAATTTTTTTCTTCAGAAGAAAAACAAACTGAAAAATTGTGCATGACAGTCCAAGTTGCAGAAAAACAAACATACACAAAAAGAGCACAATAACACTCTTGAAAGGTGCTCATCAATTAGGATGACTTGGAATGCAATAACGTGATATGTCTTAATTGACCGTTAGCTTAAATCGATGCCAATGCATCGATTTAAGCTAACGGTCAATTAAGACACATGTCGCTTTATTGCACTCCAAGGCATCCTAATTTATGAGCACCGTTACCAGTCACAGAACATTTCAAAGACTAGAGGTGCAGGAAACCGAAAATTCAGGGCATTGGTTCCTCGCGATACAGAGATACTGGAAATGCTCTTGACATCTGAAACCCTGTATGCGTGGGTAGTGGTCTTGTCTTGCAGCACATGTTAAATATGCATGTGACTAGTTTGTTCTGCACTTTTGACATAGGTCAGTCTGTACTTACAACTTAGCACATTTGATTCTGCCTTTACGTAAGGTTGCTGCATGTGCTCACACTTAGTGACTCCGGGAACCAAAGACCTGTTTGCTACCTCGTCAGATGTTAAACTAGCAGATTGTTCGGAAAAGACGGTAAGTTTGTAAGATACCACAGAGGCCGGTGAACGAAAGCAAGGTACTTTGTCACATAAGTACGGATGACTCTTTCGTCATCTTAAAAGAGCAAATATTATTGGTATTCTGGCAGTCAACAGACACTGGCCTATTCTCCACATAGATATAAAGAGGATCTGAAATAACTGTAAACCTTTGGTTGAGCAGCATATTTACTTTCCCCGTCATGGGAGATAACACGTCATTATTGTTGACATGCACGTACTCTCTAGGTAAAGGTATATCGGGGAGAGAGAGAGTGCGTTTCCATCACTTTGAGGAAGATTAGAACAAGCGTGAGTTTTCGTTGGCATGCCACCAGATGTGTCTGTCATGCACTGCTCATTTTCAGTAACTGGATATGTTTTATGTATCGCACGAATCTCAGAAATATGCTGTTCAAAGACGACGCCTATATGATTCATCACCTCAAGAGTTCTATCAGCGTAGTGTGCTACAAGAACTGCTATCTAATCTTCTAGGATGCGACGCTCTTCGGACCAACGAGCTTGCTCCAATCCAACCGTCAGTCTGTAACGCGTAAACAGAAATTGTGGGAGAATCCTGGTGGTAGCGCAGAAAGGTTTAATCAGAATGGCACCTACCCCTGTGAAATAGCGTAGGTCCAGCCTAGCCCAAATACGTGGTCAAGACCTTGCGATAGCCAATCAATAGCCAACCAATAGCTCATCGATAATCGATAAATAATCAATAAATTCCGAAAAAAGCTGGGGATGACTTGGTAGGGCTTAGCCTGGCCGAAACACGGAGTCAATACCCTGCGATAGCTGATAAATAGCCAATCAATGGCTAATAGATAATGGATCAAAAATTAATAAATTCAGGGAAATGCTAGGGATGACTTGGTAGTGATTCATCAGTATCAGCCTATATTTTATGTCCACTGCGTGACGAAGGTCTCTCCCTGTGATCTCTAATTACTCCTGTCCTGCGCCAGTTGATTCTAACTTGCGCCTGCAAATTTCCTTATTTCTTCACCCCACCTAGTTTTCTTCCGTCCTCGACTGCGCTTCGCTTCTCTCCTTTCCATTCTGTAACTCTAACGGTCCACCAGTTATCCATCCTACGCATAACATGGCCTGCCCAGCGCAATTTCTCCCGCTTAATGTTAACTAGAATATCGTCTATCCCCGTCTGCTATCTGATCCACACCGCTCCCTTCCTGTCTCTTAACGTTAGGCCAAGCATTTTTCGTTCCATCCCTCTTTGTGCGGTCCTTAAGTTGTTGTCGAGCTTCTTTGTTAACCTTCAAGTTTCTGCCCCATATGTTAGCAGCGGTAGAATGCAATGATTGTACGCTTTCGTTTTCAACGACATTGGTAAGCTCCCAGTCAGGATTTGGCAATGTCTGCCGTATGCACTCGAACCCAATTTTATTCTTCTGTAAATTTGTGTCTAATGATCTGGGTCCCCTGTGAATAATTGATCTTGATAAACGTACTCCTTTACAGACTCTAGAAGCTGACTAGCGATCCTGAATTCTTGTTCCCTTGCCAGGCTATTTAACATTATCTTTGTCATCTACGTATAAATTTTTAACCCCGCTCTTACACTTTCTCGGTTAAGGTCCTGGATCATTTGCTGTAATTCGTCCCCAGTATTGCTGAATATGACAATATTATCTGCAAACAGAAGGTTGCTGATGTATTCGCCGCTGATCCTCACTCCTAAGCCTTCCCAGTCTAAGAGCTTGAATACTTCTTCTAAGCATGCAGTGAATAGCATTAGAGAGAATGTGTCTCCTTGCCTGACCCCTTTCTTGATAGCTAACTTTCTACTTCTTTTGTGGAAAAGCAAGGTTGCTGTGGAATCCTTGGAGATATTGGCCAAGATATTCACGTATGCCTCCTGAACTCTTTGATTACGCAATGTATCTATGACTGCTGGTATCTCTACTGAATCGAATGATTTTTCATAATCTATGAGAGCCATGTAGCGAGGTTGATTGTACTCCGTAGATTTCTTTATTACCGGGTTGATGACATGGACATGATCCATCGCAGAATATTCTTCCTGAAGCCAGCATGTTGATTTGGTTGGCTGAACTGAAGTGTTGCCCTGATTCTATTGGAAATTATATTTTTGAATATATATACAGTACTGAAAGCAAGCTAATAGATCTTTTAATCATCAATTCTTTAACGTCTGCCTTCTCATGAATGAGTAGAATGAACGCGTTCTTCCAGCTTTCTGGTACCCTTGAAGTCGCTGTGAATAAAGAGCTGCAAGCTTTTCAAGCATGATATATCCTCCATTTTTGATTAAATCGGCTGTTCCATCTTCTCTAGCAGCTATTCTCATGGTCATGTCTTTCAAGGCCGTATAACTTCATCGGTAGTAATCGAAGGAGCCTCGGTAATTACTAATTCGAACGAAAGTAGCTTGGCTGCTTTGGGAACAGTACAGGTCAGTATAGAATTTTTCCGCTTCTTTTACTATGTCATCTCTGATCTCTGTCATCTCTGATGTCTGATGATATTACCCTGCTTATCCTTCAGTGCATACCTTTTGGCCTGTCCTATGCTAAGTTTTCTTCGCACTGATTTGATGATGCGTCCTTATTTTACTGCTTCCTCATTTTTTTCTACGCTATATATTCGGGAATCCCTTACTTCCTCCTTGTTGATCAGTTTCCAAAGTTTAGCCAATTCTGTCCGAACTCTCGAGTTAGACGTTTTCATGTTTACCGTTTCTTTTTAGGTCCTTTGTTACTTGGGATAGCTTACCTGCTGGTTGCCTTGATGCCTTACCTCCCACTTCAATTGCTTCTTCTGAGATCAGCGTAGTTACGGTTTCATTCATTACATCTATGTTGTCTTCATCTTGTAGTTCTAAAGCTGCATATTTGTTTGCGAGCACCATCCTGAATTGGTATGCTTTTCCCCTTACTGCGTCTAGGTTGGAATGTTTCTTCTTGACTAATTTTATTCTTTCTCTCTTAAAATTGAGATATATCCTAGACCTCAATAACCTATCGTCACTGCACTTTACCCTACCTAACACTTCTACATCCTGCACTGTGCTCCGATCGGCAGTGAGTATGAAATCTATTTCATTCCTTGTTTCTCAATTGGGGCTTTTCGAGGTCCACTTCCTGTTGCTGCTCTTCCATTTATTATTCGGAGCCTATTCCTTGCCGCGAATTCTACAGACGTCTCTCCTCTAGCTTTGTTTTCCTAGAATCGATGCCGTAGTTGCCAATTGCTTGCTCACCAGCCTCTTTCTGCCCACTTTTGCATTTAAGTCACCCGTAACTACAGTATATTGAGTTTGCACCTTTCTCATTGCTAATTCAACATCTCTATAAAACTCTTCCATTTATTTATCATCGTGACTGGAGGTTGGGGCATAGGCTTGTACTACATTCATTCTATACTTTCTATTCAGTATTATTACAACCACTGCTACCGTCTCATTAACGCTGAAGAAAGAATCTGGAAGACCTCTGTAGTAGAGGACATGGTCGTTAGTCAGCACTTCATAAACCAGTTCTTCTAACCTCACTAAAGCCAATAATATCCCAGGCAATACCTGATAATTCTTCAAATAGCCCTGCGAAACTAGCTTCACTAGATAGGGTGCGCGTGTAGAACGTTGCCTGGTTCAGTTTCCAGGTTCAGTTGGTAGGGCTTAGCCTAGCCCAAATGCGTGGCCAATACCTTGCGATAGCCAATCGATAGCCAATCGATAGCTAATCGATAATCAATCAATAATCAATAAATTTCGGACAAGCATAATCAGTAAGGCCATGACCAGCTAATTGCCGATCAGCTCCGCTGTTTCATTTGCCTTGCGTCACTTTTTTCAGCTAGATACTGCTTTTTCTGACGAGAGCGTTCGGATTCCATTACAGCACAACGTTCTGCGCTCTCTATAGCCCATTGTTGCTCCACCCAAGCTCCCAACTCCGCTTTCTGTGCGATGTGTGCGAACAAGGCATGTGTCTTATTCGCACAAGGCATTTATGAAACAATGTGCATACGACCCCACACGAATGATATCGCAGGGACTAGATTGATATAAAATTGATGGGTTTCCGAACCTCAAAGGTCACTGCTTTGTCTTTCAACACGGTAATTGACCCCACGCGTATCTCAACCCCACGGTAATTATCTTATGAAATGTTGAGCTGCAACTTTTTATTCAGACAAAGAGTGTGTAATGTATTTTTGCCAGTACCATTGTATTTATTACCAGTGCATTTCATTAAAAATCATAAAGTCCCTATTATGTTCCACATTCATTGGTGATACACTAATTAATATTGGTGAACAGACATATTGGCCAGACATATTTCCGACACTTAGAAGACGATAATGCCGTCCGCAAGCGTCCACATGAAACCACTCTGACAACAAATGCTATTATGTAGGTTCACTACTTCGCATTTTCATATCAATCAATATATTATCAAAAAAGGATCGAAAAGACGCACAAGTTGAATTTATGAACTATGGACACATTATTTCTTGAGTTCGTTTTTATCTAGGCGCTAGCGCGAACAAAATGCATTGTTTGAACAGCAAGTGCTAATAACTGATCTATAGGTATTTTACGAAGCATATGCAGTTAAATTTTAGGAAAATATTTATGTGTAAAAACATCGGTTTGCAGAGGTTTCCCCGAGGAAGATGAACACGTTTAAGTTTCGGCACCTATTTCGTATATCTAAGTAATAAACTATCCTATTCTTAAACGGTCCAATGTAGTAACCGTAGCACGTGAACACGTGAACCTGAAAAGTTCGGAGACGTCTATATGCTTTGGTCTCACGTGACCATTTTGTGCGCCATGACGTCATGACATACATTACGAGGAAACAATTAAAGTAGCTTACAGGGAGGGTATTACAGATAATTATTTACGGTGCTCCGATACTGTATATTTTTCAAATAGGTATAGAGCTCGCACTTTTATTTTGTCCTATAAAATGAAAATTTTCTAGTGGCCTATCACTTCTTTACAGAGAATGATTCTCGGCGTCATATAAAGACGTTTTTTGTTAGGTGTGTCGCAGGTTCTTGTCACATAAGTTTTCGGGTCTTTCAGTAAGAAAATTCAGCTCTGACTCCGCGCTTTCAAGCACAGTCGAACAAAATATAGCCGCTACAGTCGACACGAGCAATGGCGATTATAACTTGGTCAATTTTGATGCGGCACTGAAGTATGTAATGTTGCTGTCATTTCAGACCTGCCTCAAAAAATATTTTAGGCGAACACCAATACCGAAAGACCGGAGCCAATGACTCAATAGTGCTAGCGCATGTAAGCTTGCAGTTTGCAGCAATTGTTTTGTTGTTTTTGGACCTAGAAAAATCGAAGAGGACCTCCATCAAAAACACTATACCACAATATAGAATGCCCATCTTGCGGTTTAATTATTCGTTTCACGAATATTTCTTTCCTCTATCATTCGAGTAATAAAACAGATGCAGGAAAATTCCGAAGGTGTGTGCAATTTGTCATTGCTTTCATACTTACACATTATTTCGCACAGTTGCCCTCAATTAATTATAGCCACGCATGCTTCCCATTTATATTCAGTAACTGCTTATTTGCTTCTAGAACCAACAAATGTGCAATAAAATTCCGACGAAATACACATTACGATAAATGTCTGCGTTTCGGTGATAATCCCAGTGCGAAGCCTCAACATTGCATCATTTCTAATGTTAAATTACAGTAAGCACCGGTTACCTTCCATCATCTATAGCCACCAAACTACAGTAATCACCAGTTCCTCTTTATCACTTATAGTCATGTATGCTTCTAATTTATATTCAGTAACTGCGTGTTTTCTTGGAGAACCAACAATTCAGCAATAATATTCCGAGGAAACACACATCATGATAAATGTCAGCGTTTTTCGATTATCACAATACAGAACTTCCAACATTGCCTCCTTTATAATCTTAAATGACAATAAACACCAATTGCCTTCATTTACTCATAGCCATACAAGCTTCCCATTTCTATTCAGCAGCTGCTAGTTTGCTTCTAGAACCATCAATTGGACAAGAAAAGTCTGACGTAAAATACATCACGATAAATGTCAGCATTTTTATGATTCACACAATGGAGAACTCCGAACATTCCATTTTTTTCTAACCTGAAATTACAGTAAATGCCAGTTGCCCTCAATTACTTATAACCAAGGATGCTTCCCATTTAATATCACTAACTGCTTGTTTATTTGTTGAACCATCAAATGGGCAATACATTCTGACGAAATAAGTCTCACGATAAATGTCAGCATATTACCATTATCACAATGCAGAACTCCCAACTCTATATTCTTTGTAATCATAAACTAAAGGAAACACCAGTTGCCATCTATTATAGCCACGTATGCTTCCCAGTTATATTCAGTAACTGCTTGTTTGCTTGTAGAACCAACAATTGTGCAACAAAATCTGGAAAATACGCATCAGAATAAATGCCTGCATTTTTGTGATTATCACAGGCAGAGCTCTCGACATTGTATTCTTTTTAAACTCAAATACAGTACACACCCGTGGCCCTCAATTACTTATAACCACACATGCTTCTCATTTATATCAGTACCAGCTCGTTTGCTTGTACAACCAACAATTGTACAATAAAATTTCGAGGAAATACACATCAGGATAGATGTCAGCGTTTTTGTGATTATCACACTCAGAACTCCCGGCATTGTATTCTTTTTAAACTCATATACAGTACACACCCGTTGCCGTCAATTACTTATAACCACACATGCTTCTCATTTATATCAGTACCAGCTCGTTTACTTGTAGAACCAACAATTGTACAATAAAATTCCGAGGAAATACACATCGCGATAGATGTCAGCGTTTTTGTGATTATCACAGGCAGAACTCCCGGCATTGTATTCTTTTTAAACTCAAATACAGTACACACCCGTTGCCCTCAATTACTTATAACCACACATTCTTCTCATTTAATCAGTAACTGCTCGTTTACTTGTAGAACCAACAATTGTACAATAAAATTGCGAGGAAATACACATCGCGATAGATGTCAGCGTTTTTGTGATTATCACAGGCAGAACTCCCGGCATTGTATTCTTTTTAAACTCAAATACAGTACACACCCGTTGCCCTCAATTACTTATAACCACACATGCTTCTCATTTAATCAGTAACTGATCGTTTACTTGTAGAACCAACAATTGTACAATAAATTCCGAGGAAATACACATCGCGATAGATGTCAGCGTTTTTGTGATTATCACAGGCAGAACTCCCGGCATTGTATTCTTTTTAAACTCAAATACAGTACACACCCGTTGCCCTCAATTACTTATAACCACACATTCTTCTCATTTAAATCAGTAACTGCTCGTTTACTTGTAGAACCAACAATTGTACAATAAATTCCGAGGAAATACACATCGCGATAGATGTCAGCGTTTTTGTGATTATCACAGGCAGAACTCCCGGCATTGTATTCTTTTTAAACTCAAATACAGTACACACCCGTTGCCCTCAATTACTTATAACCACACATTCTTCTCATTTATATCAGTAACTGCTCGTTTACTTGTAGAACCAACAATTGTACAATAAATTCCGAGGAAATACACATCACGATAGATGTCAGCGTTTTTGTGATTATCACAGGCAGAACTCCCGGCATTGTATTCTTTTTAAACTCAAATACAGTACACACCCGTTGCCCTCAATTACTTATAACCACACATTCTTCTCATTTATATCAGTAACTGCTCGTTTACTTGTAGAACCAACAATTGTACAATAAAATTCCGAGGAAATACACATCACGATAGATGTCAGCGTTTTTGTGATTATCACAGGCAGAACTCCCGGCATTGTATTCTTTTTAAACTCAAATACAGTACACACCCGTTGCCCTCAATTACTTATAACCACACATTCTTCTCATTTAAATCAGTAACTGCTCGTTTACTTGTAGAACCAACAATTGTACAATAAATTCCGAGGAAATACACATCACGATAGATGTCAGCGTTTTTGTGATTATCACAGGCAGAACTCCCGGCATTGTATTCTTTTTAAACTCAAATACAGTACACACCCGTTGCCCTCAATTACTTATAACCACACATTCTTCTCATTTAAATCAGTAACTGCTCGTTTACTTGTAGAACCAACAATTGTACAACAAATTCCGAGGAAATACACATCACGATAGATGTCAGCGTTTTTGTGATTATCACAGGCAGAACTCCCGGCATTGTATTCTTTTTAAACTCAAATTCAGTACACACCGGTTGCCCTCAATTACTTATAACCACACATTCTTCTCATTTATATCAGTAACTGCTCGTTTACTTGTAGAACCAACAATTGTGCAATAAAATTCCGAGGAAATACACATCACGATAGATGTCAGCGTTTTTGTGATTATCACAGGCAGAACTCCTAGCATTGTATTCTATTAAACTCAAATACAGTACACACCCGTTGCCCTTAATTACTTATAACCACACATTCTTCTCATTTATATCAGTAACTGCTCGTTTACTTGTAGAACCAACAATTGTACAATAAATTCCGAGGAAATACACATCGCGATAGATGTCAGCGTTTTTGTGATTACCACAGGCAGAACTCCCGGCATTGTATTCTTTTTAAACTCAAATACAGTACACACCCGTTGCCCTCAATTACTTATAACCACACATGCTTCTCATTAAATCAGTAACTGCTCGTTTACTTGTAGAACCAACAATTGTACAATAAAGTTCCGAGGAAATACACATCGCGATAGATGTCAGCGTTTTTGTGATTATCACAGGCAGAACTCCCGGCATTGTATTCTTTTTAAACTCAAATACAGTACACACCCGTTGCCCTCAATTACTTATAACCACACATTCTTCTCATTTATATCAGTAACTGCTCGTTTACTTGTAGAACCAACAATTGTACAATAAAATTCCGAGGAAATACACATCACGATAGATGTCAGCGTTTTTGTGATTATCACAGGCAGAACTCCCGGCATTGTATTCTTTTTAAACTCAAATACAGTACACACCCGTTGCCCTCAATTACTTATAACCACACATTCTTCTCATTTAAATCAGTAACTGCTCGTTTACTTGTAGAACCAACAATTGTACAATAAGATTCCGAGGAAATACACATCACGATAGATGTCAGCGTTTTTGTGATTATCACAGGCAGAACTCCCGGCATTGTATTCTTTTTAAACTCAAATACAGTACACACCCGTTGCCCTCAATTACTTATAACCACACATTCTTCTCATTTAAATCAGTAACTGCTCGTTTACTTGTAGAACCAACAATTGTACAATAAAATTTCGAGGAAATACACATCGCGATAGATGTCAGCGTTTTTGTGATTATCACAGGCAGAACTCCCGGCATTGTATTCTTTTTAAACTCAAATACAGTACACACCCGTTGCCCTCAATTACTTATAACCACACATTCTTCTCATTTATATCAGTAACTGCTCGTTTACTTGTAGAACCAACAATTGTACAATAAATTCCGAGGAAATACACATCGCGATAGATGTCAGCGTTTTTGTGATTATCACAGGCAGAACTCCCGGCATTGTATTCTTTTTAAACTCAAATACAGTACACACCCGTTGCCCTCAATTACTTATAACCACACATTCTTCTCATTTATATCAGTAACTGCTCGTTTACTTGTAGAACCAACAATTGTACAATGAAATTCCGAGGAAATACACATCACGATAGATGTCAGCGTTTTTGTGATTATCACAGGCAGAACTCCCGGCATTGTATTCTTTTTAAACTCAAATACAGTACACACCCGTTGCCCTCAATTACTTATAACCACACATTCTTCTCATTTATATCAGTAACTGCTCGTTTACTTGTAGAACCAACAATTGTACAATAAAATTCCGAGGAAATACACATCACGATAGATGTCAGCGTTTTTGTGATTATCACAGGCAGAACTCCCGGCATTGTATTCTTTTTAAACTCAAATACAGTACACACCCGTTGCCCTCAATTACTTATAACCACACATTCTTCTCATTTAATCAGTAACTGCTCGTTTACTTGTAGAACCAACAATTGTACAATAAATTCCGAGGAAATACACATCGCGATAGATGTCAGCGTTTTTGTGATTATCACAGGCAGAACTCCCGGCATTGTATTCTTTTTAAACTCAAATACAGTACACACCCGTTGCCCTCAATTACTTATAACCACACATTCTTCTCATTTATATCAGTAACTGCTCGTTTACTTGTAGAACCAACAATTGTACAATAAATTCCGAGGAAATACACATCGCGATAGATGTCAGCGTTTTTGTGATTATCACAGGCAGAACTCCCGGCATTGTATTCTTTTTAAACTCAAATACAGTACACACCCGTTGCCCTCAATTACTTATAACCACACATTCTTCTCATTTAATCAGTAACTGCTCGTTTACTTGTAGAACCAACAATTGTACAATAAATTCCGAGGAAATACACATCACGATAGATGTCAGCGTTTTTGTGATTATCACAGGCAGAACTCCCGGCATTGTATTCTTTTTAAACTCAAATACAGTACACACCCGTTGCCCTCAATTACTTATAACCACACATTCTTCTCATTTATATCAGTAACTGCTCGTTTACTTGTAGAACCAACAATTGTACAATAAATTCCGAGGAAATACACATCACGATAGATGTCAGCGTTTTTGTGATTATCACAGGCAGAACTCCCGGCATTGTATTCTTTTTAAACTCAAATACAGTACACACCCGTTGCCCTCAATTACTTATAACCACACATTCTTCTCATTTAAATCAGTAACTGCTCGTTTACTTGTAGAACCAACAATTGTACAATAAATTCCGAGGAAATACACATCGCGATAGATGTCAGCGTTTTTGTGATTATCACAGGCAGAACTCCCGGCATTGTATTCTTTTTAAACTCAAATACAGTACACACCCGTTGCCCTCAATTACTTATAACCACACATTCTTCTCATTTAAATCAGTAACTGCTCGTTTACTTGTAGAACCAACAATTGTACAATAAATTCCGAGGAAATACACATCACGATAGATGTCATCGTTTTTGTGATTATCACAGGCAGAACTCCCGGCATTGTATTCTTTTTAAACTCAAATACAGTACACACCCGTTGCCCTCAATTACTTATAACCACACATTCTTCTCATTTAATCAGTAACTGCTCGTTTACTTGTAGAACCAACAATTGTACAATAAATTCCGAGGAAATACACATCACGATAGATGTCAGCGTTTTTTGTGATTATCACAGGCAGAACTCCCGGCATTGTATTCTTTTTAAACTCAAATACAGTACACACCCGTTGCCCTCAATTACTTATAACCACACATTCTTCTCATTTAATCAGTAACTGCTCGTTTACTTGTAGAACCAACAATTGTACAATAAAATTCCGAGGAAATACACATCACGATAGATGTCAGCGTTTTTGTGATTATCACAGGCAGAACTCCCGGCATTGTATTCTTTTTAAACTCAAATACAGTACACACCCGTTGCCCTCAATTACTTATAACCACACATTCTTCTCATTTATATCAGTAACTGCTCGTTTACTTGTAGAACCAACAATTGTACAATAAATTCCGAGGAAATACACATCACGATAGATGTCAGCGTTTTTGTGATTATCACAGGCAGAACTCCCGGCATTGTATTCTTTTTAAACTCAAATACAGTACACACCCGTTGCCCTCAATTACTTATAACCACACATTCTTCTCATTTATATCAGTAACTGCTCGTTTACTTGTAGAACCAACAATTGTACAATAAATTCCGAGGAAATACACATCACGATAGATGTCATCGTTTTTTGTGATTATCACAGGCAGAACTCCCGGCATTGTATTCTTTTTAAACTCAAATACAGTACACACCCGTTGCCCTCAATTACTTATAACCACACATTCTTCTCATTTAATCAGTAACTGCTCGTTTACTTGTAGAACCAACAATTGTACAATAAATTCCGAGGAAATACACATCGCGATAGATGTCAGCGTTTTTGTGATTATCACAGGCAGAACTCCCGGCATTGTATTCTTTTTAAACTCAAATACAGTACACACCCGTTGCCCTCAATTACTTATAACCACACATTCTTCTCATTTATATCAGTAACTGCTCGTTTACTTGTAGAACCAACAATTGTACAATAAATTCCGAGGAAATACACATCACGATAGATGTCAGCGTTTTTGTGATTATCACAGGCAGAACTCCCGGCATTGTATTCTTTTTAAACTCAAATACAGTACACACCCGTTGCCCTCAATTACTTATAACCACACATTCTTCTCATTTAATCAGTAACTGCTCGTTTACTTGTAGAACCAACAATTGTACAATAAATTCCGAGGAAATACACATCACGATAGATGTCAGCGTTTTTGTGATTATCACAGGCAGAACTCCCGGCATTGTATTCTTTTTAAACTCAAATACAGTACACACCCGTTGCCCTCAATTACTTATAACCACACATTCTTCTCATTTATATCAGTAACTGCTCGTTTACTTGTAGAACCAACAATTGTACAATAAATTCCGAGGAAATACACATCACGATAGATGTCAGCGTTTTTGTGATTATCACAGGCAGAACTCCCGGCATTGTATTCTTTTTAAACTCAAATACAGTACACACCCGTTGCCCTCAATTACTTATAACCACACATTCTTCTCATTTATATCAGTAACTGCTCGTTTACTTGTAGAACCAACAATTGTACAATAAAATTCCGAGGAAATACACATCGCGATAGATGTCAGCGTTTTTGTGATTATCACAGGCAGAACTCCCGGCATTGTATTCTTTTTAAACTCAAATACAGTACACACCCGTTGCCCTCAATTACTTATAACCACACATTCTTCTCATTTATATCAGTAACTGCTCGTTTACTTGTAGAACCAACAATTGTACAATAAATTCCGAGGAAATACACATCACGATAGATGTCAGCGTTTTTGTGATTATCACAGGCAGAACTCCCGGCATTGTATTCTTTTTAAACTCAAATACAGTACACACCCGTTGCCCTCAATTACTTATAACCACACATTCTTCTCATTTAAATCAGTAACTGCTCGTTTACTTGTAGAACCAACAATTGTACAATAAATTCCGAGGAAATACACATCACGATAGATGTCAGCGTTTTTTGTGATTATCACAGGCAGAACTCCCGGCATTGTATTCTTTTTAAACTCAAATACAGTACACACCCGTTGCCCTCAATTACTTATAACCACACATTCTTCTCATTTATATCAGTAACTGCTCGTTTACTTGTAGAACCAACAATTGTACAATAAATTCCGAGGAAATACACATCACGATAGATGTCAGCGTTTTTGTGATTATCACAGGCAGAACTCCCGGCATTGTATTCTTTTTAAACTCAAATACAGTACACACCCGTTGCCCTCAATTACTTATAACCACACATTCTTCTCATTTATATCAGTAACTGCTCGTTTACTTGTAGAACCAACAATTGTACAATAAATTCCGAGGAAACACACATCGCGATAGATGTCAGCGTTTTTGTGATTATCACAGGCAGAACTCCCGGCATTGTATTCTTTTTAAACTCAAATACAGTACACACCCGTTGCCCTCAATTACTTATAACCACACATTCTTCTCATTTATATCAGTAACTGCTCGTTTACTTGTAGAACCAACAATTGTACAATAAAATTCCGAGGAAATACACATCACGATAGATGTCAGCGTTTTTGTGATTATCACAGGCAGAACTCCCGGCATTGTATTCTTTTTAAACTCAAATACAGTACACACCCGTTGCCCTCAATTACTTATAACCACACATTCTTCTCATTTAATCAGTAACTGCTCGTTTACTTGTAGAACCAACAATTGTACAATAAATTCCGAGGAAATACACATCGCGATAGATGTCAGCGTTTTTGTGATTATCACAGGCAGAACTCCCGGCATTGTATTCTTTTTAAACTCAAATACAGTACACACCCGTTGCCCTCAATTACTTATAACCACACATTCTTCTCATTTATATCAGTAACTGCTCGTTTACTTGTAGAACCAACAATTGTACAATAAATTCGAGGAAATACACATCGCGATAGATGTCAGCGTTTTTGTGATTATCACAGGCAGAACTCCCGGCATTGTATTCTTTTTAAACTCAAATACAGTACACACCCGTTGCCCTCAATTACTTATAACCACACATTCTTCTCATTTATATCAGTACCAGCTCGTTTACTTGTAGAACCAACAATTGTACAATAAATTCCGAGGAAATACACATCACGATAGATGTCAGCGTTTTTGTGATTATCACAGGCAGAACTCCCGGCATTGTATTCTTTTTAAACTCAAATACAGTACACACCCGTTGCCCTCAATTACTTATAACCACACATTCTTCTCATTTATATCAGTAACTGCTCGTTTACTTGTAGAACCAACAATTGTACAATAAAATTCGAGGAAATACACATCACGATAGATGTCAGCGTTTTTGTGATTATCACAGGCAGAACTCCCGGCATTGTATTCTTTTTAAACTCAAATACAGTACACACCCGTTGCCCTCAATTACTTATAACCACACATTCTTCTCATTTATATCAGTAACTGCTCGTTTACTTGTAGAACCAACAATTGTACAATAAATTCCGAGGAAATACACATCGCGATAGATGTCAGCGTTTTTGTGATTATCACAGGCAGAACTCCCGGCATTGTATTCTTTTTAAACTCAAATACAGTACACACCCGTTGCCCTCAATTACTTATAACCACACATTCTTCTCATTTATATCAGTAACTGCTCGTTTACTTGTAGAACCAACAATTGTACAATAAATTCCGAGGAAATACACATCACGATAGATGTCAGCGTTTTTGTGATTATCACAGGCAGAACTCCCGGCATTGTATTCTTTTTAAACTCAAATACAGTACACACCCGTTGCCCTCAATTACTTATAACCACACATTCTTCTCATTTATATCAGTAACTGCTCGTTTACTTGTAGAACCAACAATTGTACAATAAATTCCGAGGAAATACACATCACGATAGATGTCAGCGTTTTTGTGATTATCACAGGCAGAACTCCCGGCATTGTATTCTTTTTAAACTCAAATACAGTACACACCCGTTGCCCTCAATTACTTATAACCACACATTCTTCTCATTTAATATCAGTAACTGCTCGTTTACTTGTAGAACCAACAATTGTACAATAAATTCCGAGGAAATACACATCACGATAGATGTCATCGTTTTTTTTTATTATCACAGGCAGAACTCCCGGCATTGTATTCTTTTTAAACTCAAATACAGTACACACCCGTTGCCCTCAATTACTTATAACCACACATTCTTCTCATTTAATCAGTAACTGCTCGTTTACTTGTAGAACCAACAATTGTACAATAAATTCCGAGGAAATACACATCGCGATAGATGTCAGCGTTTTTGTGATTATCACAGGCAGAACTCCCGGCATTGTATTCTTTTTAAACTCAAATACAGTACACACCCGTTGCCCTCAATTACTTATAACCACACATTCTTCTCATTTAAATCAGTAACTGCTCGTTTACTTGTAGAACCAACAATTGTACAATAAATTCCGAGGAAATACACATCGCGATAGATGTCAGCGTTTTTGTGATTATCACAGGCAGAACTCCCGGCATTGTATTCTTTTTAAACTCAAATACAGTACACACCCGTTGCCCTCAATTACTTATAACCACACATTCTTCTCATTTAAATCAGTAACTGCTCGTTTACTTGTAGAACCAACAATTGTACAATAAATTCCGAGGAAATACACATCACGATAGATGTCAGCGTTTTTGTGATTATCACAGGCAGAACTCCCGGCATTGTATTCTTTTTAAACTCAAATACAGTACACACCCGTTGCCCTCAATTACTTATAACCACACATTCTTCTCATTTAATTCAGTAACTGCTCGTTTACTTGTAGAACCAACAATTGTACAATAAAATTCCGAGGAAATACACATCACGATAGATGTCAGCGTTTTTGTGATTATCACAGGCAGAACTCCCGGCATTGTATTCTTTTTAAACTCAAATACAGTACACACCCGTTGCCCTCAATTACTTATAACCACACATTCTTCTCATTTAATCAGTAACTGCTCGTTTACTTGTAGAACCAACAATTGTACAATAAAATTCCGAGGAAATACACATCGCGATAGATGTCAGCGTTTTTGTGATTATCACAGGCAGAACTCCCGGCATTGTATTCTTTTTAAACTCAAATACAGTACACACCCGTTGCCCTCAATTACTTATAACCACACATTCTTCTCATTTATAATCAGTAACTGCTCGTTTACTTGTAGAACCAACAATTGTACAATAAATTCCGAGGAAATACTCATCACGATAGATGTCAGCGTTTTTGTGATTATCACAGGCAGAACTCCCGGCATTGTATTCTTTTTAAACTCAAATACAGTACACACCCGTTGCCCTCAATTACTTATAACCACACATTCTTCTCATTTATATCAGTAACTGCTCGTTTACTTGTAGAACCAACAATTGTACAATAAATTCCGAGGAAATACACATCGCGATAGATGTCAGCGTTTTTGTGATTATCACAGGCAGAACTCCCGGCATTGTATTCTTTTTAAACTCAAATACAGTACACACCCGTTGCCCTCAATTACTTATAACCACACATTCTTCTCATTTAATCAGTAACTGCTCGTTTACTTGTAGAACCAACAATTGTACAATAAGATTCCGAGGAAATACACATCACGATAGATGTCAGCGTTTTTGTGATTATCACAGGCAGAACTCCCGGCATTGTATTCTTTTTAAACTCAAATACAGTACACACCCGTTGCCCTCAATTACTTATAACCACACATTCTTCTCATTTATATCAGTAACTGCTCGTTTACTTGTAGAACCAACAATTGTACAATAAAATTGCGAGGAAATACACATCGCGATAGATGTCAGCGTTTTTGTGATTATCACAGGCAGAACTCCCGGCATTGTATTCTTTTTAAACTCAAATACAGTACACACCCGTTGCCCTCAATTACTTATAACCACACATTCTTCTCATTTATATCAGTAACTGCTCGTTTACTTGTAGAACCAACAATTGTACAATAAGATTCCGAGGAAATACACATCACGATAGATGTCAGCGTTTTTGTGATTATCACAGGCAGAACTCCCGGCATTGTATTCTTTTTAAACTCAAATACAGTACACACCCGTTGCCCTCAATTACTTATAACCACACATTCTTCTCATTTAAATCAGTACCAGCTCGTTTACTTGTAGAACCAACAATTGTACAATAAGATTCCGAGGAAATACACATCACGAAAGATGTCAGCGTTTTTGTGATTATCACAGGCAGAACTCCCGGCATTGTATTCTTTTTAAACTCAAATACAGTACACACCCGTTGCCCTCAATTACTTATAACCACACATTCTTCTCATTTAATCAGTAACTGCTCGTTTACTTGTAGAACCAACAATTGTACAATAAAATTCCGAGGAAATACACATCACGATAGATGTCATCGTTTTTTTTTATTATCACAGGCAGAACTCCCGGCATTGTATTCTTTTTAAACTCAAATACAGTACACACCCGTTGCCCTCAATTACTTATAACCACACATTCTTTTCATTTATATCAGTAACTGCTCGTTTACTTGTCGAACCAACAATTGTACAATAAATTCCGAGGAAATACACATCACGATAGATGTCATCGTTTTTTTTGATTATCACAGGCAGAACTCCCGGCATTGTATTCTTTTTAAACTCAAATACAGTACACACCCGTTGCCCTCAATTACTTATAACCACACATTCTTCTCATTTAATCAGTAACTGCTCGTTTACTTGTCGAACCAACAATTGTACAATAAAATTCCGAGGAAATACACATCACGAAAGATGTCAGCGTTTTTGTGATTATCACAGGCAGAACTCCCGGCATTGTATTCTTTTTAAACTCAAATACAGTACACACCCGTTGCCCTCAATTACTTATAACCACACATTCTTCTCATTTAATCAGTAACTGCTCGTTTACTTGTAGAACCAACAATTGTACAATAAATTCCGAGGAAATACACATCACGATAGATGTCAGCGTTTTTGTGATTATCACAGGCAGAACTCCCGGCATTGTATTCTTTTTAAACTCAAATACAGTACACACCCGTTGCCCTCAATTACTTATAACCACACATTCTTCTCATTTATATCAGTAACTGCTCGTTTACTTGTAGAACCAACAATTGTACAATAAATTCCGAGGAAATACACATCACGATAGATGTCAGCGTTTTTGTGATTATCACAGGCAGAACTCCCGGCATTGTATTCTTTTTAAACTCAAATACAGTACACACCCGTTGCCCTCAATTACTTATAACCACACATTCTTCTCATTTATATCAGTAACTGCTCGTTTACTTGTAGAACCAACAATTGTACAATAAATTCCGAGGAAATACACATCGCGATAGATGTCAGCGTTTTTGTGATTATCACAGGCAGAACTCCCGGCATTGTATTCTTTTTAAACTCAAATACAGTACACACCCGTTGCCCTCAATTACTTATAACCACACATTCTTCTCATTTATAATCAGTAACTGCTCGTTTACTTGTAGAACCAACAATTGTACAATAAATTCCGAGGAAATACACATCGCGATAGATGTCAGCGTTTTTGTGATTATCACAGGCAGAACTCCCGGCATTGTATTCTTTTTAAACTCAAATACAGTACACACCCGTTGCCCTCAATTACTTATAACCACACATTCTTCTCATTTAATCAGTAACTGCTCGTTTACTTGTAGAACCAACAATTGTACAATAAATTCCGAGGAAATACACATCACGATAGATGTCAGCGTTTTTGTGATTATCACAGGCAGAACTCCCGGCATTGTATTCTTTTTAAACTCAAATACAGTACACACCCGTTGCCCTCAATTACTTATAACCACACATTCTTCTCATTTAATCAGTAACTGCTCGTTTACTTGTAGAACCAACAATTGTACAATAAATTCGAGGAAATACACATCGCGATAGATGTCAGCGTTTTTGTGATTATCACAGGCAGAACTCCCGGCATTGTATTCTTTTTAAACTCAAATACAGTACACACCCGTTGCCCTCAATTACTTATAACCACACATTCTTCTCATTTAATCAGTAACTGCTCGTTTACTTGTAGAACCAACAATTGTACAATAAATTCCGAGGAAATACACATCACGATAGATGTCAGCGTTTTTTGTGATTATCACAGGCAGAACTCCCGGCATTGTATTCTTTTTAAACTCAAATACAGTACACACCCGTTGCCCTCAATTACTTATAACCACACATTCTTCTCATTTAATCAGTAACTGCTTGTTTACTTGTAGA
Organism: Dermacentor silvarum; assembly: GCF_013339745.2. Lineage (NCBI taxonomy): Eukaryota > Metazoa > Arthropoda > Arachnida > Ixodida > Ixodidae > Dermacentor > Dermacentor silvarum. The sequence goes on along the minus strand of NC_051158.1, from coordinate 152,080,176 downwards.
ACCAACAATTGTACAATAAAATTCCGAGGAAATACACATCGCGATAGATGTCAGCGTTTTTGTGATTATCACAGGCAGAACTCCCGGCATTGTATTCTTTTTAAACTCAAATACAGTACACACCCGTTGCCCTCAATTACTTATAACCACACATTCTTCTCATTTAATCAGTAACTGCTCGTTTACTTGTAGAACCAACAATTGTACAATAAATTGCGAGGAAATACACATCGCGATAGATGTCAGCGTTTTTGTGATTATCACAGGCAGAACTCCCGGCATTGTATTCTTTTTAAACTCAAATACAGTACACACCCGTTGCCCTCAATTACTTATAACCACACATTCTTCTCATTTATATCAGTAACTGCTCGTTTACTTGTAGAACCAACAATTGTACAATAAGATTCCGAGGAAATACACATCACGATAGATGTCAGCGTTTTTGTGATTATCACAGGCAGAACTCCCGGCATTGTATTCTTTTTAAACTCAAATACAGTACACACCCGTTGCCCTCAATTACTTATAACCACACATTCTTCTCATTTAATCAGTAACTGCTCGTTTACTTGTAGAACCAACAATTGTACAATAAATTCCGAGGAAATACACATCACGATAGATGTCAGCGTTTTTGTGATTATCACAGGCAGAACTCCCGGCATTGTATTCTTTTTAAACTCAAATACAGTACACACCCGTTGCCCTCAATTACTTATAACCACACATTCTTCTCATTTATATCAGTAACTGCTCGTTTACTTGTAGAACCAACAATTGTACAATAAATTCCGAGGAAATACACATCAGCGATAGATGTCAGCGTTTTTGTGATTATCACAGGCAGAACTCCCGGCATTGTATTCTTTTTAAACTCAAATACAGTACACACCCGTTGCCCTCAATTACTTATAACCACACATTCTTCTCATTTATATCAGTAACTGCTCGTTTACTTGTAGAACCAACAATTGTACAATAAAATTCCGAGGAAATACACATCGCGATAGATGTCAGCGTTTTTGTGATTATCACAGGCAGAACTCCCGGCATTGTATTCTTTTTAAACTCAAATACAGTACACACCCGTTGCCCTCAATTACTTATAACCACACATTCTTCTCATTTAATCAGTAACTGCTCGTTTACTTGTAGAACCAACAATTGTACAATAAATTCCGAGGAAATACACATCACGATAGATGTCATCGTTTTTTTGATTATCACAGGCAGAACTCCCGGCATTGTATTCTTTTTAAACTCAAATACAGTACACACCCGTTGCCCTCAATTACTTATAACCACACATTCTTCTCATTTAATCAGTAACTGCTCGTTTACTTGTAGAACCAACAATTGTACAATAAAATTCCGAGGAAATACACATCGCGATAGATGTCAGCGTTTTTGTGATTATCACAGGCAGAACTCCCGGCATTGTATTCTTTTTAAACTCAAATACAGTACACACCCGTTGCCCTCAATTACTTATAACCACACATTCTTCTCATTTAATCAGTAACTGCTCGTTTACTTGTAGAACCAACAATTGTACAATAAAATTGCGAGGAAATACACATCGCGATAGATGTCAGCGTTTTTGTGATTATCACAGGCAGAACTCCCGGCATTGTATTCTTTTTAAACTCAAATACAGTACACACCCGTTGCCCTCAATTACTTATAACCACACATTCTTCTCATTTAATCAGTACCTGCTCGTTTACTTGTAGAACCAACAATTGTACAATAAGATTCCGAGGAAATACACATCACGATAGATGTCAGCGTTTTTGTGATTATCACAGGCAGAACTCCCGGCATTGTATTCTTTTTAAACTCAAATACAGTACACACCCGTTGCCCTCAATTACTTATAACCACACATTCTTCTCATTTAAATCAGTACCAGCTCGTTTACTTGTAGAACCAACAATTGTACAATAAGATTCCGAGGAAATACACATCACGATAGATGTCATCGTTTTTTTGATTATCACAGGCAGAACTCCCGGCATTGTATTCTTTTTAAACTCAAATACAGTACACACCCGTTGCCCTCAATTACTTATAACCACACATTCTTCTCATTTAATCAGTAACTGCTCGTTTACTTGTAGAACCAACAATTGTACAATAAATTCCGAGGAAATACACATCACGATAGATGTCAGCGTTTTTGTGATTATCACAGGCAGAACTCCCGGCATTGTATTCTTTTTAAACTCAAATACAGTACACACCCGTTGCCCTCAATTACTTATAACCACACATTCTTTTCATTTATATCAGTAACTGCTCGTTTACTTGTAGAACCAACAATTGTACAATAAATTGCGAGGAAATACACATCGCGATAGATGTCAGCGTTTTTGTGATTATCACAGGCAGAACTCCGGCATTGTATTCTTTTTAAACTCAAATACAGTACACACCCGTTGCCCTCAATTACTTATAACCACACATTCTTTTCATTTATATCAGTAACTGCTCGTTTACTTGTAGAACCAACAATTGTACAATAAAATTCCGAGGAAATACACATCACGATTGATGTCAGCGTTTTTGTGATTATCACAGGGAGAACTCCCAGCATTGTATTCTTTTTAAACTCAAATACAGTACACACCCGTTGCCCTCAATTACCTATAACCACACATTCTTCTCATTTAATCAGTAACTGCTCGTTTACTTGTAGAACCAACAATTGTACAATAAATTCCGAGGAAATACACATCACGATAGATGTCAGCGTTTTTGTGATTATCACAGGCAGAACTCCCGGCATTGTATTCTTTTTAAACTCAAATACAGTACACACCCGTTGCCCTCAATTACTTATAACCACACATTCTTCTCATTTAAATCAGTAACTGCTCGTTTACTTGTAGAACCAACAATTGTACAATAAATTCCGAGGAAATACACATCACGATAGATGTCATCGTTTTTTTTGATTATCACAGGCAGAACTCCCGGCATTGTATTCTTTTTAAACTCAAATACAGTACACACCCGTTGCCCTCAATTACTTATAACCATACATTCTTTTCATTTATATCAGTAACTGCTCGTTTACTTGTCGAACCAACAATTGTACAATAAAATTCCGAGGAAATACACATCACGATAGATGTCAGCGTTTTTTTTGATTATCACAGGCAGAACTCCCGGCATTGTATTCTTTTAAACTCAAATACAGTACACACCCGTTGCCCTCAATTACTTATAACCACACATTCTTCTCATTTATATCAGTAACTGCTCGTTTACTTGTAGAACCAACAATTGTACAATAAATTCCGAGGAAATACACATCACGATAGATGTCATCGTTTTTTTTTATTATCACAGGCAGAACTCCCGGCATTGTATTCTTTTTAAACTCAAATACAGTACACACCCGTTGCCCTCAATTACTTATAACCACACATTCTTCTCATTTAATCAGTAACTGCTCGTTTACTTGTAGAACCAACAATTGTACAATAAATTCCGAGGAAATACACATCACGATAGATGTCAGCGTTTTTTGTGATTACAGGCAGAACTCCCGGCATTGTATTCTTTTTAAACTCAAATACAGTACACACCCGTTGCCCTCAATTACTTATAACCACACATTCTTCTCATTTAATCAGTAACTGCTCGTTTACTTGTAGAACCAACAATTGTACAATAAAATTGCGAGGAAATACACATCGCGATAGATGTCAGCGTTTTTGTGATTATCACAGGCAGAACTCCCGGCATTGTATTCTTTTTAAACTCAAATACAGTACACACCCGTTGCCCTCAATTACTTATAACCACACATTCTTCTCATTTATATCAGTAACTGCTCGTTTACTTGTAGAACCAACAATTGTACAATAAGATTCCGAGGAAATACACATCACGATAGATGTCAGCGTTTTTGTGATTATCACAGGCAGAACTCCCGGCATTGTATTCTTTTTAAACTCAAATACAGTACACACCCGTTGCCCTCAATTACTTATAACCACACATTCTTCTCATTTAAATCAGTAACTGCTCGTTTACTTGTAGAACCAACAATTGTACAATAAATTCCGAGGAAATACACATCACGATAGATGTCAGCGTTTTTGTGATTATCACAGGCAGAACTCCCGGCATTGTATTCTTTTTAAACTCAAATACAGTACACACCCGTTGCCCTCAATTACTTATAACCACACATTCTTCTCATTTATATCAGTAACTGCTCGTTTACTTGTAGAACCAACAATTGTACAATAAAATTCCGAGGAAATACACATCGCGATAGATGTCAGCGTTTTTGTGATTATCACAGGCAGAACTCCCGGCATTGTATTCTTTTTAAACTCAAATACAGTACACACCCGTTGCCCTCAATTACTTATAACCACACATTCTTCTCATTTATATCAGTAACTGCTCGTTTACTTGTAGAACCAACAATTGTACAATGAAATTCCGAGGAAATACACATCACGATTGATGTCAGCGTTTTTGTGATTATCACAGGCAGAACTCCCGGCATTGTATTCTTTTTAAACTCAAATACAGTACACACCCGTTGCCCTCAATTACTTATAACCACACATTCTTCTCATTTAATCAGTAACTGCTCGTTTACTTGTAGAACCAACAATTGTACAATAAATTCCGAGGAAATACACATCGCGATAGATGTCAGCGTTTTTGTGATTATCACAGGCAGAACTCCCGGCATTGTATTCTTTTTAAACTCAAATACAGTACACACCCGTTGCCCTCAATTACTTATAACCACACATTCTTCTCATTTAATCAGTAACTGCTCGTTTACTTGTAGAACCAACAATTGTACAATAAATTCCGAGGAAATACACATCACGATAGATGTCAGCGTTTTTGTGATTATCACAGGCAGAACTCCCGGCATTGTATTCTTTTTAAACTCAAATACAGTACACACCCGTTGCCCTCAATTACTTATAACCACACATTCTTCTCATTTAAATCAGTAACTGCTCGTTTACTTGTAGAACCAACAATTGTACAATAAATTCCGAGGAAATACACATCACGATAGATGTCAGCGTTTTTGTGATTATCACAGGCAGAACTCCCGGCATTGTATTCTTTTTAAACTCAAATACAGTACACACCCGTTGCCCTCAATTACTTATAACCACACATTCTTCTCATTTATATCAGTAACTGCTCGTTTACTTGTAGAACCAACAATTGTACAATAAAATTCCGAGGAAATACACATCACGATAGATGTCAGCGTTTTTGTGATTATCACAGGCAGAACTCCCGGCATTGTATTCTTTTTAAACTCAAATACAGTACACACCCGTTGCCCTCAATTACTTATAACCACACATTCTTCTCATTTAATCAGTAACTGCTCGTTTACTTGTAGAACCAACAATTGTACAATAAATTCCGAGGAAATACACATCACGATAGATGTCAGCGTTTTTGTGATTATCACAGGCAGAACTCCCGGCATTGTATTCTTTTTAAACTCAAATACAGTACACACCCGTTGCCCTCAATTACTTATAACCACACATTCTTCTCATTTAATCAGTAACTGCTCGTTTACTTGTAGAACCAACAATTGTACAATAAAATTC